>NC_082661.1:246032601-246345541 GCF_025265405.1 Mesoplodon densirostris
ACTCTAGACACACTTGATTCCCTTATGGAGACATATCAATAGATAGGTTTTAAGATTCTTACTAGTCAGATATATTCCTCTGCGGGAAATATGTGGTTTTGAGTCTCTTTCCCTGAGGAAGGTTTAGGTCTTGTCTATTCCAAAGTTGGTTTTTGGAACGGTCCCTGTGCTTATATCAAACTCTGGTTTTATGCATCACCCCACCTCTCCTTCCCCTTTAAGCAGGCATAAGAGTGTTTTCTAAATGTGAGACTCTGTTCTCTTTCCTAACTCAGTTCATGTGTAGCCATGTTTACAGGATCTTCATAAGTGATATCTTATGACGTTTCTTTTTCTGTGTGACTTATTTCACTTAGAATCATCGTACCTGAATCCACTCACTTTGCTTCTACTGGTCTTATGACATTGATTTCATGGCTGAGGGATATTCCATCGTACGTAAGTACCACAATGTTTTGAACCATTTTTATATTTCCTGGGATATTTAAGGTGTACCCAAGTTGAGGTTCTTGTAGTCAGTGCAGCCCTAAATTTGGAGGTGGCTCTTTCTTATTGATTTTCAGTTTTCCCAAGGTATATTCCCTAGACTGGAAGTGGCCTTGGCTCTGTAGCTCTGTTGTTTACTTGTTTTAGGGAACACAATGCACTCCTCCAGTGAGGCAGTTGGCAATTGACATCCCGCCCATCAGCATAACAAGGCTCCCTGTTCTCCAGGGCCTGTCCTGCCTTTCTGGTTTTTACACATTTTGTGGATGTCCCTTTTGACAGGTGGGAAGTGATACTTCTTTGTAGTGCAGATTTGCATTGCCTGCTTGCTTGCTTGGCCAAAAAGGGCGTATGCGTTTTCTCCTGAATATATTCAGGAGAAAACGCATACGCCCTTTTTGGCCAAGGGCATCATTGTCGAAGTTGTGCCCCTCTTCCTGTGTTTACAGGCGATTCCAACGTACCTCTTGAAATCTGTTTCCTGCTATTTTGCCTCGCTTTCAAGTCCGCCTCGTTGACTTCCCTCAACAGATTTTTGGACGATAGTTGTCCATTATCACTCTGCCAGTTTGTGAATTGCTGTGCCCCTGAGCTCCATTTCTCAACTCGTTTTTTGTGAGCTGAACGCAAGTCCAAAATTTTGGATCATGTCCTATACTGGTTCCCGGTGGGTGGCTGAGACTTTGGTTAATTCTTCTTCCTGCCGGGAAATTAGAGTGACATGTGCCCGTCCAAATGCCTAACAGCTACTCTCTCATGGGTTCTCCCTCGTCCCTTCCATCCTCTGCCAAATTGGGAACCTGTGCAAACCAGGATGTTAAAGGGCCTGTCTCTCCAAGTTGGGAGATTGATAGTAAGGCAGTTGGAAAGTCAAACTGGAGCACCAGGAGAGGGACTATTCGTTGAGTTTTAGAAACCTTTCGTATTCACCGTCTGTACATTCTCTAGGTTTCCTGTACATGTTATAGCTGTAGTAATATTCCCTTCAACCTGGAGAGTTGGGACCCATGGAATGGGGGCCATGCATTATTGCTTGAAAGGGTCTGCATTTGCTCACCCAATCTCACCAATCCTCTCAGTCCCAAGTGTCCAGCCTTATGCCACATCCAGCTGTCATTGTAGATAGGGTCTTTCCAGGTTTCCTCAGACACCCTGAAGGAATTGTAAAGAATTTCCCTGTTTTTTGGTTTTGCTTTGGAAATTCCTTTTTAGAGTGCGTTTGAGCTGATTCTCGCTGCCATGTTTATGCCACTCTAGACACACTTGATTCCCTTATGGAGACATATCAATACATAGGTTTTAAGATTCTTACTAGTCAGATATATTCCTCTGCGGGAAATATGGGGTTTTGAGTCTCTTTCCCTGAGGAAGGTGTAGGTCTTGTCTATTCCAAAGATGGTTTTTGGAACGGTCCCTGTGCTTATATCAAACTCTGGTTTTATGCATCACCCCACCTCTCCTTCCCCTTTAAGCAGGCATAAGAGTGTTTTCTAAATGTGAGACTCTGTTCTCTTTCCTAACTCAGTTCATGTGTAGCCATGTTTACAGGATCTTCATAAGTGATATCTTATGATAAGTTTCTTTTTCTGTGTGACTTATTTCACTTAGAATCATGGTACCTGAATCCACTCACTTTGCTGCTACGGGTCTTATGACATTGATTTCATGGCTGAGGGATATTCCATCGTACGTAAGTACCACAATGTTTGGAACCATTTTTATATTTCCTGGGATATTTAAGGTGTACCCAAGTTGAGGTTCTTGTAGTCAGTGCAGCCCTAAATTTGGAGGTGGCTCTTTCTTATTGATTTTCAGTTTTCCCAAGGTATATTCCCTAGACTGGAAGTGGCCTTGGCTCTGTAGCTCTGTTGTTTACTTGTTTTAGGGAACACAATGCACTCCTCCAGTGAGGCAGTTGGCAATTGACATCCCGCCCATCAGCATAACAAGGCTCCCTGTTCTCCAGGGCCTGTCTTGCCTTTCTGGTTTTTACACATTTTGTGGATGTCCCTTTTGACCGGTGGGAACTGATACTTCTTTGTAGTGCAGATTTGCATTGCCTGCTTGCTTGCTTGGCCAAAAAGGGCGTATGCGTTTTCTCCTGAATATATTCAGGAGAAAACGCATACGCCCTTTTTGGCCAAGGGCATCATTGTCGAAGTTGTGCCCCTCTTCCTGTGCTTTACAGGCAATTCCAACGTACCTCTTGAAATCTGTTTCCTGCTATTTTGCCTCGCTTTCAAGTCCGCCTCGTTGACTTCCCTCAACAGATTTTTGGACGATAGTTGTCCATTATCACTCTGCCAGTTTGTGAATTGCTGTGCCCCTGAGCTCCATTTCTCAACTCGTTTTTTGTGAGCTGAACGCAAGTCCAAAATTTTGGATCATGTCCTATACTGGTTCCCGGTGGGTGGCTGAGACTTTGGTTAATTCTTCTTCCTGCCGGGAAATTAGAGTGACATGTGCCCGTCCAAATGCCTAACAGCTACTCTCTCATGGGTTCTCCCTCGTCCCTTCCATCCTCTGCCAAATTGGGAACCTGTGCAAACCAGGAGGTTAAAGGGCCTGTCTCTCCAAGTTGGGAGATTGATAGTAAGGCAGTTGGAAAGTCAAACTGGAGCACCAGGAGAGGGACTATTCGTTGAGTTTTAGAAACCTTTCGTATTCACAGTGTGTCCATTCTCTAGGTTTCCTGTACATGTTATAGCTGTAGTAATATTCCCTTGAACATGGAGAGTTGGGACCCATGGAATGGGGGCCATGCATTATTGCTTGAAAGGGTCTGCATTTGCTCACCCAATCTCACCAATCCTCTCAGTCCCAAGTGTCCAGCCTTATGCCACATCCAGCTGTCATTGTAGATAGGGTCTTTCCAGGTTTCCTCAGACACCCTGAAGGAATTGTAAAGAATTTCCCTGTTTTTTTGTTTTGCTTTGGAAATTCCTTTTTATAGTGGGTTTGAGCTGATTCTCGCTGCCATGTTTATGCGACTCTAGACACACTTGATTCCCTTATGGAGACATATCAATACATAGGTTTTAAGATTCTTACTAGTCAGATATATTCCTCTGCGGGAAATATGGGGTTTTGAGTCTCTTTCCCTGAGGAAGGTGTAGGTCTTGTCTATTCCAAAGTTGGTTTTTGGAACGGTCCCTGTGCTTATATCAAACTCTGGTTTTATGCATCACCCCACCTCTCCTTCCCCTTTAAGCAGGCATAAGAGTGTTTTCTAAAAGTGAGACTCTGTTCTCTTTCCTAACTCAGTTCATGTGTAGCCATGTTTACAGGATCTTCATAAGTGATATCTTATGATAAGTTTCTTTTTCTGTGTGACTTATTTCACTTAGAATCATGGTACCTGAATCCACTCACTTTGCTGCTACGGATCTTATGACATTGATTTCATGGCTGAGGGATATTCCATCGTACGTAAGTACCACAATGTTTTGAACCATTTTTATATTTCCTGGGATATTTAAGGTGTACCCAAGTTGAGGTTCTTGTAGTCAGTGCAGCCCTAAATTTGGAGGTGGCTCTTTCTTATTGATTTTCAGTTTTCCCAAGGTATATTCCCTAGACTGGAAGTGGCCTTGGCTCTGTAGCTCTGTTGTTTACTTGTTTTAGGGAACACAATGCACTCCTCCAGTGAGGCAGTTGGCAATTGACATCCCGCCCATCAGCATAACAAGGCTCCCTGTTCTCCAGGGCCTGTCTTGCCTTTCTGGTTTTTACACATTTTGTGGATGTCCCTTTTGACAGGTGGGAAGTGATACTTCTTTGTAGTGCAGATTTGCATTGCCTGCTTGCTTGCTTGGCCAAAAAGGGCGTATGCGTTTTCTCCTGAATATATTCAGGAGAAAACGCATACGCCCTTTTTGGCCAAGGGCATCATTGTCGAAGTTGTGCCCCTCTTCCTGTGTTTACAGGCGATTCCAACGTACCTCTTGAAATCTGTTTCCTGCTATTTTGCCTCGCTTTCAAGTCCGCCTCGTTGACTTCCCTCAACAGATTTTTGGACGATAGTTGTCCATTATCACTCTGCCAGTTTGTGAATTGCTGTGCCCCTGAGCTCCATTTCTCAACTCGTTTTTTGTGAGCTGAACGCAAGTCCAAAATTTTGGATCATGTCCTATACTGGTTCCCGGTGGGTGGCTGAGACTTTGGTTAATTCTTCTTCCTGCCGGGAAATTAGAGTGACATGTGCCCGTCCAAATGCCTAACAGCTACTCTCTCATGGGTTCTCCCTCGTCCCTTCCATCCTCTGCCAAATTGGGAACCTGTGCAAACCAGGATGTTAAAGGGCCTGTCTCTCCAAGTTGGGAGATTGATAGTAAGGCAGTTGGAAAGTCAAACTGGAGCACCAGGAGAGGGACTATTCGTTGAGTTTTAGAAACCTTTCGTATTCACCGTCTGTACATTCTCTAGGTTTCCTGTACATGTTATAGCTGTAGTAATATTCCCTTCAACCTGGAGAGTTGGGACCCATGGAATGGGGGCCATGCATTATTGCTTGAAAGGGTCTGCATTTGCTCACCCAATCTCACCAATCCTCTCAGTCCCAAGTGTCCAGCCTTATGCCACATCCAGCTGTCATTGTAGATAGGGTCTTTCCAGGTTTCCTCAGACACCCTGAAGGAATTGTAAAGAATTTCCCTGTTTTTTGGTTTTGCTTTGGAAATTCCTTTTTAGAGTGGGTTTGAGCTGATTCTCGCTGCCATGTTTATGCCACTCTAGACACACTTGATTCCCTTATGGAGACATATCAATACATAGGTTTTAAGATTCTTACTAGTCAGATATATTCCTCTGCGGGAAATATGGGGTTTTGAGTCTCTTTCCCTGAGGAAGGTGTAGGTCTTGTCTATTCCAAAGTTGGTTTTTGGAACGGTCCCTGTGCTTATATCAAACTCTGGTTTTATGCATCACCCCACCTCTCCTTCCCCTTTAAGCAGGCATAAGAGTGTTTTCTAAATGTGAGACTCTGTTCTCTTTCCTAACTCAGTTCATGTGTAGCCATGTTTACAGGATCTTCATAAGTGATATCTTATGATAAGTTTCTTTTTCTGTGTGACTTATTTCACTTAGAATCATGGTACCTGAATCCACTCACTTTGCTGCTACGGGTCTTATGACATTGATTTCATGGCTGAGGGATATTCCATCGTACGTAAGTACCACAATGTTTGGAACCATTTTTATATTTCCTGGGATATTTAAGGTGTACGCAAGTTGAGGTTCTTGTAGTCAGTGCAGCCCTAAATTTGGAGGTGGCTCTTTCTTATTGATTTTCAGTTTTCCCAAGGTATATTCCCTAGACTGGAAGTGGCCTTGGCTCTGTAGCTCTGTTGTTTACTTGTTTTAGGGAACACAATGCACTCCTCCAGTGAGGCAGTTGGCAATTGACATCCCGCCCATCAGCATAACAAGGCTCCCTGTTCTCCAGGGCCTGTCTTGCCTTTCTGGTTTTTACACATTTTGTGGATGTCCCTTTTGACCGGTGGGAAGTGATACTTCTTTGTAGTGCAGATTTGCATTGCCCACTTGCTTGCTTGGCCAAAAAGGGCGTATGCGTTTTCTCCTGAATATATTCAGGAGAAAACGCATACTCCCTTTTTGGCCAAGGGCATCATTGTCGAAGTTGTGCCCCTCTTCCTGTGCTTTACAGGCGATTCCAACGTACCTCTTGAAATCTGTTTCCTGCTATTTTGCCTCGCTTTCAAGTCCGCCTCGTTGACTTCCCTCAACAGATTTTTGGACGATAGTTGTCCATTATCACTCTGCCAGTTTGTGAATTGCTGTACCCCTGAGCTCCATTTCTCAACTCGTTTTTTGTGAGCTGAACGCAAGTCCAAAATTTTGGATCATGTCCTATACTGGTTCCCGGTGGGTGGCTGAGACTTTGGTTAATTCTTCTTCCTGCCGGGAAATTAGAGTGACATGTGCCCGTCCAAATGCCTAACAGCTACTCTCTCATGGGTTCTCCCTCGTCCCTTCCATCCTCTGCCAAATTGGGAACCTGTGCAAACCAGGATGTTAAAGGGCCTGTCTCTCCAAGTTGGGAGATTGATAGTAAGGCAGTTGGAAAGTCAAACTGGAGCACCAGGAGAGGGACTATTCGTTGAGTTTTAGAAACCTTTCGTATTCACCGTCTGTACATTCTCTAGGTTTCCTGTACATGTTATAGCTGTAGTAATATTCCCTTCAACCTGGAGAGTTGGGACCCATGGAATGGGGGCCATGCATTATTGCTTGAAAGGGTCTGCATTTGCTCACCCAATCTCACCAATCCTCTCAGTCCCAAGTGTCCAGCCTTATGCCACATCCAGCTGTCATTGTAGATAGGGTCTTTCCAGGTTTCCTCAGACACCCTGAAGGAATTGTAAAGAATTTCCCTGTTTTTTGGTTTTGCTTTTGAAATTCCTTTTTAGAGTGGGTTTGAGCTGATTCTCGCTGCCATGTTTATGCGACTCTAGACACACTTGATTCCCTTATGGAGACATATCAATACATAGGTTTTAAGATTCTTACTAGTCAGATATATTCCTCTGCGGGAAATATGGGGTTTTGAGTCTCTTTCCCTGAGGAAGGTGTAGGTCTTGTCTATTCCAAAGTTGGTTTTTGGAACGGTCCCTGTGCTTATATCAAACTCTGGTTTTATGCATCACCCCACCTCTCCTTCCCCTTTAAGCAGGCATAAGAGTGTTTTCTAAATGTGAGACTCTGTTCTCTTTCCTAACTCAGTTCATGTGTAGCCATGTTTACAGGATCTTCATAAGTGATATCTTATGATAAGTTTCTTTTTCTGTGTGACTTATTTCACTTAGAATCATGGTACCTGAATCCACTCACTTTGCTGCTACGGGTCTTATGACATTGATTTCATGGCTGAGGGATATTCCATCGTACGTAAGTACCACAATGTTTGGAACCATTTTTATATTTCCTGGGATATTTAAGGTGTACGCAAGTTGAGGTTCTTGTAGTCAGTGCAGCCCTAAATTTGGAGGTGGCTCTTTCTTATTGATTTTCAGTTTTCCCAAGGTATATTCCCTAGACTGGAAGTGGCCTTGGCTCTGTAGCTCTGTTGTTTACTTGTTTTAGGGAACACAATGCACTCCTCCAGTGAGGCAGTTGGCAATTGACATCCCGCCCATCAGCATAACAAGGCTCCCTGTTCTCCAGGGCCTGTCTTGCCTTTCTGGTTTTTACACATTTTGTGGATGTCCCTTTTGACCGGTGGGAAGTGATACTTCTTTGTAGTGCAGATTTGCATTGCCCACTTGCTTGCTTGGCCAAAAAGGGCGTATGCGTTTTCTCCTGAATATATTCAGGAGAAAACGCATACTCCCTTTTTGGCCAAGGGCATCATTGTCGAAGTTGTGCCCCTCTTCCTGTGCTTTACAGGCGATTCCAACGTACCTCTTGAAATCTGTTTCCTGCTATTTTGCCTCGCTTTCAAGTCCGCCTCGTTGACTTCCCTCAACAGATTTTTGGACGATAGTTGTCCATTATCACTCTGCCAGTTTGTGAATTGCTGTACCCCTGAGCTCCATTTCTCAACTCGTTTTTTGTGAGCTGAACGCAAGTCCAAAATTTTGGATCATGTCCTATACTGGTTCCCGGTGGGTGGCTGAGACTTTGGTTAATTCTTCTTCCTGCCGGGAAATTAGAGTGACATGTGCCCGTCCAAATGCCTAACAGCTACTCTCTCATGGGTTCTCCCTCGTCCCTTCCATCCTCTGCCAAATTGGGAACCTGTGCAAACCAGGATGTTAAAGGGCCTGTCTCTCCAAGTTGGGAGATTGATAGTAAGGCAGTTGGAAAGTCAAACTGGAGCACCAGGAGAGGGACTATTCGTTGAGTTTTAGAAACCTTTCGTATTCACCGTCTGTACATTCTCTAGGTTTCCTGTACATGTTATAGCTGTAGTAATATTCCCTTCAACCTGGAGAGTTGGGACCCATGGAATGGGGGCCATGCATTATTGCTTGAAAGGGTCTGCATTTGCTCACCCAATCTCACCAATCCTCTCAGTCCCAAGTGTCCAGCCTTATGCCACATCCAGCTGTCATTGTAGATAGGGTCTTTCCAGGTTTCCTCAGACACCCTGAAGGAATTGTAAAGAATTTCCCTGTTTTTTGGTTTTGCTTTGGAAATTCCTTTTTAGAGTGGGTTTGAGCTGATTCTCGCTGCCATGTTTATGCCACTCTAGACACACTTGATTCCCTTATGGAGACATATCAATACATAGGTTTTAAGATTCTTACTAGTCAGATATATTCCTCTGCGGGAAATATGGGGTTTTGAGTCTCTTTCCCTGAGGAAGGTGTAGGTCTTGTCTATTCCAAAGTTGGTTTTTGGAACGGTCCCTGTGCTTATATCAAACTCTGGTTTTATGCATCACCCCACCTCTCCTTCCCCTTTAAGCAGGCATAAGAGTGTTTTCTAAATGTGAGACTCTGTTCTCTTTCCTAACTCAGTTCATGTGTAGCCATGTTTACAGGATCTTCATAAGTGATATCTTATGATAAGTTTCTTTTTCTGTGTGACTTATTTCACTTAGAATCATGGTACCTGAATCCACTCACTTTGCTGCTACGGGTCTTATGACATTGATTTCATGGCTGAGGGATATTCCATCGTACGTAAGTACCACAATGTTTGGAACCATTTTTATATTTCCTGGGATATTTAAGGTGTACGCAAGTTGAGGTTCTTGTAGTCAGTGCAGCCCTAAATTTGGAGGTGGCTCTTTCTTATTGATTTTCAGTTTTCCCAAGGTATATTCCCTAGACTGGAAGTGGCCTTGGCTCTGTAGCTCTGTTGTTTACTTGTTTTAGGGAACACAATGCACTCCTCCAGTGAGGCAGTTGGCAATTGACATCCCGCCCATCAGCATAACAAGGCTCCCTGTTCTCCAGGGCCTGTCTTGCCTTTCTGGTTTTTACACATTTTGTGGATGTCCCTTTTGACCGGTGGGAAGTGATACTTCTTTGTAGTGCAGATTTGCATTGCCCACTTGCTTGCTTGGCCAAAAAGGGCGTATGCGTTTTCTCCTGAATATATTCAGGAGAAAACGCATACTCCCTTTTTGGCCAAGGGCATCATTGTCGAAGTTGTGCCCCTCTTCCTGTGCTTTACAGGCGATTCCAACGTACCTCTTGAAATCTGTTTCCTGCTATTTTGCCTCGCTTTCAAGTCCGCCTCGTTGACTTCCCTCAACAGATTTTTGGACGATAGTTGTCCATTATCACTCTGCCAGTTTGTGAATTGCTGTACCCCTGAGCTCCATTTCTCAACTCGTTTTTTGTGAGCTGAACGCAAGTCCAAAATTTTGGATCATGTCCTATACTGGTTCCCGGTGGGTGGCTGAGACTTTGGTTAATTCTTCTTCCTGCCGGGAAATTAGAGTGACATGTGCCCGTCCAAATGCCTAACAGCTACTCTCTCATGGGTTCTCCCTCGTCCCTTCCATCCTCTGCGAAATTGGGAAGCTGTGCAAACCAGGAGGTTAAAGGGCCTGTCTCTCCAAGTTGGGAGATTGATAGTAAGGCAGTTGGAAAGTCAAACTGGAGCACCAGGAGAGGGACTATTCGTTGAGTTTTAGAAACCTTTCGTATTCACAGTGTGTCCATTCTCTAGGTTTCCTGTACATGTTATAGCTGTAGTAATATTCCCTTGAACCTGGAGAGTTGGGACCCATGGAATGGGGGCCATGCATTATTGCTTGAAAGGGTCTGCATTTGCTCACCCAATCTCACCAATCCTCTCAGTCCCAAGTGTCCAGCCTTATGCCACATCCAGCTGTCATTGTAGATAGGGTCTTTCCAGGTTTCCTCAGACACCCTGAAGGAATTGTAAAGAATTTCCCTGTTTTTTGGTTTTGCTTTTGAAATTCCTTTTTATAGTGGGTTTGAGCTGATTCTCGCTGCCATGTTTATGCCACTCTAGACACACTTGATTCCCTTATGGAGACATATCAATACATAGGTTTTAAGATTCTTACTAGTCAGATATATTCCTCTGCGGGAAATATGGGGTTTTGAGTCCCTTTCACTGAGGAAGGTGTAAGTCTTGTCTATTCCAAAGTTGGTTTTTGGAACGGTCCCTGTGCTTATATCAAACTCTGGTTTTATGCATCACCCCACCTCTCCTTCCCCTTTAAGCAGGCATAAGAGTGTTTTCTAAATGTGAGACTCTGTTCTCTTTCCTAACTCAGTTCATGTGTAGCCATGTTTACAGGATCTTCATAAGTGATATCTTATGATAAGTTTCTTTTTCTGTGTGACTTATTTCACTTAGAATCATGGTACCTGAATCCACTCACTTTGCTGCTACGGGTCTTATGACATTGATTTCATGGCTGAGGGATATTCCATCGTACGTAAGTACCACAATGTTTTGAACCATTTTTATATTTCCTGGGATATTTAAGGTGTACGCAAGTTGAGGTTCTTGTAGTCAGTGCAGCCCTAAATTTGGAGGTGGCTCTTTCTTATTGATTTTCAGTTTTCCCAAGGTATATTCCCTAGACTGGAAGTGGCCTTGGCTCTGTAGCTCTGTTGTTTACTTGTTTTAGGGAACACAATGCACTCCTCCAGTGAGGCAGTTGGCAATTGACATCCCGCCCATCAGCATAACAAGGCTCCCTGTTCTCCAGGGCCTGTCTTGCCTTTCTGGTTTTTACACATTTTGTGGATGTCCCTTTTGACCGGTGGGAAGTGATACTTCTTTGTAGTGCAGATTGGCATTGCCCACTTGCTTGCTTGGCCAAAAAGGGCGTATGCGTTTTCTCCTGAATATATTCAGGAGAAAACGCATACGCCCTTTTTGGCCAAGGGCATCATTGTCGAAGTTGTGCCCCTCTTCCTGTGCTTTACAGGTGATTCCAACGTACCTCTTGAAATCTGTTTCCTGCTATTTTGCCTCGCTTTCAAGTCCGCCTCGTTGACTTCCCTCAACAGATTTTTGGACGATAGTTGTCCTTTTTTACTCTGGGAGTTTGTGAATTGCTGTGCCCCTGATCTCCATTTCTCAACTCGTTTTTTGTGAGCTTAACGCAAGTCCAAAATTTTGGATCCTGTCCTATACTGGTTCCCGGTGGGTGGCTGAGACTTTGGTTAATTCTTCTTCCTGCCGGGAAATTAGAGTGACAGGTGCCCGTCCAAATGCCTAACAGCTACTCTCTCATGGGTTCTCCCTCCTCCCTTCCATCCTGTGCCAAATTGGGAACCTGTGTAAACCAGGCTGTTAAAGGGCCTCTCTCTCCAACTTGGGAGATTGATAGTAAGGCAGTTGGAAAGTCAAACTGGAGCACCAGGAGAGGGACTATTCGTTGAGTTTTAGAAACCTTTCGTATTCACCGTCTGTACATTCTCTAGGTTTCCTGTACATGTTATAGCTGTAGTAATATTCCCTTGAACCTGGAGAGTTGGGACCCATGGAATGGGGGCCATGCATTATTGCTTGAAAGGGTCTGCATTTGCTCACCCAATCTCACCAATCCTCTCAGTCCCAAGTGTCCAGCCTTATGCCACATCCAGCTGTCATTGTAGATAGGGTCTTTCCAGGTTTCCTCAGACACCCTGAAGGAATTGTAAAGAATTTCCCTGTTTTTTGGTTTTGCTTTTGAAATTCCTTTTTAGAGTGGGTTTGAGCTGATTCTCGCTGCCATGTTTATGCCACTCTAGACACACTTGATTCCCTTATGGAGACATATCAATACATAGGTTTTAAGATTCTTACTAGTCAGATATATTCCTCTGTGGGAAATATGGGGTTTTGAGTCTCTTTCCCTGAGGAAGGTGTAGGTCTTGTCTATTCCAAAGTTGGTTTTTGGAACGGTCCCTGTGCTTATATCAAACTCTGGTTTTATGCATCACCCCACCTCTCCTTCCCCCTTAAGCAGGCATAAGAGTGTTTTCTAAATGTGAGACTCTGTTCTCTTTCCTAATTCAGTTCATGTGTAGCCATGTTTACAGGATCTTCATAAGTGATATCTTATGATGTTTCTTTTTCTGTGTGACTTATTTCACTTAGAATCATCGTACCTGAATCCACTCACTTTGCTGCTACTGGTCTTATGACATTGATTTCATGGCTGAGGGATATTCCATCGTACGTAAGTACCACAATGTTTTGAACCATTTTTATATTTCCTGGGGTATTTAAGGTGTACCCAAGTTGCGGTTCTTGTAGTCAGTGCAGCCCTAAATTTGGAGGTGGCTCTTTCTTATTGATTTTCAGTTTTCCCAAGGTATATTCCCTAGACTGGAAGTGGCCTTGGCTCTGTAGCTCTGTTGTTTACTTGTTTTAGGGAACACAATGCACTCCTCCAGTGAGGCAGTTGGCAATTGACATCCCGCCCATCAGCATAACAAGGCTCCCTGTTCTCCAGGGCCTGTCTTGCCTTTCTGGTTTTTACACATTTTGTGGATGTCCCTTTTGACCGGTGGGAAGTGATACTTCTTTGTAGTGCAGATTGGCATTGCCCGCTTGCTTGCTTGGCCAAAAAGGGCGTATGCGTTTTCTCCTGAATATATTCAGGAGAAAACGCATACGCCCTTTTTGGCCAAGGGCATCATTGTCGAAGTTGTGCCCCTCTTCCTGTGCTTTACAGGTGATTCCAACGTACCTCTTGAAATCTGTTTCCTGCTATTTTGCCTCGCTTTCAAGTCCGCCTCGTTGACTTCCCTCAACAGATTTTTGGACGATAGTTGTCCTTTTTTACTCTGGGAGTTTGTGAATTGCTGTGCCCTTGAGCTCCATTTCTCAACTCGTATTTTGTGAGCTTAACGCAAGTCCAAAATTTTGGATCCTGTCTTATACTGGTTCCCGGTGGGTGGCTGAGACTTTGGTTAATTCTTCTTCCTGCCGGGAAATTAGAGTGACAGGTGCCCGTCCAAATGCCTAACAGCTACTCTCTCATGGGTTCTCCCTCGTCCCTTCCATCCTCTGCCAAATTGGGAACCTGTGCAAACCAGGCTGTTAAAGGGCCTCTCTCTCCAACTTGGGAGATTGATAGTAAGGCAGTTGGAAAGTCAAACTGGAGCACCAGGAGAGGGACTATTCGTTGAGTTTTAGAAACCTTTCGTATTCACCGTCTGTACATTCTCTAGGTTTCCTGTACATGTTATAGCTGTAGTAATCTTCCCTTCAACCTGGAGAGTTGGGACCCATGGAATGGGGGCCATGCATTATTGCTTGAAAGGGTCTGCATTTGCTCACCCAATCTCACCAATCCTCTCAGTCCCAAGTGTCCAGCCTTATGCCACATCCAGCTGTCATTGTAGATAGGGTCTTTCCAGGTTTCCTCAGACACCCTGAAGGAATTGTAAAGAATTTCCCTGTTTTTTTGTTTTGCTTTTGAAATTCCTTTTTAGAGTGGGTTTGAGCTGATTCTCGCTGCCATGTTTATGCCACTCTAGACACACTTGATTCCCTTATGGAGACATATCAATACATAGGTTTTAAGATTCTTACTAGTCAGATATATTCCTCTGCGGGAAATATGGGGTTTTGAGTCTCTTTCCCTGAGGAAGGTGTAGGTCTTGTCTATTCCAAAGTTGGTTTTTGGAACGGTCCCTGTGCTTATATCACACTCTGGTTTTATGCATCACCCCACCTCTCCTTCCCCTTTAAGCAGGCATAAGAGTGTTTTCTAAATGTGAGACTCTGTTCTCTTTCCTAACTCAGTTCATGTGTAGCCATGTTTACAGGATCTTCATAAGTGATATCTTATGATAAGTTTCTTTTTCTGTGTGACTTATTTCACTTAGAATCATCGTACCTGAATCCACTCACTTTGCTGCTACTGGTCTTATGACATTGATTTCATGGCTGAGTGATATTCCATCGTACGTAAGTACCACAATGTTTTGAACCATTTTTATATTTCCTGGGATATTTAAGGTGTACCCAAGTTGAGGTTCTTGTAGTCAGTGCAGCCCTAAATTTGGAGGTGGCTCTTTCTTATTGATTTTCAGTTTTCCCAAGGTATATTCCCTAGACTGGAAGTGGCCTTGGCTCTGTAGCTCTGTTGTTTACTTGTTTTAGGGAACACAATGCACTCCTCCAGTGAGGCAGTTGGCAATTGACATCCCGCCCATCAGCATAACAAGGCTCCCTGTTCTCCAGGGCCTGTCTTGCCTTTCTGGTTTTTACACATTTTGTGGATGTCCCTTTTGACCGGTGGGAAGTGATACTTCTTTGTAGTGCAGATTTGCATTGCCCGCTTGCTTGCTTGGCCCAAAAGGGCGTATGCGTTTTCTCCTGAATATATTCAGGAGAAAACGCATACGCCCTTTTTGGCCAAGGGCATCATTGTCGAAGTTGTGCCCCTCTTCCTGTGCTTTACAGGCGATTCCAACGTACCTCTTGAAATCTGTTTCCTGCTATTTTGCCTCGCTTTCAGGTCCGCCTCGTTGACTTCCCTCAACAGATTTTTGGACGATAGTTGTCAATTATCACACTGCCAGTTTGTGAATTGCTGTGCCCCTGAGCTCCATTTCTCAACTCGTTTTTTGTGAGCTGAACGTAAGTCCAAAATTTTGGATCATGTCCTATACTGGTTCCCGGTGGGTGGCTGAGACTTTGGTTAATTCTTCTTCCTGCCGGGAAATTAGAGTGACAGGTGCCCGTCCAAATGCCTAACAGCTACTCTCTCATGGGTTCTCCCTCGTCCCTTCCATCCTCTGCCAAATTGGGAACCTGTGCAAACCAGGAGGTTAAAGGGCCTGTCTCTCCAAGTTGGGAGATTGATAGTAAGGCAGTTGGAAAGTCAAACTGGAGCACCAGGAGAGGGACTATTCGTTGAGTTTTAGAAACCTTTCGTATTCACCGTCTGTACATTCTCTAGGTTTCCTGTACATGTTATAGCTGTAGTAATATTCCCTTGAACCTGGAGAGTTGGGACCCATGGAATGGGGGCCATGCATTATTGCTTGAAAGGGTCTGCATTTGCTCACCCAATCTCACCAATCCTCTCAGTCCCAAGTGTCCAGCCTTATGCCACATCCAGCTGTCATTGTAGATAGGGTCTTTCCAGGTTTCCTCAGACACCCTGAAGGAATTGTAAAGAATTTCCCTGTTTTGTTGTTTTGCTTTTGAAATTCCTTTTTAGAGTGGGTTTGAGCTGATTCTCGCTGCCATGTTTATGCCACTCTAGACACACTTGATTCCCTTTTGGAGACATATCAATACATAGGTTTTAAGATTCTTACTAGTCAGATATATTCCTCTGTGGGAAATATGGGGTTTTGAGTCTCTTTCCCTGAGGAAGGTGTAGGTCTTGTCTATTCCAAAGTTGGTTTTTGGAACGGTCCCTGTGCTTATATCAAACTCTGGTTTTATGCATCACCCCACCTCTCCTTCCCCTTTAAGCAGGCATAAGAGTGTTTTCTAAATGTGAGACTCTGTTCTCTTTCCTAACTCAGTTTATGTGTAGCCATGTTTACAGGATCTTCATAAGTGATATCTTATGATAAGTTTCTTTTTCTGTGTGACTTATTTCACTTAGAATCATCGTACCTGAATCCACTCACTTTGCTGCTACTGGTCTTATGACATTGATTTCATGGCTGAGGGATATTCCATCGTACGAAAGTACCACAATGTTTTGAACCATTTTTATATTTCCTGGGATACTTAAGGTGTACCCAAGTTGAGGTTCTTGTAGTCAGTGCAGCCCTAAATTTGGAGGTGGCTCTTTCTTATTGATTTTCAGTTTTCCCAAGGTATATTCCCTAGACTGGAAGTGGCCTTGGCTCTGTAGCTCTGTTGTTTACTTGTTTTAGGGAACACAATGCACTCCTCCAGTGAGGCAGTTGGCAATTGACATCCCGCCCATCAGCATAACAAGGCTCCCTGTTCTCCAGGGCCTGTCTTGCCTTTCTGGTTTTTACACATTTTGTGGATGTCCCTTTTGACCGGTGGGAAGTGATACTTCTTTGTAGTGCAGATTTGCATTGCCCGCTTGCTTGCTTGGCCAAAAAGGGCGTATGCGTTTTCTCCTGAATATATTCAGGAGAAAACGCATACGCCCTTTTTGGCCAAGGGCAACATTGTCGAAGTTGTGCCCCTCTTCCTGTGCTTTACAGGCAATTCCAACGTACCTCTTGAAATCTGTTTCCTGCTATTTTGCCTCGCTTTCAAGTCCGCCTCGTTGACTTCCCTCAACAGATTTTTGGACGATAGTTGTCCTTTATCACTCTGCCAGTTTGTGAATTGCTGTGCCCCTGAGCTCCATTTCTCAACTCGTTTTTTGTGAGCTGAACGCAAGTCCAAAATTTTGGATCCTGTCCTATACTGGTTCCCGGTGGGTGGTTGAGACTTTGGTTAATTCTTCTTCCTGCCGGGAAATTAGAGTGACATGTGTCCGTCCAAATGCCTAACAGCTACTCTGTCATGGGTTCTCCCTCGTCCCTGCCATCCTCTGCCAAATTGGGAACCTGTGCAAACCAGGATGTTAAAGGGCCTGTCTCTCCAAGTTGGGAGATTGATAGTAAGGCAGTTGGAAAGTCAAACTGGAGCACCAGGAGAGGGACTATTCGTTGAGTTTTAGAAACCTTTCGTATTCACCGTCTGTACATTCTCTAGGTTTCCTGTACATGTTATAGCTGTAGTAATATTCCCTTGAACCTGGAGAGTTGGGACCCATGGAATGGGGGCCATGCATTATTGCTTGAAAGGGTCTGCATTTGCTCACCCAATCTCACCAATCCTCTCAGTCCCAAGTGTCCAGCCTTATGCCACATCCAGCTGTCATTGTAGATAGGGTCTTTCCAGGTTTCCTCAGACACCCTGAAGGAATTGTAAAGAATTTCCCTGTTTTTTGGTTTTGCTGTTGAAATTCCTTTTTAGAGTGGGTTTGAGCTGATTCTCGCTGCCATGTTTATGCCACTCTAGACACACTTGATTCCCTTATGGAGACATATCAATACATAGGTTTTAAGATTCTTACTAGTCAGATATATTCCTCTGCGGGAAATATGGGGTTTTGAGTCTCTTTCCCTGAGGAAGGTGTAGGTCTTGTCTATTCCAAAGTTGGTTTTTGGAACGGTCCCTGTGCTTATATCACACTCTGGTTTTATGCATCACCCCACCTCTCCTTCCCCTTTAAGCAGGCATAAGAGTGTTTTCTAAATGTGAGACTCTGTTCTCTTTCCTAACTCAGTTCATGTGTAGCCATATTTACAGGATCTTCATAAGTGATATCTTATGATAAGTTTCTTTTTCTGTGTGACTTATTTCACTTAGAATCATCGTACCTGAATCCACTCACTTTGCTGCTACTGGTCTTATGACATTGATTTCATGGCTGAGGGATATTCCATCGTACGTAAGTACCACAATGTTTTGAACCATTTTTATATTTCCTGGGATATTTAAGGTGTACCCAAGTTGAGGTTCTTGTAGTCAGTGCAGCCCTAAATTTGGAGGTGGCTCTTTCTTATTGATTTTCAGTTTTCCCAAGGTATATTCCCTAGACTGGAAGTGGCCTTGGCTCTGTAGCTCTGTTGTTTAATTGTTTTAGGGAACACAATGCACTCCTCCAGTGAGGCAGTTGGCAATTGACATCCTGCCCATCAGCATAACAAGGCTCCCTGTTCTCCAGGGCCTGTCTTGCCTTTCTGGTTTTTACACATTTTGTGGATGTCCCTTTTGACCGGTGGGAAGTGATACTTCTTTGTAGTGCAGATTTGCATTGCCCGCTTGCTTGCTTGGCCAAAAAGGGCGTATGCGTTTTCTCCTGAATATATTCAGGAGAAAACGCATACGCCCTTTTTGGCCAAGGGCATCATTGTCGAAGTTGTGCCCCTCTTCCTGTGCTTTACAGGCGACTCCAATGTACCTCTTGAAATCTGTTTCCTGCTATTTTGCCTCGCTTTCAGGTCCGCCTCGTTGACTTCCCTCAACAGATTTTTGGACGATAGTTGTCCATTATCACACTGCCAGTTTGTGAATTGCTGTGCCCCTGAGCTCCATTTCTCAACTCGTTTTTTGTGAGCTGAACGCAAGTCCAAAATTTTGGATCATGTCCTATACTGGTTCCCGGTTGGTGGCTGAGACTTTGGTTAATTCTTCTTCCTGCCGGGAAATTAGAGTGACAGGTGCCCGTCCAAATGCCTAACAGCTACTCTCTCATGGGTTCTCCCTCGTCCCTTCCATCCTCTGCCAAATTGGGAACCTGTGCAAACCAGGAGGTTAAAGGGCCTGTCTCTCCAAGTTGGGAGATTGATAGTAAGGCAGTTGGAAAGTCAAACTGGAGCACCAGGAGAGGGACTATTCGTTGAGTTTTAGAAACCTTTCGTATTCACCGTCTGTACATTCTCTAGGTTTCCTGTACATGTTATAGCTGTAGTAATATTGCCTTCAACCTGGAGAGTTGGGACCCATGGAATGGGGGCCATGCATTATTGCTTGAAAGGGTCTGCATTTGCTCACCCAATCTCACCAATCCTCTCAGTCCCAAGTGTCCAGCCTTATGCCACATCCAGCTGTCATTGTAGATAGGGTCTTTCCAGGTTTCCTCAGACACCCTGAAGGAATTGTAAAGAATTTCCCTGTTTTGTTGTTTTGCTTTTGAAATTCCTTTTTAGAGTGGGTTTGAGCTGATTCTCGCTGCCATGTTTATGCCACTCTAGACACACTTGATTCCCTTTTGGAGACATATCAATACATAGGTTTTAAGATTCTTACTAGTCAGATATATTCCTCTGCGGGAAATATGGGGTTTTGAGTCTCTTTCCCTGAGGAAGGTGTAGGTCTTGTCTATTCCAAAGTTGGTTTTTGGAACGGTCCCTGTGCTTATATCAAACTCTGGTTTTATGCATCACCCCACCTCTCCTTCCCCTTTAAGCAGGCATAAGAGTGTTTTCTAAATGTGAGACTCTGTTCTCTTTCCTAACTCAGTTCATGTGTAGCCATGTTTACAGGATCTTCATAAGTGATATCTTATGATGTTTCTTTTTCTGTGTGACTTATTTCACTTAGAATCATCGTACCTGAATCCACTCACTTTGCTGCTACTGGTCTTATGACATTGATTTCATGGCTGAGGGATATTCCATCGTACGTAAGTACCACAATGTTTTGAACCATTTTTATATTTCCTGGGATATTTAAGGTGTACCCAAGTTGAGGTTCTTGTAGTCAGTGCAGCCCTAAATTTGGAGGTGGCTCTTTCTTATTGATTTTCAGTTTTCCCAAGGTATATTCCCTAGACTGGAAGTGGCCTTGGCTCTGTAGCTCTGTTGTTTACTTGTTTTAGGGAACACAATGCACTCCCCCAGTGAGGCAGTTGGCAATTGACATCCCGCCCATCAGCATAACAAGGCTCCCTGTTCTCCAGGGCCTGTCTTGCCTTTCTGGTTTTTACACATTTTGTGGATGTCCCTTTTGACCGGTGGGAAGTGATACTTCTTTGTAGTGCAGATTTGCATTGCCTGCTTGCTTGCTTGGCCAAAAAGGGCGTATGCGTTTTCTCCTGAATATATTCAGGAGAAAACGCATACGCCCTTTTTGGCCAAGGGCATCATTGTCGAAGTTGTGCCCCTCTTCCTGTGCTTTACAGGCGATTCCTACGTACCTCTTGAAATCTGTTTCCTGCTATTTTGCCTCGCTTTCAGGTCCGCCTCGTTGACTTCCCTCAACAGATTTTTGGACGATAGTTGTCAATTATCACACTGCCAGTTTGTGAATTGCTGTGCCCCTGAGCTCCATTTCTCAACTCGTTTTTTGTGAGCTGAACGCAAGTCCAAAATTTTGGATCATGTCCTATACTGGTTCCCGGTGGGTGGCTGAGACTTTGGTTAATTCTTCTTCCTGCCGGGAAATTAGAGTGACATGTGCCCGTCCAAATGCCTAACAGCTACTCTCTCATGGGTTCTCCCTCGTCCCTTCCATCCTCTGCCAAATTGGGAAGCTGTGCAAACCAGGAGGTTAAAGGGCCTGTCTCTCCAAGTTGGGAGATTGATAGTAAGGCAGTTGGAAAGTCAAACTGGAGCACCAGGAGAGGGACTATTCGTTTAGTTTTAGAAACCTTTCGTATTCACAGTGTGTCCATTCTCTAGGTTTCCTGTACATGTTATAGCTGTAGTAATATTCCCTTGAACCTGGAGAGTTGGGACCCATGGAATGGGGGCCATGCATTATTGCTTGAAAGGGTCTGCATTTGCTCACCCAATCTCACCAATCCTCTCAGTCCCAAGTGTCCAGCCTTATGCCACATCCAGCTGTCATTGTAGATAGGGTCTTTCCAGGTTTCCTCAGACACCCTGAAGGAATTGTAAAGAATTTCCCTGTTTTTTGGTTTTGCTTTTGAAATTCCTTTTTATAGTGGGTTTGAGCTGATTCTCGCTGCCATGTTTATGCCACTCTAGACACACTTGATTCCCTTATGTAGACATATCAATACATAGGTTTTAAGATTCTTACTAGTCAGATATATTCCTCTGCGGGAAATATGGGGTTTTGAGTCTCTTTCCCTGAGGAAGGTGTAGGTCTTGTCTATTCCAAAGTTGGTTTTTGGAATGGTCCCTGTGCTTATATCAAACTCTGGTTTTATGCATCACCCCACCTCTCCTTCCCCTTTAAGCAGGCATAAGAATGTTTTCTAAATGTGAGACTCTGTTCTCTTTCCGAACTCAGTTCATGTGTAGCCATATTTACAGGATCTTCATAAGTGATATCTTATGATAAGTTTCTTTTTCTGTGTGACTTATTTCACTTAGAATCATCGTACCTGAATCCACTCACTTTGCTGCTACTGGTCTTATGACATTGATTTCATGGCTGAGGGATATTCCATCGTACGTAAGTACCACAATGTTTTGAACCATTTTTATATTTCCTGGGATATTTAAGGTGTACCCAAGTTGAGGTTCTTGTAGTCAGTGCAGCCCTAAATTTGGAGGTGGCTCTTTCTTATTGATTTTCAGTTTTCCCAAGGTATATTCCCTAGACTGGAAGTGGCCTTGGCTCTGTAGCTCTGTTGTTTACTTGTTTTAGGGAACACAATGCACTCCTCCAGTGAGGCAGTTGGCAATTGACATCCCGCCCATCAGCATAACAAGGCTCCCTGTTCTCCAGGGCCTGTCTTGCCTTTCTGGTTTTTACACATTTTGTGGATGTCCCTTTTGATCGGTGGGAAGTGATACTGCTTTGTAGTGCAGATTTGCATTGCCCGCTTGCTTGCTTGGCCAAAAAGGGCGTATGCGTTTTCTCCTGAATATATTCAGGAGAAAACGCATACGCCCTTTTTGGCCAAGGGCATCATTGTCGAAGTTGTGCCCCTCTTCCTGTGCTTTACAGGCAATTCCAACGTACCTCTTGAAATCTGTTTCCTGCTATTTTGCCTCGCTTTCAAGTCCGCCTCGTTGACTTCCCTCAACAGATTTTTGGACGACAGTTGTCCATTATCACACTGCCAGTTTGTGAATTGCTGTGCCCCTGAGCTCCATTTCTCAACTCGTTTTTTGTGAGCTGAACGCAAGTCAAAAATTTTGGATCCTGTCCTATACTGGTTCCCGGTGGGTGGCTGAGACTTTGGTTAATTCTTCTTCCTGCCGGGAAATTAGAGTGACATGTGTCCGTCCAAATGCCTAACAGCTACTCTGTCATGGGTTCTCCCTCGTCCCTGCCATCCTCTGCCAAATTGGGAACCTGTGCAAACCAGGATGTTAAAGGGCCTGTCTCTCCAAGTTGGGAGATTGATAGTAAGGCAGTTGGAAAGTCAAACTGGAGCACCAGGAGAGGGACTATTCGTTGAGTTTTAGAAACCTTTCGTATTCACCGTCTGTACATTCTCTAGGTTTCCTGTACATGTTATAGCTGTAGTAATATTCCCTTGAACCTGGAGAGTTGGGACCCATGGAATGGGGGCCATGCATTATTGCTTGAAAGGGTCTGCATTTGCTCACCCAATCTCACCAATCCTCTCAGTCCCAAGTGTCCAGCCTTATGCCACATCCAGCTGTCATTGTAGATAGGTTCTTTCCAGGTTTCCTCAAACACCCTGAAGGAATTGTAAAGAATTTCCCTGTTTTTTGGTTTTGCTTTTGAAATTCCTTTTTAGAGTGGGTTTGAGCTGATTCTCGCTGCCATGTTTATGAGACTCTAGACACACTTGATTCCCTTATGGAGACATATCAATACATAGGTTTTAAGATTCTTACTAGTCAGATATATTCCTCTGCGGGAAATATGGGGTTTTGAGTCTCTTTCCCTGAGGAAGGTGTAGGTCTTGTCTATTCCAAAGTTGGTTTTTGGAACGGTCCCTGTGCTTATATCACACTCTGGTTTTATGCATCACCCCACCTCTCCTTCCCCTTTAAGCAGGCATAAGAGTGTTTTCTAAATGTGAGACTCTGTTCTCTTTCCTAACTCAGTTCATGTGTAGCCATGTTTACAGGATCTTCATAAGTGATATCTTATGATAAGTTTCTTTTTCTGTGTGACTTATTTCACTTAGAATCATCGTACCTGAATCCACTCACTTTGCTGCTACTGGTCTTATGACATTGATTTCATGGCTGAGGGATATTCCATCGTACGTAAGTACCACAATGTTTTGAACCATTTTTATATTTCCTGGGATATTTAAGGTGTACGCAAGTTGAGGTTCTTGTAGTCAGTGCAGCCCTAAATTTGGAGGTGGCTCTTTCTTATTGATTTTCAGTTTTCCCAAGGTATATTCCCTAGACTGGAAGTGGCCTTGGCTCTGTAGCTCTGTTGTTTACTTGTTTTAGGGAACACAATGCACTCCTCCAGTGAGGCAGTTGGCAATTTACATCCCGCCCATCAGCATAACAAGGCTCCCTGTTCTCCAGGGCCTGTCTTGCCTTTCTGGTTTTTACACATTTTGTGGATGTCCCTTTTGACCGGTGCGAAGTGATACTTCTTTGTAGTGCAGATTTGCATTGCCCACTTGCTTGCTTGGCCAAAAAGGGCGTATGCGTTTTCTCCTGAATATATTCAGGAGAAAACGCATACGCCCTTTTTGGCCAAGGGCATCATTGTCGAAGTTGTGCCCCTCTTCCTGTGCTTTACAGGCGATTCCAACGTACCTCTTGAAATCTGTTTCCTGCTATTTTGCTTCGCTTTCAAGTCCGCCTCGTTGACTTCCCTCAACAGATTTTTGGACGATAGTTGTCCTTTTTTACTCTGGGAGTTTGGGAATTGCTGTGCCCCTGAGCTCCATTTCTCAACTCGTTTTTTGTGAGCTTAACGCAAGTCCAAAATTTTGGATCCTGTCCTATACTGGTTCCCGGTGGGTGGCTGAGACTTTGGTTAATTCTTCTTCCTGCCGGGAAATTAGAGTGACAGGTGCCCGTCCAAATGCCTAACAGCTACTCTCTCATGGGTTCTCCCTCGTCCCTTCCATCCTCTGCCAAATTGGGAACCTGTGCAAACCAGGCTGTTAAAGGGCCTCTCTCTCCAACTTGGGAGATTGATAGTAAGGCAGTTGGAAAGTCAAACTGGAGCACCAGGAGAGGGACTATTCGTTGAGTTTTAGAAACCTTTCGTATTCACCGTGTGTACATTCTCTAGGTTTCCTGTACATGTTATAGCTGTAGTAATCTTCCCTTCAACCTGGAGAGTTGGGACCCATGGAATGGGGGCCATGCATTATTGCTTGAAAGGGTCTGCATTTGCTCACCCAATCTCACCAATCCTCTCAGTCCCAAGTGTCCAGCCTTATGCCACATCCAGCTGTCATTGTAGATAGGGTCTTTCCTGGTTTCCTCAGACACCCTGAAGGAATTGTAAAGAATTTCCCTGTTTTTTGGTTTTGCTTTTGAAATTCCTTTTTTTTTTTTTTCTTTTTTTTTTTATTTTACAAATTTAATCAGTTATACATATACATATGTTCCCATATCCCCTCCCTTTTGCGTCTCCCTCCCTCCCTCCCTATCCCACCCCTCCAGGCGGTCACAAAGAACCGAGCTGATCTCCCTGTGCTATGCGGCTGCTTCCCACTAGCTATCTACCTTACATTTGGTAGTGTATATATGTCCATGCCGCTCTTTCACTTTGTCACAGCTTACCCTTCCCCCTCCCCATATCCTCAAGTCCATGCTCTAGTAGGTCTGTGTCTTTATTCCTGTCTTACCCCTATGTTCTTGATGACATTTTTTTCTTAAATTCCATATATATGTGTCAGCATACAGTATTTGTCTTTCTCTTTCTGACTTACTTCACTCTGTATGACAGACTCTAGGTCCATCCACCTCATTACAAATAGCTCAATTTCATTTCTTTTTATGGCTGAGTAATATTCCATTGTATATATGTGCCACATCTTCTTTATCCATTCATCCGATGATGGACACTTAGGTTGTTTCCATCTCCGGGCTATTGTAAATAGGGCTGCTATGAACATTTTGGTACATGTCTCTTTTTGAATTATGGTTTTCTCAGGGTATATGCCCAGTAGTGGGATTGCTGGGTCATATGGTAGTTCTATTTGTAGTTTTTTAAGGAACCTCCATACTGTTCTCCATAGTGGCTGTACCAATTCACATTCCCACCAGCAGTGCAAGAGTGTTCCCTTTTTTCCACACCCTCTCCAGCATTTATTGTTTCTAGATTTTTTGATGATGGCCATTCTGACTGGTGTGAGATGATATCTCATTGTAGTTTTGATTTGCATTTCTCTAATGAGTAAAGATGTTGAGCATCCTTTCATGTGTTTGTTGGCTGTCTGTATATCTTCTGTGGAAAAATGTCTGTTTAGGTCTTCTGCCCATTTTTGGATTGGGTTGTTTGTTTTTTTGCTATTGAGCTGCATGAGCTGCTTATAAATTTTGGAGATTAATCCTTTGTCAGTTGCTTCATTTGCAAATATTTTCTCCCATTCTGAGGGTTGTCTTTTGGTCTTGTTTATGGTTTCCTTTGCTGTGCAAAAGCTTTGAAGTTTCATTAGGTCCCATGTGTTTATTTTTGTCTTTATTTCCATTTCTCTAGGAGGTGGGTCAAAAAGGATCTTGCTGTGATTTATGTCATAGAGTGTTCTGCCTATGTTTTCCTCTAGGAGTTTGATAGTGCCTGGCCTTACATTTAGGTCTTTAATCCATTTTGAGCTTATTTTTGTGTATGGTGTTAGGGAGTGATCTAATCTCATACTTTTACATGTCCCTGTCCAGTTTTCCCAGCACCACTTATTGAAGAGACTGTCCTTTCTCCACTGTACATTCCTGCCTCCTTTATCAAAGATAAGGTGACCATATGTCCGTGGGTTTATCTCTGGGCTTTCTATCCTGTTCCATTGATCTATCTTTCTGTTTTTGTGCCAGTACCATACTGTCTTGATTACTGTAGCTTTGTAGTATAGTCTGAAGTCAGGGAGCCTGATTCCTCCAGCTCCATTTTTCGTTCTCAAGATTGCTTTGGCTATTCGGGGTCTTTTGTGTTTCCATACAAATTGTGAAATTTTTTGTTCTAGTTCTGTGAAAAATGCCATTGGTAGTTTGATAGGGATTGCATTGAATCTGTAGATTGCTTTGGGTAGTAGAGTCATTTTCACAATGTTGATTCTTCCAATCCAAGAACATGGTACATCTCTCCATCTATTTGTATCATCTTTAATTTCTTTCATCAGTGTCTTATAATTTTCTGCATACAGGTCTTTTGTCTCCTTAGGTAGGTTTATTCCTAGATATTTTATTCTTTTTGGTGCAATGGTAAATGGGAGTGTTTCCTTGATTTCACTTTCAGATTTTTCATCATTAGTATATAGGAATGCCAGAGATTTCTGTGCATTAATTTTGTATCCTGCAACTTTACCAAATTCATTGATTAGCTCTAGTAGTTTTCTGGTAGCATCTTTAGGATTCTCTATGTATAGTATCATGTCATCTGCAAACAGTGACAGCTTTACTTCTTCTTTTCCCATTTGGATTCCTTTTATTTCCTTTTCTTCTCTGATTGCTGTGGCTAAAACTTCCAAAACTATGTTGAATAAGAGTGGTGAGAGTGGGCAACCTTGTCTTGTTCCTGATCTTAGTGGAAATGGTTTCAGTTTTTCACCATTGAGGACGATGCTGGCTGTGGGTTTGTCATATATGGCCTTTATTATGTTGAGGAAAGTTCCCTCTATGCCTACTTTCTGCAGGGTTTTTATCATAAATGGGTGTTGAATTTTGTCAAAAGCTTTCTCTGCATCTATTGAGATGATCATATGGTTTTTCTCCTTCAACTTGTTAATATGGTGTATCACATTGATTGATTTGCGTATATTGAAGAATCCTTGCATTCCTGGAATAAACCCCACTTGATCATGGTGTACGATCCTTTTAATGTGCTGTTGGATTCTGTTTGCTAGTATTTTGTTGAGGATTTTTGCATCTATGTTCATCAGTGATATTGGCCTGTAGTTTTCTTTCTTTGTGACATCCTTGTCTGGTTTTGGTATCAAGGTGATGGTGGCCTCGTAGAATGAGTTTGGGAGTGTTCCTCCCTCTGCTATATTTTGGAAGAGTTTCAGAAGGATAGGTGTTAGCTCTTCTCTAAATGCTTGATAGAATTCGCCTGTGAAGCCATCTGGTCCTGGGCTTTTGTTTGTTGGAAGATTTTTAATCACAGTTTCAATTTCAGTGCTTGTGATTGGTCTGTTCATATTTTCTATTTCTTCCTGATTCAGTCTTGGCAGGTTGTGCATTTCTAAGAATTTGTCCATTTCTTCCAGGTTGTCCATTTTATTGGCATAGAGTTGCTTATAGTAATCTCTCATGATCTTTTGTATTTCTGCAGTGTCAGTTGTTACTTCTCCTTTTTCATTTCTAATTCTATTGATTTGAGTCTTCTCCCTTTTTTTCTTGATGAGTCTGGCTAATGGTTTATCAATTTTGTTTATCTTCTCAAAGAACCAGCTTTTAGTTTTATTGATCTTTGCTATCGTTTCCTTCATTTCTTTTTCATTTATTTCTGATCTGATTTTTATGATTTCTTTCCTTCTGCTAACTTTGGGATGTTTTTGTTCTTCTTTCTCTAATTGCTTTAGGTGCAAGGTTAGGTTGTTTATTCGAGATATTTCCTGTTTCTTAAGGTGGGATTGTATTGCCATAAACTTCCCTCTTAGAACTGCTTTTGCTGCATCCCATAGGTTTTGGGTCGTCGTGTCTCCATTGTCATTTGTTTCTAGGTATTTTTTAATTTCCTCTTTGATTTCTTCAGTGATCACTTCGTTATTGAGTAGTGTATTGTTTAGCCTCCATGTGTTTGTATGTTTTACAGCTCTTTTCCTATAATTGATATCTAGTCTCATAGCATTGTGGTCGGAAAAGATACTTGATACAATTTCAATTTTCTTAAATTTACCAAGGCTTGATTTGTGACCCAAGATATGATCTATCCTGGAGAATGTTCCATGAGCACTAGAGAAAAATGTGTATTCTGTTGTTTTTGGATGGAATGTCCTATAAATATCAATTAAGTCCATCTTGTTTAATGTATCATTTAAAGCTTGTGTTTCCTTATTTATTTTCATTTTGGATGACCTGTCCATTGGTGAAAGTGGGGTATTAAAGTCCCCTATTATGATTGTGTTACTGTCGATTTCTCCTTTTATGGCTGTTAATATTTCCCTTATGTATTGAGGTGCTCCTATGTTGGGTGCATAAATATTTACAATTGTTATATCTTCTTCTTGGATTGATCCCTTGATCATTATGTAGTGTCCTTCTTTGTCTCTTCTAGTAGTCTTTATTTTAAAGTCTATTTTGTCTGATATGAGAATTGCTACTCCAGCTTTCTTTTGGTTTCCATTTGCATGGAATATCTTTTTCCATCCCCTTACTTTCAGTCTGTATGTATCTCTAGGTCTGAAGTGGGTCTCTTGTAGACAGCATATATCTGGGTCTTGTTTTTGTATCCATTCAGCCAGTCTGTGTCTTTTGGTGGGAGCATTTAGTCCATTTACATTTAAGGTAATTATTGATATGTATGTTCCTATTCCCATTTTCTTAATTGTTTTGGGTTCGTTATTGTAGTTCTTTTCCTTCTGTTGTGTTTCTTGCCTAGAGAAGTTCCTTTAGCATTTGTTGTAAAGCTGGTTTGGTGGTGCTGAACTCTCTCAGCTTTTGCTTGTCTGTAAAGGTTTTAATTTCTCCATCAAATCTGAATGAGATCCTTGCTGGGTAGAGTAATCTTGGTTGCAGGTTTTTCTCCTTCATCACTTTAAGTATGTCCTGCCACTCCCTTCTGGCTTGTAGAGTTTCTGCTGAGAGATCAGCTGTTATCCTGATGGGGATTCCCTTGTGTGTTATTTGTTGTTTTTGCCTTGCTGCTTTTAATATGATTTCTTTGTGTTTAATTTTTGACAGTTTGATTAATATGTGTCTTGGCGTATTTCTCCTTGGATTTATTCTGTATGGGACTCTCTGTGCCTCCTGGACTTGATTAACTATTTCCTTTCCCATATTAGGGAAGTTTTCAACTATAATCTCTTCAAATATTTTCTCAGTCCCTTTCTTTTTCTCTTCTTCTTCTGGAACCCCTATAATTCGAATGTTGGTGCGTTTAATGTTGTCCCAGAGGTCTCTGAGACTGTCCTCTGTTCTTTTCATTCTTTTTTCTTTATTTTGCTGTGCAGCAGTTATTTCCACTATTTTATCTTCCACCTCACTTATCCGTTCTTCTGCCTCAGTTATTCTGCTATTGATCCCATCTAGAGTATTTTTTATTTCATTTATTGTGTTTTTAATCGATGCTTGATTCGTCTTTAGTTCTTCTAGGTCCTTGTTAACTGTTTCTTGCATTTTGTCTATTCTATTTCCAAGATTTTGGATCATCTTTACCATCATTATTCTGAATTCTTTTTCAGATAGACTGCCTATTACCTCTTCATTTGTTAGGTCTGGTGGGTTTTTATCTTGCTCCTTCTCCTGCTGTGTGTTTTTCTGTCTTCTCATTTTGCTTATGTTACTGTGTTTGGGGTCTCCTCTTTGCAGGCTGCAGGTTCGTAGTTCCCGTTGTTTTTGGTGTCTGTCCCCAGTGGCTAAGGTTGGTTTAGTGGGTTGTGTAGGCTTCCTGGTGGAGGGGACTACTGCCTGTGTTCTGGTGGATGAGGCTGGATCTTGTCTTTCTGGTGGGCAGGTCCACGTCTGGTGGTGTGTTTTGGGGTGTTTGCGGACTTTTTATGATTTGAGGCAGCCTCTCTGCTAATGGGTGGGGTTGTGTTCCTGTCTTGCTAGTTGTTTGGCATAGGGTGTCCAGCACTGTAGCTTGCTGGTCGTTGAGTGAAGCTGGGTGCTGGTGTTGAGATGGAGATCTCTGGAAGATTTTCGCCGTTTGATATTATGTGGAGCTGGGAGGTCTCTTGTGGACCAGTGTTCTGAAGTTCGCTCTCCCACCTCAGAGGCACAGCACTGACTCCTGGCTCCTCAATTTGGGATGATTTGTTGTCTATTCATGTATTCCATAGATGCAGGGTACATGAAGTTGATTGTGGAGCTTTAATCCGCTGCTTCTGAGGCTGCTGGGAGAGGTTTCCCTTTCTCTTCTTTGTTCTCACAGCTCCTGGGTCTCAGCTTTGGATTTGGCCCCGCCTCTGCGTGTAGGTCGCCGGAGGGCGTCTGTTCTTCGCTCAGACAGGACAGGGTTAAAGGAGCAGCCTCTTCGGGGACTCTGGCTCACTCAGGCCGGGCGGGAGGGAGGGGCACGGAGTGCGGGGCGAGCCTGCAGCGGCAGAGGTCGGCGTGACGTTGCACCAGCCCGAGGCGCACCGTGCGTTCTCCCAGGGAAGCCGCCCCTGGATCCCGGGACCCCGGCAGTGGCAGGCTGCACAGGCTCCCGGAAGGGCGGTGTGGACAGTGTCCTGCGCTCGCACACAGGCTTCTTGGCGGCGGCAGCAGCAGCCCCAGCGTCCCACGCCCGTCTCTGGGCTCCGCGCTTTCAACCGCGACTCGCGCCCGTCTCTGGAGCTCCTTTACGCGGCGCTCTTAATCCCCTCTCCTCGCGCACCAGGAAACCAAGAGGGAAGAAAAAGTCTCCTGCCTCTTCGGCAGCTCCAGAGTTTTCCCGGACTCCCTCCCGGCTAGCTGTGGCACATTAGCCCCCTTCAGGCTGAGTTCTCGCCGCCAGTCCCAGTCCTCTCCCTGCGCTCTGACCGAAGCCCGAGCCTCAGCTCCAGCGCCGCTCGCCCTGGCGGGGGAGCAGACAAGCCTCTCGGGCTGGTGAGTGCCGCTCGGCCCCGCTCCTCTGTGCGGGAATCTCTCTGCTTTGCCCTACCCAGGTATGTGGGGAGTTTCTTGCCTTTTGGGAGGTCTGGGGTCTTCTGCCAGCGTTCAGTAGGTGTTCTGTAGGAGTTGTTGCACGTGTAGCTGTATTTCTGGTGTATCTGTGGGGAGGAAGGTGATCTCCGCGTCTTACTCTTCCGCCATCTTACCCGGAAGTCTGAAATTCCTTTTTAGAGTGGGTTTGAGCTGATTCTCGCTGCCATGTTTATGCCACTCTAGACACACTTGATTCCCTTATGGAGACATATCAATACATAGGTTTTAAGATTCTTACTAGTCAGATATATTCCTCTGCGGGAAATATGGGGTTTTGAGTCTCTTTCACTGAGGAAGGTGTAGGTCTTGTCTATTCCAAAGTTGGTTTTTGGAACGGTCCCTGTGCTTATATCACACTCTGGTTTTATGCATCACCCCACCTCTCCTTCCCCTTTAAGCAGGCATAAGAGTGTTTTCTAAATGTGAGACTCTGTTCTCTTTCCTAACTCAGTTCATGTGTAGCCATGTTTACAGGATCTTCATAAGTGATATCTTATGATAAGTTTCTTTTTCTGTGTGACTTATTTCACTTAGAATCATCGTACCTGAATCCACTCACTTTGCTGCTACTGGTCTTATGACATTGATTTCATGGCTGAGGGATATTCCATCGTACGTAAGTACCACAATGTTTTGAACCATTTTTATATTTCCTGGGATATTTAAGGTGTACCCAAGTTGAGGTTCTTGTAGTCAGTGCAGCCCTAAATTTGGAGGTGGCTCTTTCTTATTGATTTTCAGTTTTCCCAAGGTATATTCCCTAGACTGGAAGTGGCCTTGGCTCTGTAGCTCTGTTGTTTACTTGTTTTAGGGAACACAATGCACTCCTCCAGTGAGGCAGTTGGCAATTGACATCCCGCCCATCAGCATAACAAGGCTCCCTGTTCTCCAGGGCCTGTCTTGCCTTTCTGGTTTTTACACATTTTGTGGATGTCCCTTTTGACCGGTGGGAACTGATACTTCTTTGTAGTGCAGATTTGCATTGCCCGCTTGCTTGCTTGGCCAAAAACGGCGTATGCATTTTCTCCTGAATATAATAAGGAGAAAACGCATACGCCCTTTTTGGCCAAGGGCATCGTTGTCGAAGTTGTGCCCCTCTTCATGTGCTTTACAGGCGATTCCAAGGTACCTCTTGAAATCTGTTTCCTGCTATTTTGCCTCGCTTTCAAGTCCGCCTCGTTGACTTCCCTCAACAGATTTTTGGACGATAGTTGTCCATTATCACTCTGCCAGTTTGTGAATTGCTGTGCCCCTGAGCTCCATTTCTCAACTCGTTTTTTGTGAGCTGAACGCAAGTCCAAAATTTTGGATCATGTCCTATACTGGTTCCCGGTGGGTGGCTGAGACTTTGGTTAATTCTTCTTCCTGCCGGGAAATTAGAGTGACATGTGCCCGTCCAAATGCCTAACAGCTACTCTCTCATGGGTTCTCCCTCATCCCTTCCATCCTCTGCCAAATTGGGAACCTGTGCAAACCAGGATGTTAAAGGGCCTGTCTCTCCAAGTTGGGAGATTGATAGTAAGGCAGTTGGAAAGTCAAACTGGAGCACCTGGAGAGGGACTATTCCTTGAGATTTAGAACCTTTCGTATTCACCGTCTGTACATTCTCTAGGTTTTCTGTACATGTTATAGCTGTAGTAATATTCCCTTCAACCTGGAGAGTTGGGACCCATGGAATGGGGGCCATGCATTATTGCTTGAAAGGGTCTGCATTTGCTCACCCAATCTCACCAATCCTCTCAGTCCCAAGTGTCCAGCCTTATGCCACATCCAGCTGTCATTGTAGATAGGGTCTTTCCAGGTTTCCTCAAACACCCTGAAGGAATTGTAAAGAATTTCCCTGTTTTTTGGTTTTGCTTTGGAAATTCCTTTTTAGAGTGTGTTTGAGCTGATTCTCGCTGCCATGTTTATGCCACTCTAGACACACTTGATTCCCTTATGGAGACATATCAATACATAGGTTTTAAGATTCTTATTAGTCAGATATATTCCTCTGCAGGAAATATGGGGTTTTGAGTCTCTTTCCCTGAGGAAGGTGTAGGTCTTGTCTATTCTAAAGTTGGTTTTTGGAACGGTCCCTGTGCTTATATCAAACTCTGGTTTTATGCATCACCCCACCTCTCCTTCCCCTTTAAGCAGGCATAAGAGTGTTTTCTAAATGTGAGACTCTGTTCTCTTTCCTAACTCAGTTCACGTGTAGCCATGTTTACAGGATCTTCATAAGTGATATCTTATGATAAGTTTCTTTTTCTGTGTGACTTATTTAACTTAGAATCATCGTACCTGAATCCACTCACTTTGCTGCTACTGGTCTTATGACATTGATTTCATGGCTGAGGGATATTCCATCGTACGTAAGTACCACAATGTTTTGAACCATTTTTATATTTCCTGGGATATTTAAGGTGTACCCAAGTTGAGGTTCTTGTAGTCAGTGCAGCCCTAAATTTGGAGGTGGCTCTTTCTTATTGATTTTCAGTTTTCCCAAGGTATATTCCCTAGACTGGAAGTGGCCTTGGCTCTGTAGCTCTGTTGTTTACTTGTTTTAGGGAACACAATGCACTCCTCCAGTGAGGCAGTTGGCAATTGACATCCCGCCCATCAGCATAACAAGGCTCCCTGTTCTCCAGGGCCTGTCTTGCCTTTCTGGTTTTTACACATTTTGTGGATGTCCCTTTTGACCGGTGGGAAGTGATACTTCTTTGTAGTGCAGATTTGCATTGCCCGCTTGCTTGCTTGGCCAAAAAGGGCGTATGCGTTTTCTCCTGAATATATTCAGGAGAAAACGCATACGCCCTTTTTGGCCAAGGGCATCATTGTCGAAGTTGTGCCCCTCTTCCTGTGCTTTACAGGCAATTCCAACGTACCTCTTGAAATCTGTTTCCTGCTATTTTGCTTCGCTTTCAAATCCGCCTCGTTGACTTCCCTCAACAGATTTTTGGACGATAGTTGTCCTTTTTTACTCTGGGAGTTTGGGAATTGCTGTGCCCCTGAGCTCCATTTCTCAACTCGTTTTTTGTGAGCTTAACGCAAGTCCAAAATTTTGGATCCTGTCCTATACTGGTTCCCGGTGGGTGGCTGAGACTTTGGTTAATTCTTCTTCCTGCCGGGAAATTAGAGTGACAGGTGCCCGTCCAAATGCCTAACAGCTACTCTCTCATGGGTTCTCCCTCGTCCCTTCCATCCTCTGCCAAATTGGGAACCTGTGCAAACCAGGCTGTTAAAGGGCCTCTCTCTCCAACTTGGGAGATTGATAGTAAGGCAGTTGGAAAGTCAAACTGGAGCACCAGGAGAGGGACTATTCGTTGAGTTTTAGAAACCTTTCGTATTCACCGTGTGTACATTCTCTAGGTTTCCTGTACATGTTATAGCTGTAGTAATCTTCCCTTCAACCTGGAGAGTTGGGACCCATGGAATGGGGGCCATGCATTATTGCTTGAAAGGGTCTGCATTTGCTCACCCAATCTCACCAATCCTCTCAGTCCCAAGTGTCCAGCCTTATGCCACATCCAGCTGTCATTGTAGATAGGGTCTTTCCTGGTTTCCTCAGACACCCTGAAGGAATTGTAAAGAATTTCCCTGTTTTTTGGTTTTGCTTTTGAAATTCCTTTTTTTTTTTTCCTTTTTTTTTTTTTATTTTACAAATTTAATCAGTTATACATATACATATGTTCCCATATCCCCTCCCTTTTGCGTCTCCCTCCCACCCTCCCTATCCCACCCCTCCAGGCGGTCACAAAGAACCGAGCTGATCTCCCTGTGCTATGCGGCTGCTTCCCACTAGCTATCTACCTTACATTTGGTAGTGTATATATGTCCATGCCGCTCTTTCACTTTGTCACAGCTTACCCTTCCCCCTCCCCATATCCTCAAGTCCATGCTCTAGTAGGTCTGTGTCTTTATTCCTGTCTTACCCCTATGTTCTTGATGACATTTTTTTCTTAAATTCCATATATATGTGTCAGCATACAGTATTTGTCTTTCTCTTTCTGACTTACTTCACTCTGTATGACAGACTCTAGGTCCATCCACCTCATTACAAATAGCTCAATTTCATTTCTTTTTATGGCTGAGTAATATTCCATTGTATATATGTGCCACATCTTCTTTATCCATTCATCCGATGATGGACACTTAGGTTGTTTCCATCTCCGGGCTATTGTAAATAGGGCTGCTATGAACATTTTGGTACATGTCTCTTTTTGAATTATGGTTTTCTCAGGGTATATGCCCAGTAGTGGGATTGCTGGGTCATATGGTAGTTCTATTTGTAGTTTTTTAAGGAACCTCCATACTGTTCTCCATAGTGGCTGTACCAATTCACATTCCCACCAGCAGTGCAAGAGTGTTCCCTTTTTTCCACACCCTCTCCAGCATTTATTGTTTCTAGATTTTTTGATGATGGCCATTCTGACTGGTGTGAGATGATATCTCATTGTAGTTTTGATTTGCATTTCTCTAATGAGTAAAGATGTTGAGCATCCTTTCATGTGTTTGTTGGCTGTCTGTATATCTTCTGTGGAAAAATGTCTGTTTAGGTCTTCTGCCCATTTTTGGATTGGGTTGTTTGTTTTTTTGCTATTGAGCTGCATGAGCTGCTTATAAATTTTGGAGATTAATCCTTTGTCAGTTGCTTCATTTGCAAATATTTTCTCCCATTCTGAGGGTTGTCTTTTGGTCTTGTTTATGGTTTCCTTTGCTGTGCAAAAGCTTTGAAGTTTCATTAGGTCCCATGTGTTTATTTTTGTCTTTATTTCCATTTCTCTAGGAGGTGGGTCAAAAAGGATCTTGCTGTGATTTATGTCATAGAGTGTTCTGCCTATGTTTTCCTCTAGGAGTTTGATAGTGTCTGGCCTTACATTTAGGTCTTTAATCCATTTTGAGCTTATTTTTGTGTATGGTGTTAGGGAGTGATCTAATCTCATACTTTTACATGTCCCTGTCCAGTTTTCCCAGCACCACTTATTGAAGAGACTGTCCTTTCTCCACTGTACATTCCTGCCTCCTTTATCAAAGATAAGGTGACCATATGTCCGTGGGTTTATCTCTGGGCTTTCTATCCTGTTCCATTGATCTATCTTTCTGTTTTTGTGCCAGTACCATACTGTCTTGATTACTGTAGCTTTGTAGTATAGTCTGAAGTCAGGGAGCCTGATTCCTCCAGCTCCATTTTTCGTTCTCAAGATTGCTTTGGCTATTCGGGGTCTTTTGTGTTTCCATACAAATTGTGAAATTTTTTGTTCTAGTTCTGTGAAAAATGCCATTGGTAGTTTGATAGGGATTGCATTGAATCTGTAGATTGCTTTGGGTAGTAGAGTCATTTTCACAATGTTGATTCTTCCAATCCAAGAACATGGTACATCTCTCCATCTATTTGTATCATCTTTAATTTCTTTCATCAGTGTCTTATAATTTTCTGCATACAGGTCTTTTGTCTCCTTAGGTAGGTTTATTCCTAGATATTTTATTCTTTTTGGTGCAATGGTAAATGGGAGTGTTTCCTTGATTTCACTTTCAGATTTTTCATCATTAGTATATAGGAATGCCAGAGATTTCTGTGCATTAATTTTGTATCCTGCAACTTTACCAAATTCATTGATTAGCTCTAGTAGTTTTCTGGTAGCATCTTTAGGATTCTCTATGTATAGTATCATGTCATCTGCAAACAGTGACAGCTTTACTTCTTCTTTTCCCATTTGGATTCCTTTTATTTCCTTTTCTTCTCTGATTGCTGTGGCTAAAACTTCCAAAACTATGTTGAATAAGAGTGGTGAGAGTGGGCAACCTTGTCTTGTTCCTGATCTTAGTGGAAATGGTTTCAGTTTTTCACCATTGAGGACGATGCTGGCTGTGGGTTTGTCATATATGGCCTTTATTATGTTGAGGAAAGTTCCCTCTATGCCTACTTTCTGCAGGGTTTTTATCATAAATGGGTGTTGAATTTTGTCAAAAGCTTTCTCTGCATCTATTGAGATGATCATATGGTTTTTCTCCTTCAACTTGTTAATATGGTGTATCACATTGATTGATTTGCGTATATTGAAGAATCCTTGCATTCCTGGAATAAACCCCACTTGATCATGGTGTACGATCCTTTTAATGTGCTGTTGGATTCTGTTTGCTAGTATTTTGTTGAGGATTTTTGCATCTATGTTCATCAGTGATATTGGCCTGTAGTTTTCTTTCTTTGTGACATCCTTGTCTGGTTTTGGTATCAAGGTGATGGTGGCCTCGTAGAATGAGTTTGGGAGTGTTCCTCCCTCTGCTATATTTTGGAAGAGTTTCAGAAGGATAGGTGTTAGCTCTTCTCTAAATGCTTGATAGAATTCGCCTGTGAAGCCATCTGGTCCTGGGCTTTTGTTTGTTGGAAGATTTTTAATCACAGTTTCAATTTCAGTGCTTGTGATTGGTCTGTTCATATTTTCTATTTCTTCCTGATTCAGTCTTGGCAGGTTGTGCATTTCTAAGAATTTGTCCATTTCTTCCAGGTTGTCCATTTTATTGGCATAGAGTTGCTTATAGTAATCTCTCATGATCTTTTGTATTTCTGCAGTGTCAGTTGTTACTTCTCCTTTTTCATTTCTAATTCTATTGATTTGAGTCTTCTCCCTTTTTTTCTTGATGAGTCTGGCTAATGGTTTATCAATTTTGTTTATCTTCTCAAAGAACCAGCTTTTAGTTTTATTGATCTTTGCTATCGTTTCCTTCATTTCTTTTTCATTTATTTCTGATCTGATTTTTATGATTTCTTTCCTTCTGCTAACTTTGGGATGTTTTTGTTCTTCTTTCTCTAATTGCTTTAGGTGCAGGGTTAGGTTGTTTATTCGAGATATTTCCTGTTTCTTAAGGTGGGATTGTATTGCCATAAACTTCCCTCTTAGAACTGCTTTTGCTGCATCCCATAGGTTTTGGGTCGTCGTGTCTCCATTGTCATTTGTTTCTAGGTATTTTTTAATTTCCTCTTTGATTTCTTCAGTGATCACTTCGTTATTGAGTAGTGTATTGTTTAGCCTCCATGTGTTTGTATGTTTTACAGCTCTTTTCCTATAATTGATATCTAGTCTCATAGCATTGTGGTCGGAAAAGATACTTGATACAATTTCAATTTTCTTAAATTTACCAAGGCTTGATTTGTGACCCAAGATATGATCTATCCTGGAGAATGTTCCATGAGCACTAGAGAAAAATGTGTATTCTGTTGTTTTTGGATGGAATGTCCTATAAATATCAATTAAGTCCATCTTGTTTAATGTATCATTTAAAGCTTGTGTTTCCTTATTTATTTTCATTTTGGATGACCTGTCCATTGGTGAAAGTGGGGTATTAAAGTCCCCTATTATGATTGTGTTACTGTCGATTTCTCCTTTTATGGCTGTTAATATTTCCCTTATGTATTGAGGTGCTCCTATGTTGGGTGCATAAATATTTACAATTGTTATATCTTCTTCTTGGATTGATCCCTTGATCATTATGTAGTGTCCTTCTTTGTCTCTTCTAGTAGTCTTTATTTTAAAGTCTATTTTGTCTGATATGAGAATTGCTACTCCAGCTTTCTTTTGGTTTCCATTTGCATGGAATATCTTTTTCCATCCCCTTACTTTCAGTCTGTATGTATCTCTAGGTCTGAAGTGGGTCTCTTGTAGACAGCATATATCTGGGTCTTGTTTTTGTATCCATTCAGCCAGTCTGTGTCTTTTGGTGGGAGCATTTAGTCCATTTACATTTAAGGTAATTATTGATATGTATGTTCCTATTCCCATTTTCTTAATTGTTTTGGGTTCGTTATTGTAGTTCTTTTCCTTCTGTTGTGTTTCTTGCCTAGAGAAGTTCCTTTAGCATTTGTTGTAAAGCTGGTTTGGTGGTGCTGAACTCTCTCAGCTTTTGCTTGTCTGTAAAGGTTTTAATTTCTCCATCAAATCTGAATGAGATCCTTGCTGGGTAGAGTAATCTTGGTTGCAGGTTTTTCTCCTTCATCACTTTAAGTATGTCCTGCCACTCCCTTCTGGCTTGTAGAGTTTCTGCTGAGAGATCAGCTGTTATCCTGATGGGGATTCCCTTGTGTGTTATTTGTTGTTTTTGCCTTGCTGCTTTTAATATGATTTCTTTGTGTTTAATTTTTGACAGTTTGATTAATATGTGTCTTGGCGTATTTCTCCTTGGATTTATTCTGTATGGGACTCTCTGTGCCTCCTGGACTTGATTAACTATTTCCTTTCCCATATTAGGGAAGTTTTCAACTATAATCTCTTCAAATATTTTCTCAGTCCCTTTCTTTTTCTCTTCTTCTTCTGGAACCCCTATAATTCGAATGTTGGTGCGTTTAATGTTGTCCCAGAGGTCTCTGAGACTGTCCTCTGTTCTTTTCATTCTTTTTTCTTTATTTTGCTGTGCAGCAGTTATTTCCACTATTTTATCTTCCACCTCACTTATCCGTTCTTCTGCCTCAGTTATTCTGCTATTGATCCCATCTAGAGTATTTTTTATTTCATTTATTGTGTTTTTAATCGATGCTTGATTCGTCTTTAGTTCTTCTAGGTCCTTGTTAACTGTTTCTTGCATTTTGTCTATTCTATTTCCAAGATTTTGGATCATCTTTACCATCATTATTCTGAATTCTTTTTCAGATAGACTGCCTATTACCTCTTCATTTGTTAGGTCTGGTGGGTTTTTATCTTGCTCCTTCTCCTGCTGTGTGTTTTTCTGTCTTCTCATTTTGCTTATGTTACTGTGTTTGGGGTCTCCTCTTTGCAGGCTGCAGGTTCGTAGTTCCCGTTGTTTTTGGTGTCTGTCCCCAGTGGCTAAGGTTGGTTTAGTGGGTTGTGTAGGCTTCCTGGTGGAGGGGACTACTGCCTGTGTTCTGGTGGATGAGGCTGGATCTTGTCTTTCTGGTGGGCAGGTCCACGTCTGGTGGTGTGTTTTGGGGTGTTTGCAGACTTTTTATGATTTGAGGCAGCCTCTCTGCTAATGGGTGGGGTTGTGTTCCTGTCTTGCTAGTTGTTTGGCATAGGGTGTCCAGCACTGTAGCTTGCTGGTCGTTGAGTGAAGCTGGGTGCTGGTGTTGAGATGGAGATCTCTGGAAGATTTTCGCCGTTTGATATTATGTGGAGCTGGGAGGTCTCTTGTGGACCAGTGTTCTGAAGTTCGCTCTCCCACCTCAGAGGCACAGCACTGACTCCTGGCTCCTCAATTTGGGATGATTTGTTGTCTATTCATGTATTCCATAGATGCAGGGTACATGAAGTTGATTGTGGAGCTTTAATCCGCTGCTTCTGAGGCTGCTGGGAGAGGTTTCCCTTTCTCTTCTTTGTTCTCACAGCTCCTGGGTCTCAGCTTTGGATTTGGCCCCGCCTCTGCGTGTAGGTCGCCGGAGGGCGTCTGTTCTTCGCTCAGACAGGACAGGGTTAAAGGAGCAGCCTCTTCGGGGACTCTGGCTCACTCAGGCCGGGCGGGAGGGAGGGGCATGGAGTGCGGGGCGAGCCTGCAGCGGCAGAGGTCGGCGTGACGTTGCACCAGCCCGAGGCGCGCCGTGCGTTCTCCCAGGGAAGCCGCCCCTGGATCCCGGGACCCCGGCAGTGGCAGGCTGCACAGGCTCCCGGAAGGGCGGTGTGGACAGTGTCCTGCGCTCGCACACAGGCTTCTTGGCGGCGGCAGCAGCAGCCCCAGCGTCCCACGCCCGTCTCTGGGCTCCGCGCTTTCAGCCGCGACTCGCGCCCGTCTCTGGAGCTCCTTTACGCGGCGCTCTTAATCCCCTCTCCTCGCGCACCAGGAAACCAAGAGGGAAGAAAAAGTCTCCTGCCTCTTCGGCAGCTCCAGAGTTTTCCCGGACTCCCTCCCGGCTAGCTGTGGCACATTAGCCCCCTTCAGGCTGAGTTCTCGCCGCCAGTCCCAGTCCTCTCCCTGCGCTCTGACCGAAGCCCGAGCCTCAGCTCCAGCGCCGCTCGCCCTGGCGGGGGAGCAGACAAGCCTCTCGGGCTGGTGAGTGCCGCTCGGCCCCGCTCCTCTGTGCGGGAATCTCTCTGCTTTGCCCTACCCAGGTATGTGGGGAGTTTCTTGCCTTTTGGGAGGTCTGGGGTCTTCTGCCAGCGTTCAGTAGGTGTTCTGTAGGAGTTGTTGCACGTGTAGCTGTATTTCTGGTGTATCTGTGGGGAGGAAGGTGATCTCCGCGTCTTACTCTTCCGCCATCTTACCCGGAAGTCTGAAATTCCTTTTTAGAGTGGGTTTGAGCTGATTCTCGCTGCCATGTTTATGCCACTCTAGACACACTTGATTCCCTTATGGAGACATATCAATACATAGGTTTTAAGATTCTTACTAGTCAGATATATTCCTCTGCGGGAAATATGGGGTTTTGAGTCTCTTTCACTGAGGAAGGTGTAGGTCTTGTCTATTCCAAAGTTGGTTTTTGGAACGGTCCCTGTGCTTATATCACACTCTGGTTTTATGCATCACCCCACCTCTCCTTCCCCTTTAAGCAGGCATAAGAGTGTTTTCTAAATGTGAGACTCTGTTCTCTTTCCTAACTCAGTTCATGTGTAGCCATGTTTACAGGATCTTCATAAGTGATATCTTATGATAAGTTTCTTTTTCTGTGTGACTTATTTCACTTAGAATCATCGTACCTGAATCCACTCACTTTGCTGCTACTGGTCTTATGACATTGATTTCATGGCTGAGGGATATTCCATCGTACGTAAGTACCACAATGTTTTGAACCATTTTTATATTTCCTGGGATATTTAAGGTGTACCCAAGTTGAGGTTCTTGTAGTCAGTGCAGCCCTAAATTTGGAGGTGGCTCTTTCTTATTGATTTTCAGTTTCCCAAGGTATATTCCCTAGACTGGAAGTGGCCTTGGCTCTGTAGCTCTGTTGTTTACTTGTTTTAGGGAACACAATGCACTCCTCCAGTGAGGCAGTTGGCAATTGACATCCCGCCCATCAGCATAACAAGGCTCCCTGTTCTCCAGGGCCTGTCTTGCCTTTCTGGTTTTTACACATTTTGTGGATGTCCCTTTTGACCGGTGGGAAGTGATACTTCTTTGTAGTGCAGATTTGCATTGCCCGCTTGCTTGCTTGGCCAAAAATGGCGTATGCATTTTCTCCTGAATATATTAAGGAGAAAACGCATACGCCCTTTTTGGCCAAGGGCATCGTTGTCGAAGTTGTGCCCCTCTTCATGTGCTTTACAGGCAATTCCAACGTACCTCTTGAAATCTGTTTCCTGCTATTTTGCCTCGCTTTCAAGTCCGCCTCGTTGACTTCCCTCAACAGATTTTTGGACGATAGTTGTCCATTATCACTCTGCCAGTTTGTGAATTGCTGTGCCCCTGAGCTCCATTTCTCAACTCGTTTTTTGTGAGCTGAACGCAAGTCCAAAATTTTGGATCATGTCCTATACTGGTTCCCGGTGGGTGGCTGAGACTTTGGTTAATTCTTCTTCCTGCCGGGAAATTAGAGTGACATGTGCCCGTCCAAATGCCTAACAGCTACTCTCTCATGGGTTCTCCCTCGTCCCTTCCATCCTCTGCCAAATTGGGAACCTGTGCAAACCAGGATGTTAAAGGGCCTGTCTCTCCAAGTTGGGAGATTGATAGTAAGGCAGTTGGAAAGTCAAACTGGAGCACCAGGAGAGGGACTATTCCTTGAGATTTAGAACCTTTCGTATTCACCGTCTGTACATTCTCTAGGTTTTCTGTACATGTTATAGCTGTAGTAATATTCCCTTCAATCTGGAGAGTTGGGACCCATGGAATGGGGGCCATGCATTATTGCTTGAAAGGGTCTGCATTTGCTCACCCAATCTCACCAATCCTCTCAGTCCCAAGTGTCCAGCCTTATGCCATATCCAGCTGTCATTGTAGATAGGGTCTTTCCAGGTTTCCTCAAACACCCTGAAGGAATTGTAAAGAATTTCCCTGTTTTTTGGTTTTGCTTTGGAAATTCCTTTTTAGAGTGGGTTTGAGCTGATTCTCGCTGCCATGTTTATGCCACTCTAGACACACTTGATTCCCTTATGGAGACATATCAATACATAGGTTTTAATATTCTTACTAGTCAGATATATTCCTCTGCAGGAAATATGGGGTTTTGAGTCTCTTTCTCTGAGGAAGGTGTAGGTCTTGTCTATTCTAAAGTTGGTTTTTGGAACGGTCCCTGTGCTTATATCAAACTCTGGTTTTATGCATCACCCCACCTCTCCTTCCCCTTTAAGCAGGCATAAGAGTGTTTTCTAAATGTGAGACTCTGTTCTCTTTCCTAACTCAGTTCACGTGTAGCCATGTTTACAGGATCTTCATAAGTGATATCTTATGATAAGTTTCTTTTTCTGTGTGACTTATTTCACTTAGAATCATCGTACCTGAATCCACTCACTTTGCTGCTACTGGTCTTATGACATTGATTTCATGGCTGAGGGATATTCCATCGTACGTAAGTACCACAATGTTTTGAACCATTTTTATATTTCCTGGGATATTTAAGGTGTACCCAAGTTGAGGTTCTTGTAGTCAGTGCAGCCCTAAATTTGGAGGTGGCTCTTTCTTATTGATTTTCAGTTTTCCCAAGGTATATTCCCTAGACTGGAAGTGGCCTTGGCTCTGTAGCTCTGTTGTTTACTTGTTTTAGGGAACACAATGCACTCCTCCAGTGAGGCAGTTGGCAATTGACATCCCGCCCATCAGCATAACAAGGCTCCCTGTTCTCCAGGGCCTGTCTTGCCTTTCTGGTTTTTACACATTTTGTGGATGTCCCTTTTGACCGGTGGGAAGTGATACTTCTTTGTAGTGCAGATTTGCATTGCCCGCTTGCTTGCTTGGCCAAAAAGGGCGTATGCGTTTTCTCCTGAATATATTCAGGAGAAAACGCATACGCCCTTTTTAGCCAAGGGCATCATTGTCGAAGTTGTGCCCCTCTTCCTGTGCTTTACAGGCGATTCCAACGTACCTCTTGAAATCTGTTTCCTGCTATTTTGCCTCGCTTTCAAGTCCGCCTCGTTGACTTCCCTCAACAGATTTTTGGACGATAGTTGTCCATTATCACACTGCCAGTTTGTGAAATGCTGTGCCCCTGAGCTCCATTTCTCAACTCGTTTTTTGTGAGCTGAACGCAAGTCCAAAATTTTGGATCATGTCCTATACTGGTTACCGGTGGGTGGCTGAGACTTTGGTTAATTCTTCTTCCTGCCGGGAAATTAGAGTGACATGTGCCCGTCCAAATGCCTAACAGCTACTCTCTCATGGGTTCTCCCTCGTCCCTTCCATCCTCTGCCAAATTGGGAACCTGTGCAAACCAGGAGGTTAAAGGGCCTGTCTCTCCAAGTTGGGAGATTGATAGTAAGGCAGTTGGAAAGTCAAACTGGAGCACCAGGAGAGGGACTATTCGTTGAGTTTTAGAAACCTTTCGTATTCACCGTCTGTACATTCTCTAGGTTTCCTGTACATGTTATAGCTGTAGTAATATTCCCTTGAACCTGGAGAGTTGGGACCCATGGAATGGGGGCCATGCATTATTGCTTGAAAGGGTCTGCATTTGCTCACCCAATCTCACCAACCCTCTCAGTCCCAAGTGTCCAGCCTTATGCCACATCCAGCTGTCATTGTAGATAGGGTCTTTCCAGGTTTCCTCAGACACCCTGAAGGAATTGTAAAGAATTTCCCTGTTTTTTGGTTTTGCTTTGGAAATTCCTTTTTAGAGTGGGTTTGAGCTGATTCTCGCTGCCATGTTTATGCCACTCTAGACACACTTGATTCCCTTATGGAGACATATCAATACATAGGTTTTAAGATTCTTACTAGTCAGATATATTCCTCTGCGGGAAATATGGGGTTTTGAGTCTCTTTCCCTGAGGAGGGTGTAGGTCTTGTCTATTCCAAAGTTGGTTTTTGGAACGGTCCCTGTGCTTATATGAAACTCTGGTTTTATGCATCACCCCACCTCTCCTTCCCCTTTAAGCAGGCATAAGAGTGTTTTCTAAATGTGAGACTCTGTTCTCTTTCCTAACTCAGTTCATGTGTAGCCATGTTTAGAGGATCTTCATAAGTGATATCTTATGATGTTTCTTTTTCTGTGTGACTTATTTCACTTAGAATCATCATACCTGAATCCACTCACTTTGCTGCTACTGGTCTTATGACATTGATTTCATGGCTGAGGGATATTCCATCGTACGTAAGTACCACAATGTTTTGAACCATTTTTATATTTCCTGGGATATTTAAGGTGTACCCAAGTTGAGGTTCTTGTAGTCAGTGCAGCCCTAAATTTGGAGGTGGCTCTTTCTTATTGATTTTCAGTTTTCCCAAGGTATATTCCCTAGACTGGAAGTGGCCTTGGCTCTGTAGCTCTGTTGTTTACTTGTTTTAGGGAACACAATGCACTCCTCCAGTGAGGCAGTTGGCAATTGACATCCCGCCCATCAGCATAACAAGGCTCCCTGTTCTCCAGGGCCTGTCTTGCCTTTCTGGTTTTGACACATTTTGTGGATGTCCCTTTTGACCGGTGGGAAGTGATACTTCTTTGTAGTGCAGATTTGCATTGCCCGCTTGCTTGCTTGGCCAAAAATGGCGTATGCATTTTCTCCTGAATATATTAAGGAGAAAACGCATAAGCCCTTTTTGGCCAAGGGCATCGTTGTCGAAGTTGTGCCCCTCTTCATGTGCTTTACAGGCGATTCCAACGTACCTCTTGAAATCTGTTTCCTGCTATTTTGCCTCGCTTTCAAGTCCGCCTCGTTGACTTCCCTCAACAGATTTTTGGACGATAGTTGTCCATTATCACTCTGCCAGTTTGTGAATTGCTGTGCCCCTGAGCTCCATTTCTCAACTCGTTTTTTGTGAGCTGAACGCAAGTCCAAAATTTTGGATCATGTCCTATACTGGTTCCCGGTGGGTGGCTGAGACTTTGGTTAATTCTTCTTCCTGCCGGGAAATTAGAGTGACATGTGCCCGTCCAAATGCCTAACAGCTACTCTCTCATGGGTTCTCCCTCGTCCCTTCCATCCTCTGCCAAATTGGGAACCTGTGCAAACCAGGATGTTAAAGGGCCTGTCTCTCCAAGTTGGGAGATTGATAGTAAGGCAGTTGGAAAGTCAAACTGGAGCACCAGGAGAGGGACTATTCCTTGAGATTTAGAACCTTTCGTATTCACCGTCTGTACATTCTCTAGGTTTTCTGTACATGTTATAGCTGTAGTAATATTCCCTTCAACCTGGAGAGTTGGGACCCATGGAATGGGGGCCATGCATTATTGCTTGAAAGGGTCTGCATTTGCTCACCCAATCTCACCAATCCTCTCAGTCCCAAGTGTCCAGCCTTATGCCACATCCAGCTGTCATTGTAGATAGGGTCTTTCCAGGTTTCCTCAAACACCCTGAAGGAATTGTAAAGAATTTCCCTGTTTTTTGGTTTTGCTTTGGAAATTCCTTTTTAGAGTGGGTTTGAGCTGATTCTCGCTGCCATGTTTATGCCACTCTAGACACACTTGATTCCCTTATGGAGACATATCAATACATAGGTTTTAATATTCTTACTAGTCAGATATATTCCTCTGTGGGAAATATGGGGTTTTGAGTCTCTTTCCCTGAGGAAGGTGTAGGTCTTGTCTATTCTAAAGTTGGTTTTTGGAACGGTCCCTGTGCTTATATCAAACTCTGGTTTTATGCATCACCCCACCTCTCCTTCCCCTTTAAGCAGGCATAAGAGTGTTTTCTAAATGTGAGACTCTGTTCTCTTTCCTAACTCAGTTCACGTGTAGCCATGTTTACAGGATCTTCATAAGTGATATCTTATGATAAGTTTCTTTTTCTGTGTGACTTATTTCACTTAGAATCATCGTACCTGAATCCACTCACTTTGCTGCTACTGGTCTTATGACATTGATTTCATGGCTGAGGGATATTCCATCGTACGTAAGTACCACAATGTTTTGAACCATTTTTATATTTCCTGGGATATTTAAGGTGTACCCAAGTTGAGGTTCTTGTAGTCAGTGCAGCCCTAAATTTGGAGGTGGCTCTTTCTTATTGATTTTCAGTTTTCCCAAGGTATATTCCCTAGACTGGAAGTGGCCTTGGCTCTGTAGCTCTGTTGTTTACTTGTTTTAGGGAACACAATGCACTCCTCCAGTGAGGCAGTTGGCAATTGACATCCCGCCCATCAGCATAACAAGGCTCCCTGTTCTCCAGGGCCTGTCTTGCCTTTCTGGTTTTTACACATTTTGTGGATGTCCCTTTTGACCGGTGGGAAGTGATACTTCTTTATAGTGCAGATTTGCATTGCCCGCTTGCTTGCTTGGCCAAAAAGGGCGTATGCGTTTTCTCCTGAATATATTCAGGAGAAAACGCATACGCCCTTTTTAGCCAAGGGCATCATTGTCGAAGTTGTGCCCCTCTTCCTGTGCTTTACAGGCGATTCCAACGTACCTCTTGAAATCTGTTTCCTGCTATTTTGCCTCGCTTTCAAGTCCGCCTCGTTGACTTCCCTCAACAGATTTTTGGACGATAGTTGTCCATTATCACACTGCCAGTTTGTGAAATGCTGTGCCCCTGAGCTCCATTTCTCAACTCGTTTTTTGTGAGCTGAACGCAAGTCCAAAATTTTGGATCCTGTCCTATACTGGTTCCCGGTGGGTGGCTGAGACTTTGGTTAATTCTTCTTCCTCCCGGGAAATTAGAGTGACAGGTGCCCGTCCAAATGCCTAACAGCTACTCTCTCATGGGTTCTCCCTCGTCCCTTCCATCCTGTGCCAAATTGGGAATCTGTGCAAACCAGGCTGTTAAAGGGCCTCTCTCTCCAACTTGGGAGATTGATAGTAAGGCAGTTGGAAAGTCAAACTGGAGCACCAGGAGAGGGACTATTCTTTGAGTTTTAGAAACCTTTCGTATTCACCGTGTATACATTCTCTAGGTTTCCTGTACATGTTATAGCTGTAGTAATATTCCCTTGAAAATGGAGAGTTAGGACCCATGGAATGGGGGCCATGCATTATTGCTTGAAAGGGTCTGCATTTGCTCACCCAATCTCACCAATCCTCTCAGTCCCAAGTGTCCAGCCTTATGCCACATCCAGCTGTCATTGTAGATAGGGTCTTTCCAGGTTTCCTCAGACACCCTGAAGGAATTGTAAAGAATTTCCCTGTTTTTTGGTTTTGCTTTTGAATTTCCTTTTTAGAGTGGGTTTGAGCTGATTCTCGCTGCCATGTTTATGCCACTCTAGACACACTTGATTCCCTTATGGAGACATATCAATACATAGGTTTTAAGATTCTTACTAGTCAGATGTATTCCTCTGTGGGAAATATGGGGTTTTGAGTCTCTTTCACTGAGGAAGGTGTCGGTCTTGTCAATTCTAGAGTTGGTTTTTGAAACGGTCCCTGTGCTTATATCAAACTCTGGTTTTATGCATCACCCCACCTCTCCTTCCCCTTTATGCAGGCATAAGAGTGTTTTATAAATGTGAGACTCTGTTCTCTTTCCTAACTCAGTTCACATGTAGCCATGTTTACAGGATCTTCATAAGTGATATCTTATGATAAGTTCCTTTTTCTGTGTGACTTATTTCACTTAGAATCATCGTACCTGAATCCACTCACTTTGCTGCTACTGGTCTTATGACATTGATTTCATGGCTGAGGGATATTCCATCGTACGTAAGTACCACAATGTTTTGAACCATTTTTATATTTCCTGGGATATTTAAGGTGTACCCAAGTTGAGGTTTCTGTAGTCAGTGCAGCCCTAAATTTGGAGGTGGCTCTTTCTTATTGATTTTCAGTTTTCCCAAGGTATATTCCCTAGACTGGAAGTGGCCTTGGCTCTGTAGCTCTGTTGTTTACTTGTTTTAGGGAACACAATGCACTCTTCCAGTGAGGCAGTTGGCAATTTACATCCCGCCCATCAGCATAACAAGGCTCCCAGTTCTCCAGGGCCTGTCTTGCCTTTCTGGTTTTTACACATTTTGTGGATGTCCCTTTTGACCGGTGGGAAGTGATACTTCTTTGTAGTGCAGATTTGCATTGCCCGCTTGCTTGCTTGGCCAAAAAGGGCGTATGCGTTTTCTCCTGAATATATTCAGGAGAAAACGCATACGCCCTTTTTGGCCAAGTGCACCATTGTCCAAGTTGTGCCCCTCTTCCTGTGCTTTACAGGCAATTCCAAGGTACCTCTTGAAATCTGTTTCCTGCTATTTTGCCTCGCTTTCAAGTCCGCCTCGTTGACTTCCCTCAACAGATTTTTGGACGATAGTTGTCCTTTATCACTCTGCCAGTTTGTGAATTGCTGTGCCCCTGAGCTCCATTTCTCAACTCGTTTTTTGTGAGCTGAACGCAAGTCCAAAATTTTGGATCATGTCCTATACTGGTTCCTGGTGGGTGGCTGAGACTTTGGTTAATTCTTCTTCCTGCTGGGAAATTAGAGTGACATGTGCCCGTCCAAATGCCTAACAGCTACTCTCTCATGGGTTCTCCCTCGTCCCTTCCATCCTCTGCCAAATTGGGAACCTGTGCAAACCAGGAGGTTAAAGGGCCTGTCTCTCCAAGTTGGGAGATTGATAGTAAGGCAGTTGGAAAGTCAAACTGGAGCACCAGGAGAGGGACTATTCGTTGAGTTTTAGAAACCTTTCGTATTCACAGTGTGTCCATTCTCTAGGTTTCCTGTACATGTTATAGCTGTAGTAATATTCCCTTGAAAATGGAGAGTTAGGACCCATGGAATGGGGGCCATGCATTATTGCTTGAAAGGGTCTGCATTTGCTCACCCAATCTCACCAATCCTCTCAGTCCCAAGTGTCCAGCCTTATGCCACATCCAGCTGTCATTGTAGATAGGGTCTTTCCAGGTTTCCTCAGACACCCTGAAGGAATTGTAAATAATTTCCCTGTTTTTTGGTTTTGCTTTTGAAATTCGTTTTTATAGTGGGTTTGAGCTGATTCTCGCTGCCATGTTTATGCCACTCTAGACACACTTGATTCCCTTATGGAGACATATCAATACATAGGTTTTAAGATTCTTACTAGTCAGATGTATTCCTCTGTGGGAAATATGGGGTTTTGAGTCTCTTTCACTAAGGAAGGTGTCGGTCTTGTCAATTCTAGAGTTGGTTTTTGAAACGGTCCCTGTGCTTATATCAAACTCTGGTTTTATGCATCACCCCACCTCTCCTTCCCCTTTATGCAGGCATAAGAGTGTTTTATAAATGTGAGACTCTGTTCTCTTTCCTAACTCAGTTCACATGTAGCCATGTTTACAGGATCTTCATAAGTGATATCTTATGATAAGTTCCTTTTTCTGTGTGACTTATTTCACTTAGAATCATCGTACCTGAATCCACTCACTTTGCTGCTACTGGTCTTATGACATTGATTTCATGGCTGAGGGATATTCCATCGTACGTAAGTACCACAATGTTTTGAACCATTTTTATATTTCCTGGGATATTTAAGGTGTACCCAAGTTGAGGTTTCTGTAGTCAGTGCAGCCCTAAATTTGGAGGTGGCTCTTTCTTATTGATTTTCAGTTTTCCCAAGGTATATTCCCTAGACTGGAAGTGGCCTTGGCTCTGTAGCTCTGTTGTTTACTTGTTTTAGGGAACACAATGCACTCTTCCAGTGAGGCAGTTGGCAATTTACATCCCGCCCATCAGCATAACAAGGCTCCCAGTTCTCCAGGGCCTGTCTTGCCTTTCTGGTTTTTACACATTTTGTGGATGTCCCTTTTGACCGGTGGGAAGTGATACTTCTTTGTAGTGCAGATTTGCATTGCCCGCTTGCTTGCTTGGCCAAAAAGGGCGTATGCGTTTTCTCCTGAATATATTCAGGAGAAAACGCATACGCCCTTTTTGGCCAAGTGCACCATTGTCCAAGTTGTGCCCCTCTTCCTGTGCTTTACAGGCAATTCCAAGGTACCTCTTGAAATCTGTTTCCTGCTATTTTGCCTCGCTTTCAAGTCCGCCTCGTTGACTTCCCTCAACAGATTTTTGGACGATAGTTGTCCTTTATCACTCTGCCAGTTTGTGAATTGCTGTGCCCCTGAGCTCCATTTCTCAACTCGTTTTTTGTGAGCTGAACGCAAGTCCAAAATTTTGGATCATGTCCTATACTGGTTCCTGGTGGGTGGCTGAGACTTTGGTTAATTCTTCTTCCTGCTGGGAAATTAGAGTGACATGTGCCCGTCCAAATGCCTAACAGCTACTCTCTCATGGGTTCTCCCTCGTCCCTTCCATCCTCTGCCAAATTGGGAACCTGTGCAAACCAGGAGGTTAAAGGGCCTGTCTCTCCAAGTTGGGAGATTGATAGTAAGGCAGTTGGAAAGTCAAACTGGAGCACCAGGAGAGGGACTATTCGTTGAGTTTTAGAAACCTTTCGTATTCACAGTGTGTCCATTCTCTAGGTTTCCTGTACATGTTATAGCTGTAGTAATATTCCCTTGAAAATGGAGAGTTAGGACCCATGGAATGGGGGCCATGCATTATTGCTTGAAAGGGTCTGCATTTGCTCACCCAATCTCACCAATCCTCTCAGTCCCAAGTGTCCAGCCTTATGCCACATCCAGCTGTCATTGTAGATAGGGTCTTTCCAGGTTTCCTCAGACACCCTGAAGGAATTGTAAATAATTTCCCTGTTTTTTGGTTTTGCTTTTGAAATTCGTTTTTATAGTGGGTTTGAGCTGATTCTCGCTGCCATGTTTATGCCACTCTAGACACACTTGATTCCCTTATGGAGACATATCAATACATAGGTTTTAAGATTCTTACTAGTCAGATGTATTCCTCTGTGGGAAATATGGGGTTTTGAGTCTCTTTCACTAAGGAAGGTGTCGGTCTTGTCAATTCTAGAGTTGGTTTTTGAAACGGTCCCTGTGCTTATATCAAACTCTGGTTTTATGCATCACCCCACCTCTCCTTCCCCTTTATGCAGGCATAAGAGTGTTTTATAAATGTGAGACTCTGTTCTCTTTCCTAACTCAGTTCACATGTAGCCATGTTTACAGGATCTTCATAAGTGATATCTTATGATAAGTTCCTTTTTCTGTGTGACTTATTTCACTTAGAATCATCGTACCTGAATCCACTCACTTTGCTGCTACTGGTCTTATGACATTGATTTCATGGCTGAGGGATATTCCATCGTACGTAAGTACCACAATGTTTTGAACCATTTTTATATTTCCTGGGATATTTAAGGTGTACCCAAGTTGAGGTTTCTGTAGTCAGTGCAGCCCTAAATTTGGAGGTGGCTCTTTCTTATTGATTTTCAGTTTTCCCAAGGTATATTCCCTAGACTGGAAGTGGCCTTGGCTCTGTAGCTCTGTTGTTTACTTGTTTTAGGGAACACAATGCACTCTTCCAGTGAGGCAGTTGGCAATTTACATCCCGCCCATCAGCATAACAAGGCTCCCAGTTCTCCAGGGCCTGTCTTGCCTTTCTGGTTTTTACACATTTTGTGGATGTCCCTTTTGACCGGTGGGAAGTGATACTTCTTTGTAGTGCAGATTTGCATTGCCCGCTTGCTTGCTTGGCCAAAAAGGGCGTATGCGTTTTCTCCTGAATATATTCAGGAGAAAACGCATACGCCCTTTTTGGCCAAGTGCACCATTGTCCAAGTTGTGCCCCTCTTCCTGTGCTTTACAGGCAATTCCAAGGTACCTCTTGAAATCTGTTTCCTGCTATTTTGCCTCGCTTTCAAGTCCGCCTCGTTGACTTCCCTCAACAGATTTTTGGACGATAGTTGTCCTTTATCACTCTGCCAGTTTGTGAATTGCTGTGCCCCTGAGCTCCATTTCTCAACTCGTTTTTTGTGAGCTGAACGCAAGTCCAAAATTTTGGATCATGTCCTATACTGGTTCCTGGTGGGTGGCTGAGACTTTGGTTAATTCTTCTTCCTGCTGGGAAATTAGAGTGACATGTGCCCGTCCAAATTCCTAACAGCTACTCTCTCATGGGTTCTCCCTCGTCCCTTCCATCCTCTGCCAAATTGGGAACCTGTGCAAACCAGGAGGTTAAAGGGCCTGTCTCTCCAAGTTGGGAGATTGATAGTAAGGCAGTTGGAAAGTCAAACTGGAGCACCAGGAGAGGGACTATTCGTTGAGTTTTAGAAACCTTTCGTATTCACAGTGTGTCCATTCTCTAGGTTTCCTGTACATGTTATAGCTGTAGTAATATTCCCTTGAACCTGGAGAGTTGGGACCCATGGAATGGGGGCCATGCATTATTGCTTGAAAGGGTCTGCATTTGCTCACCCAATCTCACCAATCCTCTCAGTCCCAAGTGTCCAGCCTTATGCCACATCCAGCTGTCATTGTAGATAGGGTCTTTCCAGGTTTCCTCAGACACCCTGAAGGAATTGTAAAGAATTTCCCTGTTTTTTGGTTTTGCTTTTGAAATTCCTTTTTATAGTGGGTTTGAGCTGATTCTCGCTGCCATGTTTATGCCACTCTAGACACACTTGATTCCCTTATGGAGACATATCAATACATAGGTTTTAAGATTCTTACTAGTCAGATATATTCCTCTGTGGGAAATATGGGGTTTTGAGTCTCTTTCACGGAGGAAGGTGTCGGTCTTGTCAATTCCAAAGTTGGTTTTTGAAACGGTCCCTGTGCTTATATCAAACTCTGGTTTTATGCATCACCCCACCTCTCCTTCCCCTTTATGCAGGCATATGAGTGTTTTCTAAATGTGAGACTCTGTTCTCTTTCCTAACTCAGTTCACGTGTAGCCATGTTTACAGGATCTTCATAAGTGATATCTTATGATAAGTTTCTTTTTCTGTGTGACTTATTTCACTTAGAATCATCGTACCTGAATCCACTCACTTTGCTGCTACTGGTCTTATGACATTGATTTCATGGCTGAGGGATATTCCATCGTACGTAAGTACCACAATGTTTTGAACCATTTTTATATTTCCTGGGATATTTAAGGTGTACCCAAGTTGAGGTTCTTGTAGTCAGTGGAGCCCTAAATTTGGAGGTGGCTCTTTCTTATTGATTTTCAGTTTTCCCAAGGTATATTCCCTAGACTGGAAGTGGCCTTGGCTCTGTAGCTCTGTTGTTTATTTGTTTTAGGGAACACAATGCACTCCTCCAGTGAGGCAGTTGGCAATTTACATCCCGCCCATCAGCATAACAAGGCTCCCTGTTCTCCAGGGCCTGTCTTGCCTTTCTGGTTTTTACACATTTTCTGGATGTCCCTTTTGACCGGTGGGAAGTGATACTTCTGTGTAGTGCAGATTTGCATTGCCCGCTTGTTTGCTTGGCCAAAAAGGGCGTATGCGTTTTCTCCTGAATATATTCAGGAGAAAACGCATACGCCCTTTTTGGCCAAGTGCACCATTGTCCAAGTTGTGCCCCTCTTCCTGTGCTTTACAGGCGATTCCAACGTACCTCTTGAAATCTGTTTCCTGCTATTTTGCCTCACTTTCAAGTCCGCCTCGTTGACTTCCCTCAACAGATTTTTGGACGATAGTTGTCCTTTATCACTCTGCCAGTTTGTGAATTGCTGTGCCCCTGAGCTCCATTTCTCAACTCGTTTTTTGTGAGCTGAACGCAAGTCCAAAATTTTGGATCATGTCCTATACTGGTTACCGGTGGGTGGCTGAGACTTTGGTTAATTCTTCTTCCTGCCGGGAAATTAGAGTGACATGTGCCCGTCCAAATGCCTAACAGCTACTCTCTCATGGGTTCTCCCTCGTCCCTTCCATCCTCTGCCAAATTGGGAACCTGTGCAAACCAGGAGGTTAAAGGGCCTGTCTCTCCAAGTTGGGAGATTGATAGTAAGGCAGTTGGAAAGTCAAACTGGAGCACCAGGAGAGGGACTATTCGTTGAGTTTTAGAAACCTTTCGTATTCACCGTCTGTACATTCTCTAGGTTTCCTGTACATGTTATAGCTGTAGTAATATTCCCTTGAACCTGGAGAGTTGGGACCCATGGAATGGGGGCCATGCATTATTGCTTGAAAGGGTCTGCATTTGCTCACCCAATCTCACCAACCCTCTCAGTCCCAAGTGTCCAGCCTTATGCCACATCCAGCTGTCATTGTAGATAGGGTCTTTCCAGGTTTCCTCAGACACCCTGAAGGAATTGTAAAGAATTTCCCTGTTTTTTGGTTTTGCTTTTGAAATTCCTTTTTAGAGTGGGTTTGAGCTGATTCTCGCTGCCATGTTTATGCCACTCTAGACACACTTGATTCCCTTATGGAGATATATCAATACATAGGTTTTAAGATTCTTACTAGTCAGATATATTCCTCTGTGGGAAATATGGGGTTTTGAGTCTCTTTCACTGAGGAAGGTGTCGGTCTTGTCAATTCCAAAGTTGGTTTTTGAAACGGTCCCTGTGCTTATATCAAACTCTGGTTTTATGCATCACCCCACCTCTCCTTCCCCTTTAAGCAGGCATAAGAGTGTTTTCTAAATGTGAGACTCTGTTCTCTTTCCTAACTCAGTTCATGTGTAGCCATGTTTACAGGATCTTCATAAGTGATATCTTATGATAAGTTTCTTTTTCTGTGTGACTTATTTCACTTAGAATCATCGTACCTGAATCCACTCACATTGCTGCTACTGGTCTTATGACATTGATTTCATGGCTGAGGGATATTCCATCGTACGTAAGTACCACAATGTTTTGAACCATTTTTATATATCCTGGGATACTTAAGGTGTACCCAATTTGAGGTTCTTGTAGTCAGTGCAGCCCTAAATTTGGAGGTGGCTCTTTCTTATTGATTTTCGGTTTTCCCAAGGTATATTCCCTAGACTGGAAGTGGCCTTGGCTCTGTAGCTCTGTTGTTTACTTGTTTTAGGGAACACAATGCACTCCTCCAGTGAGGCAGTTGGCAATTGACATCCCGCCCATCAGCATAACAAGGCTCCCTGTTCTCCAGGGCCTGTCTTGCCTTTCTGGTTTTTACACATTTTGTGGATGTCCCTTTTGACCGGTGGGAAGTGATACTTCTTTGTAGTGCAGATTTGCATTGCCCGCTTGCTTGCTTGGCCAAAAAGGGCGTATGCGTTTTCTCCTGAATATATTCAGGAGAAAACGCATACGCCCTTTTTGGCCAAGGGCATCATTGTCGAAGTTGTGCCCCTCTTCCTGTGCTTTACAGGTGATTCCAACGTACCTCTTGAAATCTGTTTCCTGCTATTTTGCCTCGCTTTCAAGTCCGCCTCGTTGACTTCCCTCAACAGATATTTGGACGATAGTCGTCCTTTTTTACTCTGGGAGTTTGTGAATTGCTGTGCCCCTGAGCTCCATTTCTCAACTCGTATTTTGTGAGCTTAACGCAAGTCCAAAATTTTGGATCATGTCCTATACTGGTTCCCGGTGGGTGGCTGAGACTTTGGTTAATTCTTCTTCATCCCAGGAAATTAGAGTGACAGGTGCCCGTCCAAATGCCTAACAGCTACTCTCTCATGGGTTCTCCCTCGTCCCTTCCATCCTGTGCCAAATTGGGAACCTGTGAAAACCAGGCTGTTAAAGGGCCTCTCTCTCCAACTTGGGAGATTGATAGTAAGGCAGTTGGAAAGTCAAACTGGAGCACCAGGAGAGGGACTATTCGTTGAGTTTTAGAAACCTTTCGTATTCACCGTGTGTACATTCTCTAGGTTTCCTGTACATGTTATAGCTGTAGTAATCTTCCCTTCAACCTGGAGAGTTGGGACCCATGGAATGGGGGCCATGCATTATTGCTTGAAAGGGTCTGCATTTGCTCACCCAATCTCACCAATCCTCTCAGTCCCAAGTGTCCAGCCTTATGCCACATCCAGCTGTCATTGTAGATAGGTTCTTTCCAGGTTTCCTCAGACACCCTGAAGGAATTGTAAAGAATTTCGCTGTTTTTTTGTTTTGCTTTTGAAATTCCTTTTTAGAGTCTGTTTGAGCTGATTCTCGCTGCCATGTTCATGCCACTCTAGACACACTTGATTCCCTTATGGAGACATATCAATACATAGGTTTTAAGATTCTTACTAGTCAGATATATTCCTCTGCGGGAAATATGGGGTTTTGAGTCTCTTTCACTGAGGAAGGTGTAGGTCTTGTCTATTCCAAAGTTGGTTTTTGGAACGGTCCCTGTGCTTATATCAAACTCTGGTTTTATGCATCACCCCACCTCTCCTTCCCCTTTAAGCAGGCATAAGAGTGTTTTCTAAATGTGAGACTCTGTTCTCTTTCCTAACTCAGTTCATGTGTAGCCATGTTTACAGGATCTTCATAAGTGATATCTTATGATGTTTCTTTTTCTGTGTGACTTATTTCACTTAGAATCATCGTACCAGAATCCACTCACTTTGCTGCTACTGGTCTTATGACATTGATTTCATGGCTGAGGGATATTCCATCGTACGTAAGTACCACAATGTTTTGAACCATTTTTATATTTCCTGGGATATTTAAGGTGTACCCAAGTTGCGGTTCTTGTAGTCAGTGCAGCCCTAAATTTGGAGGTGGCTCTTTCTTATTGATTTTCAGTTTTCCCAAGGTATATTCCCTAGACTGGAAGTGGCCTTGGCTCTGTAGCTCTGTTGTTTACTTGTTTTAGGGAACACAATGCACTCCTCCAGTGAGGCAGTTGGCAATTGACATCCCGCCCATCAGCATAACAAGGCTCCCTGTTCTCCAGGGCCTGTCTTGCCTTTCTGGTTTTTACACATTTTGTGGATGTCCCTTTTGACCGGTGGGAAGTGATACTTCTTTGTAGTGCAGATTTGCATTGCCCGCTTGCTTGCTTGGCCAAAAAGGGCGTATGCGTTTTCTCCTGAATATATTCAGGAGAAAACGCATACGCCCTTTTTGGCCAAGGGCATCATTATCGAAGTTGTGCCCCTCTTCCTGTGCTTTACAGGCGATTCCTACGTACCTCTTGAAATCTGTTTCCTGCTATTTTGCCTCGCTTTCAGGTCCGCCTCGTTGATTTCCCTCAACAGATTTTTGGATGATAGTTGTCCATTATCACACTGCCAGTTTGTGAATTGCTGTGCCCCTGAGCTCCATTTCTCAACTCGTTTTTTGTGAGCTGAACACAAGTCCAAAATTTTGGATCATGTCCTATACTGGTTCCCGATGGGTGGCTGAGACTTTGGTTAATTCTTCTTCCTGCCGGGAAATTAGAGTGACATGTGCCCGTCCAAATGCCTAACAGCTACTCTCTCATGGGTTCTCCCTCGTCCCTTCCATCCTCTGCCAAATTGGGAACCTGTGCAAACCAGGAGGTTAAAGGGCCTGTCTCTCCAAGTTGGGAGATTGATAGTAAGGCAGTTGGAAAGTCAAACTGGAGCACCAGGAGAGGGACTATTCGTTGAGTTTTAGAAACATTTCATATTCACCGTCTGTACATTCTCTAGGTTTCCTGTACAAGTTATAGCTGTAGTAATATTCCCTTGAACCTGGAGAGTTGGGACCCATGGAATGGGGGCCATGCATTATTGCTTGAAAGGGTCTGCATTTGCTCACCCAATCTCACCAATCCTCTCAGTCCCAAGTGTCCAGCCTTATGCCACATCCAGCTGTCATTGTAGATAGGGTCTTTCCAGGTTTCCTCAGACACCCTGAAGGAATTGTAAAGAATTTCCCTGTTTTGTTGTTTGCTTTTGAAATTCCTTTTTAGAGTGGGTTTGAGCTGATTCTCGCTGCCATGTTTATGCCACTCTAGACACACTTGATTCCCTTATGGAGACATATCAATACATAGGTTTTAAGATTCTTACTAGTCAGATATATTCCTCTGCGGGAAATATGGGGTTTTGAGTCTCTTTCCCTGAGGAAGGTGTAGGTCTTGTCTATTCCAAAGTTGGTTTTTGGAACGGTCCCTGTGCTTATATCAAACTCTGGTTTTATGCATCACCCCACCTCTCCTTCCCCTATAAGCAGGCATAAGAGTGTTTTCTAAATGTGAGACTCTGTTCTCTTTCCTAACTCAGTTCATGTGTAGCCATGTTTACAGGATCTTCATAAGTGATATCTTATGATAAGTTTCTTTTTCTGTGTGACTTATTTCACTTAGAATCATCGTACCTGAATCCACTCACTTTGCTGCTACTGGTCTTATGACATTGATTTCATGGCTGAGGGATATTCCATCGTACGTAAGTACCACAATATTTTGAACCATTTTTATATATCCTGGGATACTTAAGGTGTACCCAATTTGAGGTTCTTGTAGTCAGTGCAGCCCTAAATTTGGAGGTGGCTCTTTCTTATTGATTTTCAGTTTTCCCAAGGTATATTCCCTAGACTGGAAGTGGCCTTGGCTCTGTAGCTCTGTTGTTTACTTGTTTTAGGGAACACAATGCACTCCTCCAGTGAGGCAGTTGGCAATTTACATCCCGCCCATCAGCATAACAAGGCTCCCTGTTCTCCAGGGCCTGTCTTGCCTTTCTGGTTTTTACACATTTTGTGGATGTCCCTTTTGACCGGTGGGAAGTGATACTTCTTTGTAGTGCAGATTTGCATTGCCCGCTTGCTTGCTTGGCCAAAAAGGGCGTATGCGTTTTCTCCTGAATATATTCAGGAGAAAACGCATACGCCCTTTTTGGCCAAGGGCATCATTGTCGAAGTTGTGCCCCTCTTCCTGTGCTTTACAGGTGATTCCAACGTACCTCTTGAAATCTGTTTCCTGCTATTTTGCCTCGCTTTCAAGTCCGCCTCGTTGACTTCCCTCAACACATATTTGGACGATAGTCGTCCTTTTTTACTCTGGGAGTTTGTGAATTGCTGTGCCCCTGAGCTCCATTTCTCAACTCGTATTTTGTGAGCTTAACGCAAGTCCAAAATTTTGGATCCTGTCCTATACTGGTTCCCGGTGGGTGGCTGAGACTTTGGTTAATTCTTCTTCCTCCCGGGAAATGAGAGTGACAGGTGCCCGTCCAAATGCCTAACAGCTACTCTCTCATGGGTTCTCCCTCGTCCCTTCCATCCTGTGCCAAATTGGGAACCTGTGCACACCAGGCTGTTAAAGGGCCTCTCTCTCCAACTTGGGAGATTGATAGTAAGGCAGTTGGAAAGTCAAACTGGAGCACCAGGAGAGGGACTATTCGTTGAGTTTTAGAAACCTTTCGTATTCACCGTGTGTACATTCTCTAGGTTTCCTGTACATGTTATAGGTGTAGTAATCTTCCCTTCAACCTGGAGAGTTGGGACCCATGGAATGGGGGCCATGCATTATTGCTTGAAAGGGTCTGCATTTGCTCACCCAATCTCACCAATCCTCTCAGTCCCAAGTGTCCAGCCTTATGCCACATCCAGCTGTCATTGTAGATAGGGTCTTTCCAGGTTTCCTCAGACACCCTGAAGGAATTGTAAAGAATTTCCCTGTTTTTTTGTTTTGCTTTTGAAATTCCTTTTTAGAGTGGGTTTGAGCTGATTCTCGCTGCCATGTTTATGCCACTCTAGACACACTTGATTCCCTTATGGAGACATATCAATACATAGGTTTTAAGATTCTTACTAGTCAGATATATTCCTCTGCGGGAAATATGGGGTTTTGAGTCTCTTTCCCTGAGGAAGGTGTAGGTCTTGTCTATTCCAAAGTTGGTTTTTGGAACGGTCCCTGTGCTTATATCAAACTCTGGTTTTATGCATCACCCCACCTCTCCTTCCCCTTTAAGCAGGCATAAGAGTGTTTTCTAAATGTGAGACTCTGTTCTCTTTCCTAACTCATTTCATGTGGAGCCATATTTACAGGATCTTCATAAGTGATATCTTATGATAAGTTTCTTTTTCTGTGTGACTTATTTCACTTAGAATCATCGTACCTGAATCCACTCACTTTGCTGCTACTGGTCTTATGACATTGATTTCATGGCTGAGGGATATTCCATCGTACGTAAGTACCACAATGTTTTGAACCATTTTTATATTTCCTGGGATATTTAAGGTGTACCCAAGTTGAGGTTCTTGTAGTCAGTGCAGCCCTAAATTTGGAGGTGGCTCTTTCTTATTGATTTTCAGTTTTCCCAAGGTATATTCCCTAGACTGGAAGTGGCCTTGGCTCTGTAGCTCTGTTGTTTACTTGTTTTAGGGAACACAATGCACTCCTCCAGTGAGGCAGTTGGCAATTGACATCCCGCCCATCAGCATAACAAGGCTCCCAGTTCTCCAGGGCCTGTCTTGCCTTTCTGGTTTTTACACATTTTGTGGATGTCCCTTTTGACCGGTGGGAAATGATACTTCTTTGTAGTGCAGATTTGCATTGCCCGCTTGCTTGCTTCGCCAAAAAGGGCGTATGCGTTTTCTCCTGAATATATTCAGGAGAAAACTCATACGCTCTTTTTGGCCAAGTGCACCATTGTCCAAGTTGTGCCCCTCTTCCTGTGCTTTACAGGCGATTCCAAGGTACCTCTTGAAATCTGTTTCCTGCTATTTTGCCTCGCTTTCAAGTCCGCCTCGTTGACTTCCCTCAACAGATTTTTGGACGATAGTTGTCCTTTATCACTCTGCCATTTTGTGAATTGCTGTGCCCCTGAGCTCCATTTCTCAACTCGTTTTTTGTGAGCTGAACGCAAGTCCAAAATTTTGGATCATGTCCTATACTGGTTCCCGGTGGGTGGCTGTGACTTTGGTTAATTCTTCTTCCTGCTGGGAAATTAGAGTGACATGTGCCCGTCCAAATGCCTAACAGCTACTCTCTCATGGGTTCTCCCTCGTCCCTTCCATCCTCTGCCAAATTAGGAACCTGCGCAAACCAGGAGGTTAAAGGGCCTGTCTCTCCAAGTTGGGAGATTGATAGTAAGGCAGTTGTAAAGTCAAACTGGAGCACCAGGAGAGGGACTATTCGTTGAGTTTTAGAAACCTTTCGTATTCACAGTGTGTCCATTCTCTAGGTTTCCTGTACATGTTATAGCTGTAGTAATATTCCCTTGAACCTGGAGAGTTGGGACCCATGGAATGGGGGCCATGCATTATTGCTTGAAAGGGTCTGCATTCGCTCACCCAATCTCACCAATCCCCTCAGTCCCAAGTGTCCAGCCTTATGCCACATCCAGCTGTCATTGTAGATAGGGTCTTTCCAGGTTTCCTCAGACACCCTGAAGGAATTGTAAAGAATTTCCCTGTTTTTTGGTTTTGCTTTTGAAATTCCTTTTTATAGTGGGTTTGAGCTGATACTCGCTGCCATGTTTATTCCACTCTAGACACACTTGATTCCCTTATGGAGACATATCAATACATAGGTTTTAAGATTCTTACTAGTCAGATATATTCCTCTGTGGGAAATATGGGGTTTTGAGTCTCTTTCACTGAGGAAGGTGTCGGTCTTGTCAATTCCAAAGTTGGTTTTTGAAACGGTCCCTGTGCTTATATCAAACTCTTGTTTTATGCATCACCCCACCTCTCCTTCCCCTTTATGCAGGCATAAGAGTGTTTTCTAAATATGAGACTCTGTTCTCTTTCCTAACTCAGTTCACGTGTAGCCATGTTTACAGGATCTTCCTAAGTGATATCTTATGATAAGTTTCTTTTTCTGTGTGACTTATTTCACTTAGAATCATCGTACCTGAATCCACTCACTTTGCTGCTACTGGTCTTATGACATTGATTTCATGGCTGAGGGATATTCCATCGTACGTAAGTACCACAATGTTTTGAACCATTTTTATATTTCCTGGGATATTTAAGGTGTACCCAAGTTGAGGTTCTTGTAGTCAGTGCAGCCCTAAATTTGGAGGTGGCTCTTTCTTATTGATTTTCAGTTTTCCCAAGGTAAATTCCCTAGACTGGAAGTGGCCTTGGCTCTGTAGCTCTGTTGTTTACTTGTTTTAGGGAACACAATGCACTCCTCCAGTGAGGCAGTTGGCAATTTACATCCCGCCCATCAGCATAACAAGGCTCCCAGTTCTCCAGGGCCTGTCTTGCCTTTCTGGTTTTTACACATTTTGTGGATGTCCCTTTTGACCGGTGGGAAATGATACTTCTTTGTAGTGCAGATTTGCATTGCCCGCTTGCTTGCTTGGTCAAAAAGCGCGTATGCGTTTTCTGCTGAATATATTCAGGAGAAAACGCATACGCCCTTTTTGGCCAAGTGCACCATTGTCCAAGTTGTGCCCCTCTTCCTGTGCTTTACAGGCGATTCCAAGGTACCTCTTGAAATCTGTTTCCTGCTATTTTGCCTCGCTTTCAAGTCCGCCTCGTTGACTTCCCTCAACAGATTTTTGGACGATAGTTGTCCTTTATCACTCTGCCATTTTGTGAATTGCTGTGCCCCTGAGCTCCATTTCTCAACTCGTTTTTTGTGAGCTGAACGCAAGTCCAAAATTTTGGATCATGTCCTATACTGGTTCCCGGTGGGTGGCTGTGACTTTGGTTAGTTCTTCTTCCTGCCTGGAAATTAGAGTGACATGTGCCCATCCAAATGCCTAACAGCTACTCTCTCATGGGTTCTCCCTCGTCCCTTCCATCCTCTGCCAAATTGGGAACCTGTGCAAACCAGGAGGTTAAAGGGCCTGTCTCTCCAAGTTGGGAGATTGATAGTAAGGCAGTTGGAAAGTCAAACTGGAGCACCAGGAGAGGGACTATTCATTGAGTTTTAGAAACCTTTCGTATTCACAGTGTGTCCATTATCTAGGTTTCCTGTACATGTTATAGCTGTAGTAATATTCCCTTGAACCTGGAGAGTTGGGACCCATGGAATGCGGGCCATGCCTTATTGCTTGAAAGGGTCTGCATTTGCTCACCCAATCTCACCAATCCTCTCAGTCCCAAGTATCCAGCCTTATGCCACATCCAGCTGTCATTGTAGATAGGGTCTTTCCAGGTTTCCTCAGACACCCTGAAGGAATTGTAAAGAATTTCCCTGTTTTTTGGTTTTGCTTTTGAAATTCCTTTTTATAGTGGGTTTGAGCTGATTCTCGCTGCCATGTTTATGCCACTCTAGACACACTTGATTCCCTTATGGAGACATATCAATACATAGGTTTTAAGATTCTTACTAGTCAGATATATTCCTCTGTGGGAAATATGGGGTTTTGAGTCTCTTTCACTGAGGAAGGTGTCGGTCTTGTCAATTCCAAAGTTGGTTTTTGAAACGGTCCCTGTGCTTATATCAAACTCTGGTTTTATGCATCACCCCACCTCTCCTTCCCCTTTATGCAGGCATAAGAGTGTTTTCTAAATGTGAGACTCTGTTCTCTTTCCTAACTCAGTTCACGTGTAGCCATGTTTACAGGATCTTCCGAAGTGATATCTTATGATAAGTTTCTTTTTCTGTGTGACTTATTTCACTTAGAATCATCGTACCTGAATCCACTCACTTTGCTGCTACTGGTCTTATGACATTGATTTCATGGCTGAGGGATATTCCATCGTACGTAAGTACCACAATGTTTTGAACCATTTTTATATTTCCTGGGATATTTAAGGTGTACCCAAGTTGAGGTTCTTGTAGTCAGTGCAGCCCTAAATTTGGAGGTGGCTCTTTCTTATTGATTTTCAGTTTTCCCAAGGTAAATTCCCTAGACTGGAAGTGGCCTTGGCTCTGTAGCTCTGTTGTTTACTTGTTTTAGGGAACACAATGCACTCCTCCAGTGAGGCAGTTGGCAATTTACATCCCGCCCATCAGCATAACAAGGCTCCCAGTTCTCCAGGGCCTGTCTTGCCTTTCTGGTTTTTACACATTTTGTGGATGTCCCTTTTGACCGGTGGGAAATGATACTTCTTTGTAGTGCAGATTTGCATTGCCCGCTTGCTTGCTTGGTCAAAAAGCGCGTATGCGTTTTCTGCTGAATATATTCTGGAGAAAACGCATACGCCCTTTTTGGCCAAGTGCACCATTGTCCAAGTTGTGCCCCTCTTCCTGTGCTTTACAGGCGATTCCAAGGTACCTCTTGAAATCTGTTTCCTGCTATTTTGCCTCGCTTTCAAGTCCGCCTCGTTGACTTCCCTCAACAGATTTTTGGACGATAGTTGTCCTTTATCACTCTGCCATTTTGTGAATTGCTGTGCCCCTGAGCTCCATTTCTCAACTCGTTTTTTGTGAGCTGAACGCAAGTCCAAAATTTTGGATCATGTCCTATACTGGTTCCCGGTGGGTGGCTGTGACTTTGGTTAGTTCTTCTTCCTGCCTGGAAATTAGAGTGACATGTGCCCATCCAAATGCCTAACAGCTACTCTCTCATGGGTTCTCCCTCGTCCCTTCCATCCTCTGCCAAATTGGGAACCTGTGCAAACCAGGAGGTTAAAGGGCCTGTCTCTCCAAGTTGGGAGATTGATAGTAAGGCAGTTGGAAAGTCAAACTGGAGCACCAGGAGAGGGACTATTCATTGAGTTTTAGAAACCTTTCGTATTCACAGTGTGTCCATTATCTAGGTTTCCTGTACATGTTATAGCTGTAGTAATATTCCCTTGAACCTGGAGAGTTGGGACCCATGGAATGCGGGCCATGCCTTATTGCTTGAAAGGGTCTGCATTTGCTCACCCAATCTCACCAATCCTCTCAGTCCCAAGTATCCAGCCTTATGCCACATCCAGCTGTCATTGTAGATAGGGTCTTTCCAGGTTTCCTCAGACACCCTGAAGGAATTGTAAAGAATTTCCCTGTTTTTTGGTTTTGCTTTTGAAATTCCTTTTTATAGTGGGTTTGAGCTGATTCTCGCTGCCATGTTTATGCCACTCTAGACACACTTGATTCCCTTATGGAGACATATCAATACATAGGTTTTAAGATTCTTACTAGTCAGATATATTCCTCTGTGGGAAATATGGGGTTTTGAGTCTCTTTCACTGAGGAAGGTGTCGGTCTTGTCAATTCCAAAGTTGGTTTTTGAAACGGTCCCTGTGCTTATATCAAACTCTGGTTTTATGCATCACCCCACCTCTCCTTCCCCTTTATGCAGGCATAAGAGTGTTTTCTAAATGTGAGACTCTGTTCTCTTTCCTAACTCAGTTCACGTGTAGCCATGTTTACAGGATCTTCCGAAGTGATATCTTATGATAAGTTTCTTTTTCTGTGTGACTTATTTCACTTAGAATCATCGTACCTGAATCCACTCACTTTGCTGCTACTGGTCTTATGACATTGATTTCATGGCTGAGGGATATTCCATCGTACGTAAGTACCACAATGTTTTGAACCATTTTTATATTTCCTGGGATATTTAAGGTGTACCCAAGTTGAGGTTCTTGTAGTCAGTGCAGCCCTAAATTTGGAGGTGGCTCTTTCTTATTGATTTTCAGTTTTCCCAAGGTAAATTCCCTAGACTGGAAGTGGCCTTGGCTCTGTAGCTCTGTTGTTTACTTGTTTTAGGGAACACAATGCACTCCTCCAGTGAGGCAGTTGGCAATTTACATCCCGCCCATCAGCATAACAAGGCTCCCAGTTCTCCAGGGCCTGTCTTGCCTTTCTGGTTTTTACACATTTTGTGGATGTCCCTTTTGACCGGTGGGAAATGATACTTCTTTGTAGTGCAGATTTGCATTGCCCGCTTGCTTGCTTGGTCAAAAAGCGCGTATGCGTTTTCTGCTGAATATATTCTGGAGAAAACGCATACGCCCTTTTTGGCCAAGTGCACCATTGTCCAAGTTGTGCCCCTCTTCCTGTGCTTTACAGGCGATTCCAAGGTACCTCTTGAAATCTGTTTCCTGCTATTTTGCCTCGCTTTCAAGTCCGCCTCGTTGACTTCCCTCAACAGATTTTTGGACGATAGTTGTCCTTTATCACTCTGCCATTTTGTGAATTGCTGTGCCCCTGAGCTCCATTTCTCAACTCGTTTTTTGTGAGCTGAACGCAAGTCCAAAATTTTGGATCATGTCCTATACTGGTTCCCGGTGGGTGGCTGTGACTTTGGTTAGTTCTTCTTCCTGCCTGGAAATTAGAGTGACATGTGCCCATCCAAATGCCTAACAGCTACTCTCTCATGGGTTCTCCCTCGTCCCTTCCATCCTCTGCCAAATTGGGAACCTGTGCAAACCAGGAGGTTAAAGGGCCTGTCTCTCCAAGTTGGGAGATTGATAGTAAGGCAGTTGGAAAGTCAAACTGGAGCACCAGGAGAGGGACTATTCGTTGAGTTTTAGAAACCTTTCGTATTCACAGTGTGTCCATTATCTAGGTTTCCTGTACATGTTATAGCTGTAGTAATATTCCCTTGAACCTGGAGAGTTGGGACCCATGGAATGCGGGCCATGCCTTATTGCTTGAAAGGGTCTGCATTTGCTCACCCAATCTCACCAATCCTCTCAGTCCCAAGTATCCAGCCTTATGCCACATCCAGCTGTCATTGTAGATAGGGTCTTTCCAGGTTTCCTCAGACACCCTGAAGGAATTGTAAAGAATTTCCCTGTTTTTTGGTTTTGCTTTTGAAATTCCTTTTTATAGTGGGTTTGAGCTGATTCTCGCTGCCATGTTTATGCCACTCTAGACACACTTGATTCCCTTATGGAGACATATCAATACATAGGTTTTAAGATTCTTACTAGTCAGATATATTCCTCTGTGGGAAATATGGGGTTTTGAGTCTCTTTCACTGAGGAAGGTGTCGGTCTTGTCAATTCCAAAGTTGGTTTTTGAAACGGTCCCTGTGCTTATATCAAACTCTGGTTTTATGCATCACCCCACCTCTCCTTCCCCTTTATGCAGGCATAAGAGTGTTTTCTAAATGTGAGACTCTGTTCTCTTTCCTAACTCAGTTCACGTGTAGCCATGTTTACAGGATCTTCATAAGTGATATCTTATGATAAGTTTCTTTTTCTGTGTGACTTATTTCACTTAGAATCATCGTACCTGAATCCACTCACTTTGCTGCTACTGGTCTTATGACATTGATTTCATGGCTGAGGGATATTCCATCGTACGTAAGTACCACAATGTTTTGAACCATTTTTATATTTCCTGGGATATTTAAGGTGTACCCAAGTTGAGGTTTTTTTTTTTTTTTTTTTTTTTTTTTTGCGGTATGCGGGCCTCTCACTGTTGTGGCCTCCCCCGTTGCGGAGCACAGGCTCCGGACGCGCAGGCTCAGCGGCCATGGCTCACGGGCCCAGCCGCTCCGCGGCATATGGGATCCTCCCAGACCGGGGCACGAACCCGTATCCCCTGCATCGGCAGGCGGACTCTCAACCACTTGCGCCACCACGGAGGCCCGAAGTTGAGGTTCTTGTAGTCAGTGCAGCCCTAAATTTGGAGGTGGCTGTTTCTTATTGATTTTCAGTTTTCCCAAGGTATATTCCCTAGACTGGAAGTGGCCTTGGATCTGTAGCTCTGTTGTTTACTTGTTTTAGGGAACACAATGCACTCCTCCAGTGAGGCAGTTGGCAATTTACATCCCGCCCATCAGCATAACAAGGCTCCCAGTTCTCCAGGGCCTGTCTTGCCTTTCTGGTTTTTACACATTTTGTGGATGTCACTTTTGACCGGTGGGAAATGATACTTCTTTGTAGTGCAGATTTGCATTGCCCGCTTACTTGCTTGGCCAAAAAGGGCGTATGCGTTTTCTCCTGAATATATTCAGGGGAAAACGCATACGCCCTTTTTGGCCAAGTGCACCATTGTCGAAGTTGTGCCCCTCTTCCTGTGCTTTACAGGCGATTCCAACGTACCTCTTGAAATCTGTTTCCTGCTATTTTGCCTCGCTTTCAAGTCCGCCTCGTTGACTTCCCTCAACAGATTTTTGGACGATAGTTGTCCTTTATCACTCTGCCAGTTTGTGAATTGCTGTGCCCCTGAGCTCCATTTCTCAACTCGTTTTTTGTGAGCTGAACGCAAGTCCAAAATTTTGGATCATGTCCTATACTGGTTCCCGGTGGGTGGCTGAGACTTTGGTTAATTCTTCTTCCTGCCGGGAAATTAGAGTGACATGTGCCCGTCCAAATGCCTAACAGCTACTCTCTCATAGGTTCTCCCTCGTCCCTTCCATCCTCTGCCAAATTGGGAACCTGCGCAAACCAGGAGGTTAAAGGGCCTGTCTCTCCAAGTTGGGAGATTGATAGTAAGGCAGTTGGAAAGTCAAACTGGAGCACCAGGAGAGGGACTATTCGTTGAGTTTTAGAAACCTTTCGTATTCACAGTGTGTCCATTCTCTAGGTTTCCTGTACATGTTATAGCTGTAGTAATATTCCCTTGAACATGGAGAGTTGGGACCCATGGAATGGGGGCCATGCATTATTGCTTGAAAGGGTCTGCATTCGCTCACCCAATCTCACCAATCCTCTCAGTCCCAAGTGTCCAGCCTTATGCCACATCCAGCTGTCATTGTAGATAGGGTCTTTCCAGGTTTCCTAAGACACCCTGAAGGAATTGTAAAGAATTTCCCTGTTTTTTGGTTTTGCTTTTGAAATTCCTTTTTATAGTGGGTTTGAGCTGATACTCGCTGCCATGTTTATTCCACTCTAGACACACTTGATTTCCTTATGGAGACATATCAATACATAGGTTTTAAGATTCTTACTAGTCAGATATATTCCTCTGTGGGAAATATGGGGTTTTGAGTCTCTTTCACTGAGGAAGGTGTCGGTCTTGTCAATTCCAAAGTTGGTTTTTGAAACGGTCCCTGTGCTTATATCAAACTCTGGTTTTATGCATCACCCCACCTCTCCTTCCCCTTTATGCAGGCATAAGAGTGTTTTCTAAATGTGAGACTCTGTTCTCTTTCCTAACTCAGTTCACGTGTAGCCATGTTTACAGGATCTTCCTAAGTGATATCTTATGATAAGTTTCTTTTTCTGTGTGACTTATTTCACTTAGAATCATCGTACCTGAATCCACTCACTTTGCTGCTACTGGTCTTATGACATTGATTTCATGGCTGAGGGATATTCCATCGTACGTAAGTACCACAATGTTTTGAACCATTTTTATATTTCCTGGGATATTTAAGGTGTACCCAAGTTGAGGATCTTGTAGTCAGTGCAGCCCAAAATTTGGAGGTGGCTCTTTCTTATTGATTTTCAGTTTTCCCAAGGTATATTCCCTAGACTGGAAGTGGCCTTGGCTCTGTAGCTCTGTTGTTTACTTGTTTTAGGGAACACAATGCACTCCTCCAGTGAGGCAGTTGGCAATTTACATCCCGCCCATCAGCATAACAAGGCTCCCAGTTCTCCAGGGCCTGTCTTGCCTTTCTGGTTTTTACACATTTTGTGGATGTCCCTTTTGACCGGTGGGAAGTGATACTTCTTTGTAGTGCAGATTTGCATTGCCCGCTTGCTTGCTTGGCCAAAAAGGGCGTATGCGTTTTCTCCTGAATATATTCAGGAGAAAACGCATACGCCCTTTTTGGCCAAGTGCACCATTGTCCAAGTTGTGCCCCTCTTTCTGTGCTTTACAGGCGATTCCAAGGTACCTCTTGAAATCTGTTTCCTGCTATTTTGCCTCGCTTTCAAGTCCGCCTCGTTGACTTCCCTCAACAGATTTTTGGACGATAGTTGTCCTTTATCACTCTGCCAGTTTGTGAATTGCTGTGCCCCTGAGCTCCATTACTCAACCCGTTTTTTGTGAGCTGAACGCAAGTCCAAAATTTTGGATCATGTCCTATACTGGTTCCCGGTGGGTGGCTGAGACTTTGGTTAATTCTTCTTCCTGCCGGGAAATTAGAGTGACATGTGCCCGTCCAAATGCCTAACAGCTACTCTCTCATGGGTTCTCCCTCGTCCCTTCCATCCTCTGCCAAATTGGGAACCTGTGCAAACCAGGAGGTTAAAGGGCCTGTCTCTCCAAGTTGGGAGATTGATAGTAAGGCAGTTGGAAAGTCAAACTGGAGCACCAGGAGAGGGACTATTCGTTGAGTTTTAGAAACCTTTCGTATTCGCAGTGTGTCCATTCTCTAGGTTTCCTCTACATGTTATAGCTGTAGTAATATTCCCTTGAACCTGGAGAGCTGGGACCCATGGAATGGGGGCCATGCATTATTGCTTGAAAGGGTCTGCATTTGCTCACCCAATCTCACCAATCCTCTCAGTCCCAAGTGTCCAGCCTTATGCCACATCCAGCTGTGATTGTAGATAGGGTCTTTCCAGGTTTCCTCAGACACCCTGAAGGAATTGTAAAGAATTTCCCTGTTTTTTGGTTTTGCTTTTGAAATTCCTTTTTATAGTGGGTTTGAGCTGATTCTCACTGCCATGTTTATGCCACTCTAGACACACTTGATTCCCTTATGGAGACATATCAATACATAGGTTTTAAGATTCTTACTAGTCAGATATATTCCTCTGTGGGAAATATGGGGTTTTGAGTCTCTTTCACTGAGGAAGGTGTCGGTCTTGTCAATTCCAAAGTTGGTTTTTGAAACGGTCCCTGTGCTTATATCAAACTCTGGTTTTATGCATCACCCCACCTCTCCTTCCCCTTTATGCAGGCATAAGAGTGTTTTCTAAATGTGAGACTCTGTTCTCTTTCCTAACTCAGTTCACGTGTAGCCATGTTTACAGGATCTTCCTAAGTGATATCTTATGATAAGTTTCTTTTTCTGTGTGACTTATTTCACTTAGAATCATCGTACCTGAATCCACTCACTTTGCTGCTACTGGTCTTATGACATTGATTTCATGGCTGAGGGATATTCCATCGTACGTAAGTACCACAATGTTTTGAACCATTTTATATTTCCTGGGATATTTAAGGTGTACCCAAGTTGAGGTTCTTGTAGTCAGTGCAGCCCTAAATTTGGAGGTGGCTCTTTCTTATTGATTTTCAGTTTTCCCAAGGTATATTCCCTAGACTGGAAGTGGCCTTGGCTCTGAAGCTCTGTAGCTCTGTTGTTTACTTGTTTTAGGGAACACAATGCACTCCTCCAGTGAGGCAGTTGGCAATTTACATCCCACCCATCAGCATAACAAGGCTCCCAGTTCTCCAGGGCCTGTCTTGCCTTTCTGGTTTTTACACATTTTGTGGATGTCCCTTTTGACCGGTGGGAAGTGATACTTCTTTGTAGTGCAGATTTGCATTGACCGCTTGCTTGCTTGGCCAAAAAGGGCGTATGCGTTTTCTCCTGAATATATTCAGGAGAAAACGCATACGCCCTTTTTGGCCAAGTGCACCATTGTCCAAGTTGTGCCCCTCTTCCTGTGCTTTACAGGCGATTCCAAGGTACCTCTTGAAATCTGTTTCCTGCTATTTTGCCTCGCTTTCAAGTCCGCCTCGTTGACTTCCCTCAACAGATTTTTGGACGATAGTTGTCCTTTATCACTCTGCCAGTTTGTGAATTGCTGTGCCCCTGAGCTCCATTTCTCAACTCGTTTTTTGTGAGCTGAACGCAAGTCCAAAATTTTGGATCATGTCCTATACTGGTTCCCGGTGGGTGGCTGAGACTTTGGTCAATTCTTCTTCCTGCCGGGAAATTAGAGTGACATGTGCCCGTCCAAATGCCTAACAGCTACTCTCTCATGGGTTCTCCCTCGTCCCTTCCATCCTCTGCCAAATTGGGAACCTGTGCAAACCAGGAGGTTAAAGGGCCTGTCTCTCCAAGTTGGGAGATTGATAGTAAGGCAGTTGGAAAGTCAAACTGGAGCACCAGGAGAGGGACTATTCGTTGAGTTTTAGAAACCTTTCGTATTCACAGTGTGTCCATTCTCTAGGTTTCCTGTACATGTTATAGCTGTAGTAATATTCCCTTGAACGTGGAGAGTTGGGACCCATGGAATGGGGGCCATGCATTATTGCTTGAAAGGGTCTGCATTTGCTCACCCAATCTCACCAATCCTCTCAGTCCCAAGTGTCCAGCCTTATGCCACATCCAGCTGTCATTGTAGATAGGGTCTTTCCAGGTTTCCTCAGACACACTGAAGGAATTGTAAAGAATTTCCCTGTTTTTTGGTTTTGCTTTTGAAATTCCTTTTTATAGTGGGTTTGAGCTGATTCTCGCTGCCATGTTTATGCCACTCTAGACACACTTGATTCCCTTATGGAGACATATCCATACATAGGTTTTAAGATTCTTACTAGTCAGATATATTCCTCTGTGGGAAATATGGGGTTTTGAGTCTCTTTCACTGAGGAAGGTGTCCGTCTTGTCAATTCCAAAGTTGGTTTTTGAAACGGTCCCTGTGCTTATATCAAACTCTGATTTTAGGCATCACCCCACCTCTCCTTCCCCTTTATGCAGGCATAAGAGTGTTTTCTAAATGTGAGACTCTGTTCTCTTTCCTAACTCAGTTCACGTGTAGCCATGTTTACAGGATCTTCCTAAGTGATATCTTATGATAAGTTTCTTTTTCTGTGTGACTTATTTCACTTAGAATCATCGTACCTGAATCCACTCACTTTGCTGCTACTGGTCTTATGACATTGATTTCATGGCTGAGGGATATTCCATCGTACGTAAGTACCACAATGTTTTGAACCATTTTTATATTTCCTGGGATATTTAAGGTGTACCCAAGTTGAGGTTCTTGTAGTCAGTGCAGCCCTAAATTTGGAGGTGGCTCTTTCTTATTGATTTTCAGTTTTCCCAAGGTATATTCCCTAGACTGGAAGTGGCCTTGGCTCTGTAGCTCTGTTGTTTACTTGTTTTAGGGAACACAATGCACTCCTCCAGTGAGGCAGTTGGCAATTGACATCCCGCCCATCAGCATAACAAGGCTCCCAGTTCTCCAGGGCCTGTCTTGCCTTTCTGGTTTTTACACATTTTGTGGATGTCCCTTTTCACCGGTGGGAAGTGATACTTCTTTGTAGTGCAGATTTGCATTGACCGCTTGCTTGCTTGGCCAAAAAGGGCGTATGCGTTTTCTCCTGAATATATTCAGGAGAAAACGCATACGCCCATTTTGGCCAAGTGCACCATTGTCCAAGTTGTGCCCCTCTTCCTGTGCTTTACAGGCGATTCCAAGTTACCTCTTGAAATCTGTTTCCTGCTATTTTGCCTCGCTTTCAAGTCCGCCTCGTTGACTTCCCTCAACAGAATTTTGGACGATAGTTGTCCTTTATCACTCTGCCAGTTTGTGAATTGCTGTGCCCCTGAGCTCCATTTCTCAACTCGTTTTTTGTGAGCTGAACGCAAGTCCAAAATTTTGGATCATGTCCTATACTGGTTCCCGGTGGGTGGCTGAGACTTTGGTTAATTCTTCTTCCTGCCGGGAAATTAGAGTGACATGTGCCCGTCCAAATGCCTAACAGCTACTCTCTCATGGGTTCTCCCTCGTCCCTTCCATCCTCTGCCAAATTGGGAACCTGTGCAAACCAGGAGGTTAAAGGGCCTGTCTCTCCAAGTTGGGAGATTGATAGTAAGGCAGTTGGAAAGTCAAACTGGAGCACCAGGAGAGGGACTATTCGTTGAGTTTTAGAAACCTTTCGTATTCACAGTGTGTCCATTCTCTAGGTTTCCTCTACATGTTATAGCTGTAGTAATATTCCCTTGAACCTGGAGAGTTGGGACCCATGGAATGGGGGCCATGCATTATTGCTTGAAAGGGTCTGCATTTGCTCACCCAATCTCACCAATCCTCTCAGTCCCAAGTGTCCAGCCTTATGCCACATCCAGCTGTCATTGTAGATAGGGTCTTTCCAGGTTTCCTCAGACACCCTGAAGAAATTGTAAAGAATTTCCCTGTTTTTTGGTTTTGCTTTTGAAATTCCTTTTTATAGTGGGTTTGAGCTGATTCTCGCTGCCATGTTTATGCCACTCTAGACACACTTGATTCCCTTATGGAGACATATCAATACATAGGTTTTAAGATTCTTACTAGTCAGATATATTCCCCTGTGGGAAATATGGGGTTTTGAGTCTCTTTCACTGAGGAAGGTGTCGGTCTTGTCAATTCCAAAGTTGGTTTTTGAAACGGTCCCTGTGCTTATATCAAACTCTGGTTTTATGCATCACCCCACCTCTCCTTCCCCTTTATGCAGGCATAAGAGTGTTTTCTAAATGTGAGACTCTGTTCTCTTTCCTAACTCAGTTCACGTGTAGCCATGTTTACAGGATCTTCATAAGTGATATCTTATGATAAGTTTCTTTTTCTGTGTGACTTATTTCACTTAGAATCATCGTACCTGAATCCACTCACTTTGCTGCTACTGGTCTTATGACATTGATTTCATGGCTGAGGGATATTCCATCGTACGTAAGTACCACAATGTTTTGAACCATTTTTATATTTCCTGGGATATTTAAGGTGTACCCAAGTTGAGGTTCTTGTAGTCAGTGCAGCCCTAAATTTGGAGGTGGCTCTTTCTTATTGATTTTCAGTTTTCCCAAGGTATATTCCCTAGACTGGAAGTGGCCTTGGCTCTGTAGCTCTGTTGTTTACTTGTTTTAGGGAACACAATGCACTCCTCCAGTGAGGCAGTTGGCAATTTACATCCCGCCCATCAGCATAACAAGGCTCCCAGTTCTCCAGGGCCTGTCTTGCCTTTCTGGTTTTTACACATTTTGTGGATGTCCCTTTTGACCGGTGGGAAGTGATACTTCTTTGTAGTGCAGATTTGCATTGCCCGCTTGCTTGCTTGGCCAAAAAGGGCGTATGCGTTTTCTCCTGAATATATTCAGGAGAAAACGCATACGCCCTTTTTGGCCAAGTGCACCATTGTCCAAGTTGTGCCCCTCTTCCTGTGCTTTACAGGCGATTCCAACGTACCTCTTGAAATCTGTTTCCTGCTATTTTGCCTCGCTTTCAAGTCCGCCTAGTTGACTTCCCTCAACAGATTTTTGGACGATAGTTGTCCTTTATCACTCTGCCAGTTTGTGAATTGCTGTGCCCCTGAGCTCCATTTCTCAACTCGTTTTTTGTGAGCTGAACGCAAGTCCAAAATTTTGGATCATGTCCTATCCTGGTTCCCGGTGGGTGGCTGAGACTTTGGTTAATTCTTCTTCCTGCCGGGAAATTAGAGTGACATGTGCCCGTCCAAATGCCTAACAGCTACTCTCTCATGGGTTCTCCCTCGTCCCTTCCATCCTCTGCCAAATTGGGAACCTGTGCAAACCAGGAGGTTAAAGGGCCTGTCTCTCCAAGTTGGGAGATTGATAGTAAGGCAGTTGGAAAGTCAAACTGGAGCACCAGGAGAGGGACTATTCGTTGAGTTTTAGAAACCTTTCGTATTCACAGTGTGTCCATTCTCTAGGTTTCCTCTACATGTTATAGCTGTAGTAATATTCCCTTGAACCTGGAGAGTTGGGACCCATGGAATGGGGGCCATGCATTATTGCTTGAAAGGGTCTGCATTTGCTCACCCAATCTCACCAATCCTCTCAGTCCCAAGTGTCCAGCCTTATGCCACATCCAGCTGTCATTGTAGATAGGGTCTTTCCAGGTTTCCTCAGACACCCTGAAGGAATTGTAAAGAATTTCCCTGTTTTTTGGTTTTGCTTTTGAAATTCCTTTTTATAGTGGGTTTGAGCTGATTCTCGCTGCCATGTTTATGCCACTCTAGACACACTTGATTCCCTTATGGAGACATATCAATACATAGGTTTTAAGATTCTTACTAGTCAGATATATTCCTCTGTGGGAAATATGGGGTTTTGAGTCTCTTTCACTGAGGAAGGTGTCCGTCTTGTCAATTCCAAAGTTGGTTTTTGAAACGATCCCTGTGCTTATATCAAACTCTGGTTTTATGCATCACCCCACCTCTCCTTCCCCTTTATGCAGGCATAAGAGTGTTTTCTAAATGTGAGACTCTGTTCTCTTTCCTAACTCAGTTCACGTGTAGCCATGTTTACAGGATCTTCATAAGTGATATCTTATGATAAGTTTCTTTTTCTGTGTGACTTATTTCACTTAGAATCATCGTACCTGAATCCACTCACTTTGCTGCTACTGGTCTTATGACATTGATTTCATGGCTGAGGGATATTCCATCGTACGTAAGTACCACAATGTTTTGAACCATTTTTATATTTCCTGGGATATTTAAGGTGTACCCAAGTTGAGGTTCTTGTAGTCAGTGCAGCCCTAAATTTGGGGGTGGCTCTTTCTTATTGATTTTCAGTTTTCCCAAGGTATATTCCCTAGACTGGAAGTGGCCTTGGCTCTGTAGCTCTGTTGTTTACTTGTTTTAGGGAACACAATGCACTCCTCCAGTGAGGCAGTTGGCAATTTACATCCCGCCCATCAGCATAACAAGGCTCCCAGTTCTCCAGGGCCTGTCTTGCCTTTCTGGTTTTTACACATTTTGTGGATGTCCCTTTTGACCGGTGGGAAGTGATACTTCTTTGTAGTGCAGATTTGCATTGACCGCTTGCTTGCTTGGCCAAAAAGGGCGTATGCGTTTTCTCCTGAATATATTCAGGAGAAAACGCATACGCCCTTTTTGGCCAAGTGCACCATTGTCCAAGTTGTGCCCCTCTTCCTGTGCTTTACAGGCGATTCCAAGGTACCTCTTGAAATCTGTTTCCTGCTATTTTGCCTCGCTTTCAAGTCCGCCTAGTTGACTTCCCTCAACAGATTTTTGGACGATAGTTGTCCTTTATCACTCTGCCAGTTTGTGAATTGCTGTGCCCCTGAGCTCCATTTCTCAACTCGTTTTTTGTGAGCTGAACGCAAGTCCAAAATTTTGGATCATGTCCTATACTGGTTCCCGGTGGGTGGCTGAGACTTTGGTTAATTCTTCTTCCTGCCGGGAAATTAGAGTGACATGTGCCCGTCCAAATGCCTAACAGCTACTCTCTCATGGGTTCTCCCTCGTCCCTTCCATCCTCTGCCAAATTGGGAACCTGTGCAAACCAGGAGGTTAAAGGGCCTGTCTCTCCAAGTTGGGAGATTGATAGTAAGGCAGTTGGAAAGTCAAACTGGAGCACCAGGAGAGGGACTATTCGTTGAGTTTTAGAAACCTTTCGTATTCACAGTGTGTCCATTCTCTAGGTTTCCTCTACATGTTATAGCTGTAGTAATATTCCCTTGAACCTGGAGAGTTGGGACCCATGGAATGGGGGCCATGCATTATTGCTTGAAAGGGTCTGCATTTGCTCACCCAATCTCACCAATCCTCTCAGTCCCAAGAGTCCAGCCTTATGCCACATCCAGCTGTCATTGTAGATAGGGTCTTTCCAGGTTTCCTCAGACACCCTGAAGAAATTGTAAAGAATTTCCCTGTTTTTTGGTTTTGCTTTTGAAATTCCTTTTTATAGTGGGTTTGAGCTGATTCTCGCTGCCATGTTTATGCCACTCTAGACACACTTGATTCCCTTATGGAGACATATCAATACATAGGTTTTAAGATTCTTACTAGTCAGATATATTCCCCTGTGGGAAATATGGGGTTTTGAGTCTCTTTCACTGAGGAAGGTGTCGGTCTTGTCAATTCCAAAGTTGGTTTTTGAAACGGTCCCTGTGCTTATATCAAACTCTGGTTTTATGCATCACCCCACCTCTCCTTCCCCTTTATGCAGGCATAAGAGTGTTTTCTAAATGTGAGACTCTGTTCTCTTTCCTAACTCAGTTCACGTGTAGCCATGTTTACAGGATCTTCATAAGTGATATCTTATGATAAGTTTCTTTTTCTGTGTGACTTATTTCACTTAGAATCATCGTACCTGAATCCACTCACTTTGCTGCTACTGGTCTTATGACATTGATTTCATGGCTGAGGGATATTCCATCGTACGTAAGTACCACAATGTTTTGAACCATTTTTATATTTCCTGGGATATTTAAGGTGTACCCAAGTTGAGGTTCTTGTAGTCAGTGCAGCCCTAAATTTGGAGGTGGCTCTTTCTTATTGATTTTCAGTTTTCCCAAGGTATATTCCCTAGACTGGAAGTGGCCTTGGCTCTGTAGCTCTGTTGTTTACTTGTTTTAGGGAACACAATGCACTCCTCCAGTGAGGCAGTTGGCAATTGACATCCCGCCCATCAGCATAACAAGGCTCCCTGTTCTCCAGGGCCTGTCTTGCCTTTCTGGTTTTTACACATTTTGTGGATGTCCCTTTTGACCGGTGGGAAGTGATACTTCTTTGTAGTGCAGATTTGCATTGCCCGCTTGCTTGCTTGGCCAAAAAGGGCGTATGCGTTTTCTCCTGAATATATTCAGGAGAAAACGCATACGCCCTTTTTAGCCAAGGGCATCATTGTCGAAGTTGTGCCCCTCTTCCTGTGCTTTACAGGCGATTCCAACGTACCTCTTGAAATCTGTTTCCTGCTATTTTGCCTCGCTTTCAAGTCCGCCTCGTTGACTTCCCTCAACAGATTTTTGGACGATAGTTGTCCATTATCACACTGCCAGTTTGTGAAATGCTGTGCCCCTGAGCTCCATTTCTCAACTCGTTTTTTGTGAGCTGAACGCAAGTCCAAAATTTTGGATCATGTCCTATACTGGTTACCGGTGGGTGGCTGAGACTTTGGTTAATTCTTCTTCCTGCCGGGAAATTAGAGTGACATGTGCCCGTCCAAATGCCTAACAGCTACTCTCTCATGGGTTCTCCCTCGTCCCTTCCATCCTCTGCCAAATTGGGAACCTGTGCAAACCAGGAGGTTAAAGGGCCTGTCTCTCCAAGTTGGGAGATTGATAGTAAGGCAGTTGGAAAGTCAAACTGGAGCACCAGGAGAGGGACTATTCGTTGAGTTTTAGAAACCTTTCGTATTCACCGTCTGTACATTCTCTAGGTTTCCTGTACATGTTATAGCTGTAGTAATATTCCCTTGAACCTGGAGAGTTGGGACCCATGGAATGGGGGCCATGCATTATTGCTTGAAAGGGTCTGCATTTGCTCACCCAATCTCACCAACCCTCTCAGTCCCAAGTGTCCAGCCTTATGCCACATCCAGCTGTCATTGTAGATAGGGTCTTTCCAGGTTTCCTCAGACACCCTGAAGGAATTGTAAAGAATTTCCCTGTTTTTTGGTTTTGCTTTGGAAATTCCTTTTTAGAGTGGGTTTGAGCTGATTCTCGCTGCCATGTTTATGCCACTCTAGACACACTTGATTCCCTTATGGAGACATATCAATACATAGGTTTTAAGATTCTTACTAGTCAGATATATTCCTCTGCGGGAAATATGGGGTTTTGAGTCTCTTTCCCTGAGGAGGGTGTAGGTCTTGTCTATTCCAAAGTTGGTTTTTGGAACGGTCCCTGTGCTTATATGAAACTCTGGTTTTATGCATCACCCCACCTCTCCTTCCCCTTTAAGCAGGCATAAGAGTGTTTTCTAAATGTGAGACTCTGTTCTCTTTCCTAACTCAGTTCATGTGTAGCCATGTTTAGAGGATCTTCATAAGTGATATCTTATGATGTTTCTTTTTCTGTGTGACTTATTTCACTTAGAATCATCATACCTGAATCCACTCACTTTGCTGCTACTGGTCTTATGACATTGATTTCATGGCTGAGGGATATTCCATCGTACGTAAGTACCACAATGTTTTGAACCATTTTTATATTTCCTGGGATATTTAAGGTGTACCCAAGTTGAGGTTCTTGTAGTCAGTGCAGCCCTAAATTTGGAGGTGGCTCTTTCTTATTGATTTTCAGTTTTCCCAAGGTATATTCCCTAGACTGGAAGTGGCCTTGGCTCTGTAGCTCTGTTGTTTACTTGTTTTAGGGAACACAATGCACTCCTCCAGTGAGGCAGTTGGCAATTGACATCCCGCCCATCAGCATAACAAGGCTCCCTGTTCTCCAGGGCCTGTCTTGCCTTTCTGGTTTTGACACATTTTGTGGATGTCCCTTTTGACCGGTGGGAAGTGATACTTCTTTGTAGTGCAGATTTGCATTGCCCGCTTGCTTGCTTGGCCAAAAATGGCGTATGCATTTTCTCCTGAATATATTAAGGAGAAAACGCATAAGCCCTTTTTGGCCAAGGGCATCGTTGTCGAAGTTGTGCCCCTCTTCATGTGCTTTACAGGCGATTCCAACGTACCTCTTGAAATCTGTTTCCTGCTATTTTGCCTCGCTTTCAAGTCCGCCTCGTTGACTTCCCTCAACAGATTTTTGGACGATAGTTGTCCATTATCACTCTGCCAGTTTGTGAATTGCTGTGCCCCTGAGCTCCATTTCTCAACTCGTTTTTTGTGAGCTGAACGCAAGTCCAAAATTTTGGATCATGTCCTATACTGGTTCCCGGTGGGTGGCTGAGACTTTGGTTAATTCTTCTTCCTGCCGGGAAATTAGAGTGACATGTGCCCGTCCAAATGCCTAACAGCTACTCTCTCATGGGTTCTCCCTCGTCCCTTCCATCCTCTGCCAAATTGGGAACCTGTGCAAACCAGGATGTTAAAGGGCCTGTCTCTCCAAGTTGGGAGATTGATAGTAAGGCAGTTGGAAAGTCAAACTGGAGCACCAGGAGAGGGACTATTCCTTGAGATTTAGAACCTTTCGTATTCACCGTCTGTACATTCTCTAGGTTTTCTGTACATGTTATAGCTGTAGTAATATTCCCTTCAACCTGGAGAGTTGGGACCCATGGAATGGGGGCCATGCATTATTGCTTGAAAGGGTCTGCATTTGCTCACCCAATCTCACCAATCCTCTCAGTCCCAAGTGTCCAGCCTTATGCCACATCCAGCTGTCATTGTAGATAGGGTCTTTCCAGGTTTCCTCAAACACCCTGAAGGAATTGTAAAGAATTTCCCTGTTTTTTGGTTTTGCTTTGGAAATTCCTTTTTAGAGTGGGTTTGAGCTGATTCTCGCTGCCATGTTTATGCCACTCTAGACACACTTGATTCCCTTATGGAGACATATCAATACATAGGTTTTAATATTCTTACTAGTCAGATATATTCCTCTGCAGGAAATATGGGGTTTTGAGTCTCTTTCCCTGAGGAAGGTGTAGGTCTTGTCTATTCTAAAGTTGGTTTTTGGAACGGTCCCTGTGCTTATATCAAACTCTGGTTTTATGCATCACCCCACCTCTCCTTCCCCTTTAAGCAGGCATAAGAGTGTTTTCTAAATGTGAGACTCTGTTCTCTTTCCTAACTCAGTTCACGTGTAGCCATGTTTACAGGATCTTCCTAAGTGATATCTTATGATAAGTTTCTTTTTCTGTGTGACTTATTTCACTTAGAATCATCGTACCTGAATCCACTCACTTTGCTGCTACTGGTCTTATGACATTGATTTCATGGCTGAGGGATATTCCATCGTACGTAAGTACCACAATGTTTTGAACCATTTTTATATTTCCTGGGATATTTAAGGTGTACCCAAGTTGAGGTTCTTGTAGTCAGTGCAGCCCTAAATTTGGAGGTGGCTCTTTCTTATTGATTTTCAGTTTTCCCAAGGTATATTCCCTAGACTGGAAGTGGCCTTGGCTCTGTAGCTCTGTTGTTTACTTGTTTTAGGGAACACAATGCACTCCTCCAGTGAGGCAGTTGGCAATTGACATCCCGCCCATCAGCATAACAAGGCTCCCAGTTCTCCAGGGCCTGTCTTGCCTTTCTGGTTTTTACACATTTTGTGGATGTCCCTTTTCACCGGTGGGAAGTGATACTTCTTTGTAGTGCAGATTTGCATTGACCGCTTGCTTGCTTGGCCAAAAAGGGCGTATGCGTTTTCTCCTGAATATATTCAGGAGAAAACGCATACGCCCATTTTGGCCAAGTGCACCATTGTCCAAGTTGTGCCCCTCTTCCTGTGCTTTACAGGCGATTCCAAGTTACCTCTTGAAATCTGTTTCCTGCTATTTTGCCTCGCTTTCAAGTCCGCCTCGTTGACTTCCCTCAACAGAATTTTGGACGATAGTTGTCCTTTATCACTCTGCCAGTTTGTGAATTGCTGTGCCCCTGAGCTCCATTTCTCAACTCGTTTTTTGTGAGCTGAACGCAAGTCCAAAATTTTGGATCATGTCCTATACTGGTTCCCGGTGGGTGGCTGAGACTTTGGTTAATTCTTCTTCCTGCCGGGAAATTAGAGTGACATGTGCCCGTCCAAATGCCTAACAGCTACTCTCTCATGGGTTCTCCCTCGTCCCTTCCATCCTCTGCCAAATTGGGAACCTGTGCAAACCAGGAGGTTAAAGGGCCTGTCTCTCCAAGTTGGGAGATTGATAGTAAGGCAGTTGGAAAGTCAAACTGGAGCACCAGGAGAGGGACTATTCGTTGAGTTTTAGAAACCTTTCGTATTCACAGTGTGTCCATTCTCTAGGTTTCCTCTACATGTTATAGCTGTAGTAATATTCCCTTGAACCTGGAGAGTTGGGACCCATGGAATGGGGGCCATGCATTATTGCTTGAAAGGGTCTGCATTTGCTCACCCAATCTCACCAATCCTCTCAGTCCCAAGTGTCCAGCCTTATGCCACATCCAGCTGTCATTGTAGATAGGGTCTTTCCAGGTTTCCTCAGACACCCTGAAGAAATTGTAAAGAATTTCCCTGTTTTTTGGTTTTGCTTTTGAAATTCCTTTTTATAGTGGGTTTGAGCTGATTCTCGCTGCCATGTTTATGCCACTCTAGACACACTTGATTCCCTTATGGAGACATATCAATACATAGGTTTTAAGATTCTTACTAGTCAGATATATTCCCCTGTGGGAAATATGGGGTTTTGAGTCTCTTTCACTGAGGAAGGTGTCGGTCTTGTCAATTCCAAAGTTGGTTTTTGAAACGGTCCCTGTGCTTATATCAAACTCTGGTTTTATGCATCACCCCACCTCTCCTTCCCCTTTATGCAGGCATAAGAGTGTTTTCTAAATGTGAGACTCTGTTCTCTTTCCTAACTCAGTTCACGTGTAGCCATGTTTACAGGATCTTCATAAGTGATATCTTATGATAAGTTTCTTTTTCTGTGTGACTTATTTCACTTAGAATCATCGTACCTGAATCCACTCACTTTGCTGCTACTGGTCTTATGACATTGATTTCATGGCTGAGGGATATTCCATCGTACGTAAGTACCACAATGTTTTGAACCATTTTTATATTTCCTGGGATATTTAAGGTGTACCCAAGTTGAGGTTCTTGTAGTCAGTGCAGCCCTAAATTTGGAGGTGGCTCTTTCTTATTGATTTTCAGTTTTCCCAAGGTATATTCCCTAGACTGGAAGTGGCCTTGGCTCTGTAGCTCTGTTGTTTACTTGTTTTAGGGAACACAATGCACTCCTCCAGTGAGGCAGTTGGCAATTTACATCCCGCCCATCAGCATAACAAGGCTCCCAGTTCTCCAGGGCCTGTCTTGCCTTTCTGGTTTTTACACATTTTGTGGATGTCCCTTTTGACCGGTGGGAAGTGATACTTCTTTGTAGTGCAGATTTGCATTGCCCGCTTGCTTGCTTGGCCAAAAAGGGCGTATGCGTTTTCTCCTGAATATATTCAGGAGAAAACGCATACGCCCTTTTTGGCCAAGTGCACCATTGTCCAAGTTGTGCCCCTCTTCCTGTGCTTTACAGGCGATTCCAACGTACCTCTTGAAATCTGTTTCCTGCTATTTTGCCTCGCTTTCAAGTCCGCCTAGTTGACTTCCCTCAACAGATTTTTGGACGATAGTTGTCCTTTATCACTCTGCCAGTTTGTGAATTGCTGTGCCCCTGAGCTCCATTTCTCAACTCGTTTTTTGTGAGCTGAACGCAAGTCCAAAATTTTGGATCATGTCCTATCCTGGTTCCCGGTGGGTGGCTGAGACTTTGGTTAATTCTTCTTCCTGCCGGGAAATTAGAGTGACATGTGCCCGTCCAAATGCCTAACAGCTACTCTCTCATGGGTTCTCCCTCGTCCCTTCCATCCTCTGCCAAATTGGGAACCTGTGCAAACCAGGAGGTTAAAGGGCCTGTCTCTCCAAGTTGGGAGATTGATAGTAAGGCAGTTGGAAAGTCAAACTGGAGCACCAGGAGAGGGACTATTCGTTGAGTTTTAGAAACCTTTCGTATTCACAGTGTGTCCATTCTCTAGGTTTCCTCTACATGTTATAGCTGTAGTAATATTCCCTTGAACCTGGAGAGTTGGGACCCATGGAATGGGGGCCATGCATTATTGCTTGAAAGGGTCTGCATTTGCTCACCCAATCTCACCAATCCTCTCAGTCCCAAGTGTCCAGCCTTATGCCACATCCAGCTGTCATTGTAGATAGGGTCTTTCCAGGTTTCCTCAGACACCCTGAAGGAATTGTAAAGAATTTCCCTGTTTTTTGGTTTTGCTTTTGAAATTCCTTTTTATAGTGGGTTTGAGCTGATTCTCGCTGCCATGTTTATGCCACTCTAGACACACTTGATTCCCTTATGGAGACATATCAATACATAGGTTTTAAGATTCTTACTAGTCAGATATATTCCTCTGTGGGAAATATGGGGTTTTGAGTCTCTTTCACTGAGGAAGGTGTCCGTCTTGTCAATTCCAAAGTTGGTTTTTGAAACGATCCCTGTGCTTATATCAAACTCTGGTTTTATGCATCACCCCACCTCTCCTTCCCCTTTATGCAGGCATAAGAGTGTTTTCTAAATGTGAGACTCTGTTCTCTTTCCTAACTCAGTTCACGTGTAGCCATGTTTACAGGATCTTCATAAGTGATATCTTATGATAAGTTTCTTTTTCTGTGTGACTTATTTCACTTAGAATCATCGTACCTGAATCCACTCACTTTGCTGCTACTGGTCTTATGACATTGATTTCATGGCTGAGGGATATTCCATCGTACGTAAGTACCACAATGTTTTGAACCATTTTTATATTTCCTGGGATATTTAAGGTGTACCCAAGTTGAGGTTCTTGTAGTCAGTGCAGCCCTAAATTTGGGGGTGGCTCTTTCTTATTGATTTTCAGTTTTCCCAAGGTATATTCCCTAGACTGGAAGTGGCCTTGGCTCTGTAGCTCTGTTGTTTACTTGTTTTAGGGAACACAATGCACTCCTCCAGTGAGGCAGTTGGCAATTTACATCCCGCCCATCAGCATAACAAGGCTCCCAGTTCTCCAGGGCCTGTCTTGCCTTTCTGGTTTTTACACATTTTGTGGATGTCCCTTTTGACCGGTGGGAAGTGATACTTCTTTGTAGTGCAGATTTGCATTGACCGCTTGCTTGCTTGGCCAAAAAGGGCGTATGCGTTTTCTCCTGAATATATTCAGGAGAAAACGCATACGCCCTTTTTGGCCAAGTGCACCATTGTCCAAGTTGTGCCCCTCTTCCTGTGCTTTACAGGCGATTCCAAGGTACCTCTTGAAATCTGTTTCCTGCTATTTTGCCTCGCTTTCAAGTCCGCCTAGTTGACTTCCCTCAACAGATTTTTGGACGATAGTTGTCCTTTATCACTCTGCCAGTTTGTGAATTGCTGTGCCCCTGAGCTCCATTTCTCAACTCGTTTTTTGTGAGCTGAACGCAAGTCCAAAATTTTGGATCATGTCCTATACTGGTTCCCGGTGGGTGGCTGAGACTTTGGTTAATTCTTCTTCCTGCCGGGAAATTAGAGTGACATGTGCCCGTCCAAATGCCTAACAGCTACTCTCTCATGGGTTCTCCCTCGTCCCTTCCATCCTCTGCCAAATTGGGAACCTGTGCAAACCAGGAGGTTAAAGGGCCTGTCTCTCCAAGTTGGGAGATTGATAGTAAGGCAGTTGGAAAGTCAAACTGGAGCACCAGGAGAGGGACTATTCGTTGAGTTTTAGAAACCTTTCGTATTCACAGTGTGTCCATTCTCTAGGTTTCCTCTACATGTTATAGCTGTAGTAATATTCCCTTGAACCTGGAGAGTTGGGACCCATGGAATGGGGGCCATGCATTATTGCTTGAAAGGGTCTGCATTTGCTCACCCAATCTCACCAATCCTCTCAGTCCCAAGAGTCCAGCCTTATGCCACATCCAGCTGTCATTGTAGATAGGGTCTTTCCAGGTTTCCTCAGACACCCTGAAGAAATTGTAAATAATTTCCCTGTTTTTTGGTTTTGCTTTTGAAATTCCTTTTTATAGTGGGTTTGAGCTGATTCTCGCTGCCATGTTTATGCCACTCTAGACACACTTGATTCCCTTATGGAGACATATCAATACATAGGTTTTAAGATTCTTACTAGTCAGATATATTCCCCTGTGGGAAATATGGGGTTTTGAGTCTCTTTCACTGAGGAAGGTGTCGGTCTTGTCAATTCCAAAGTTGGTTTTTGAAACGGTCCCTGTGCTTATATCAAACTCTGGTTTTATGCATCACCCCACCTCTCCTTCCCCTTTATGCAGGCATAAGAGTGTTTTCTAAATGTGAGACTCTGTTCTCTTTCCTAACTCAGTTCACGTGTAGCCATGTTTACAGGATCTTCATAAGTGATATCTTATGATAAGTTTCTTTTTCTGTGTGACTTATTTCACTTAGAATCATCGTACCTGAATCCACTCACTTTGCTGCTACTGGTCTTATGACATTGATTTCATGGCTGAGGGATATTCCATCGTACGTAAGTACCACAATGTTTTGAACCATTTTTATATTTCCTGGGATATTTAAGGTGTACCCAAGTTGAGGTTCTTGTAGTCAGTGCAGCCCTAAATTTGGAGGTGGCTCTTTCTTATTGATTTTCAGTTTTCCCAAGGTATATTCCCTAGACTGGAAGTGGCCTTGGCTCTGTAGCTCTGTTGTTTACTTGTTTTAGGGAACACAATGCACTCCTCCAGTGAGGCAGTTGGCAATTGACATCCCGCCCATCAGCATAACAAGGCTCCCTGTTCTCCAGGGCCTGTCTTGCCTTTCTGGTTTTTACACATTTTGTGGATGTCCCTTTTGACCGGTGGGAAGTGATACTTCTTTGTAGTGCAGATTTGCATTGCCCGCTTGCTTGCTTGGCCAAAAAGGGCGTATGCGTTTTCTCCTGAATATATTCAGGAGAAAACGCATACGCCCTTTTTAGCCAAGGGCATCATTGTCGAAGTTGTGCCCCTCTTCCTGTGCTTTACAGGCGATTCCAACGTACCTCTTGAAATCTGTTTCCTGCTATTTTGCCTCGCTTTCAAGTCCGCCTCGTTGACTTCCCTCAACAGATTTTTGGACGATAGTTGTCCATTATCACACTGCCAGTTTGTGAAATGCTGTGCCCCTGAGCTCCATTTCTCAACTCGTTTTTTGTGAGCTGAACGCAAGTCCAAAATTTTGGATCATGTCCTATACTGGTTACCGGTGGGTGGCTGAGACTTTGGTTAATTCTTCTTCCTGCCGGGAAATTAGAGTGACATGTGCCCGTCCAAATGCCTAACAGCTACTCTCTCATGGGTTCTCCCTCGTCCCTTCCATCCTCTGCCAAATTGGGAACCTGTGCAAACCAGGAGGTTAAAGGGCCTGTCTCTCCAAGTTGGGAGATTGATAGTAAGGCAGTTGGAAAGTCAAACTGGAGCACCAGGAGAGGGACTATTCGTTGAGTTTTAGAAACCTTTCGTATTCACCGTCTGTACATTCTCTAGGTTTCCTGTACATGTTATAGCTGTAGTAATATTCCCTTGAACCTGGAGAGTTGGGACCCATGGAATGGGGGCCATGCATTATTGCTTGAAAGGGTCTGCATTTGCTCACCCAATCTCACCAACCCTCTCAGTCCCAAGTGTCCAGCCTTATGCCACATCCAGCTGTCATTGTAGATAGGGTCTTTCCAGGTTTCCTCAGACACCCTGAAGGAATTGTAAAGAATTTCCCTGTTTTTTGGTTTTGCTTTGGAAATTCCTTTTTAGAGTGGGTTTGAGCTGATTCTCGCTGCCATGTTTATGCCACTCTAGACACACTTGATTCCCTTATGGAGACATATCAATACATAGGTTTTAAGATTCTTACTAGTCAGATATATTCCTCTGCGGGAAATATGGGGTTTTGAGTCTCTTTCCCTGAGGAGGGTGTAGGTCTTGTCTATTCCAAAGTTGGTTTTTGGAACGGTCCCTGTGCTTATATGAAACTCTGGTTTTATGCATCACCCCACCTCTCCTTCCCCTTTAAGCAGGCATAAGAGTGTTTTCTAAATGTGAGACTCTGTTCTCTTTCCTAACTCAGTTCATGTGTAGCCATGTTTAGAGGATCTTCATAAGTGATATCTTATGATGTTTCTTTTTCTGTGTGACTTATTTCACTTAGAATCATCATACCTGAATCCACTCACTTTGCTGCTACTGGTCTTATGACATTGATTTCATGGCTGAGGGATATTCCATCGTACGTAAGTACCACAATGTTTTGAACCATTTTTATATTTCCTGGGATATTTAAGGTGTACCCAAGTTGAGGTTCTTGTAGTCAGTGCAGCCCTAAATTTGGAGGTGGCTCTTTCTTATTGATTTTCAGTTTTCCCAAGGTATATTCCCTAGACTGGAAGTGGCCTTGGCTCTGTAGCTCTGTTGTTTACTTGTTTTAGGGAACACAATGCACTCCTCCAGTGAGGCAGTTGGCAATTGACATCCCGCCCATCAGCATAACAAGGCTCCCTGTTCTCCAGGGCCTGTCTTGCCTTTCTGGTTTTGACACATTTTGTGGATGTCCCTTTTGACCGGTGGGAAGTGATACTTCTTTGTAGTGCAGATTTGCATTGCCCGCTTGCTTGCTTGGCCAAAAATGGCGTATGCATTTTCTCCTGAATATATTAAGGAGAAAACGCATAAGCCCTTTTTGGCCAAGGGCATCGTTGTCGAAGTTGTGCCCCTCTTCATGTGCTTTACAGGCGATTCCAACGTACCTCTTGAAATCTGTTTCCTGCTATTTTGCCTCGCTTTCAAGTCCGCCTCGTTGACTTCCCTCAACAGATTTTTGGACGATAGTTGTCCATTATCACTCTGCCAGTTTGTGAATTGCTGTGCCCCTGAGCTCCATTTCTCAACTCGTTTTTTGTGAGCTGAACGCAAGTCCAAAATTTTGGATCATGTCCTATACTGGTTCCCGGTGGGTGGCTGAGACTTTGGTTAATTCTTCTTCCTGCCGGGAAATTAGAGTGACATGTGCCCGTCCAAATGCCTAACAGCTACTCTCTCATGGGTTCTCCCTCGTCCCTTCCATCCTCTGCCAAATTGGGAACCTGTGCAAACCAGGATGTTAAAGGGCCTGTCTCTCCAAGTTGGGAGATTGATAGTAAGGCAGTTGGAAAGTCAAACTGGAGCACCAGGAGAGGGACTATTCCTTGAGATTTAGAACCTTTCGTATTCACCGTCTGTACATTCTCTAGGTTTTCTGTACATGTTATAGCTGTAGTAATATTCCCTTCAACCTGGAGAGTTGGGACCCATGGAATGGGGGCCATGCATTATTGCTTGAAAGGGTCTGCATTTGCTCACCCAATCTCACCAATCCTCTCAGTCCCAAGTGTCCAGCCTTATGCCACATCCAGCTGTCATTGTAGATAGGGTCTTTCCAGGTTTCCTCAAACACCCTGAAGGAATTGTAAAGAATTTCCCTGTTTTTTGGTTTTGCTTTGGAAATTCCTTTTTAGAGTGGGTTTGAGCTGATTCTCGCTGCCATGTTTATGCCACTCTAGACACACTTGATTCCCTTATGGAGACATATCAATACATAGGTTTTAATATTCTTACTAGTCAGATATATTCCTCTGCAGGAAATATGGGGTTTTGAGTCTCTTTCCCTGAGGAAGGTGTAGGTCTTGTCTATTCTAAAGTTGGTTTTTGGAACGGTCCCTGTGCTTATATCAAACTCTGGTTTTATGCATCACCCCACCTCTCCTTCCCCTTTAAGCAGGCATAAGAGTGTTTTCTAAATGTGAGACTCTGTTCTCTTTCCTAACTCAGTTCACGTGTAGCCATGTTTACAGGATCTTCATAAGTGATATCTTATGATAAGTTTCTTTTTCTGTGTGACTTATTTCACTTAGAATCATCGTACCTGAATCCACTCACTTTGCTGCTACTGGTCTTATGACATTGATTTCATGGCTGAGGGATATTCCATCGTACGTAAGTACCACAATGTTTTGAACCATTTTTATATTTCCTGGGATATTTAAGGTGTACCCAAGTTGAGGTTCTTGTAGTCAGTGCAGCCCTAAATTTGGAGGTGGCTCTTTCTTATTGATTTTCAGTTTTCCCAAGGTATATTCCCTAGACTGGAAGTGGCCTTGGCTCTGTAGCTCTGTTGTTTACTTGTTTTAGGGAACACAATGCACTCCTCCAGTGAGGCAGTTGGCAATTGACATCCCGCCCATCAGCATAACAAGGCTCCCTGTTCTCCAGGGCCTGTCTTGCCTTTCTGGTTTTTACACATTTTGTGGATGTCCCTTTTGACCGGTGGGAAGTGATACTTCTTTATAGTGCAGATTTGCATTGCCCGCTTGCTTGCTTGGCCAAAAAGGGCGTATGCGTTTTCTCCTGAATATATTCAGGAGAAAACGCATACGCCCTTTTTAGCCAAGGGCATCATTGTCGAAGTTGTGCCCCTCTTCCTGTGCTTTACAGGCGATTCCAACGTACCTCTTGAAATCTGTTTCCTGCTATTTTGCCTCGCTTTCAAGTCCGCCTCGTTGACTTCCCTCAACAGATTTTTGGACGATAGTTGTCCATTATCACACTGCCAGTTTGTGAAATGCTGTGCCCCTGAGCTCCATTTCTCAACTCGTTTTTTGTGAGCTGAACGCAAGTCCAAAATTTTGGATCCTGTCCTATACTGGTTCCCGGTGGGTGGCTGAGACTTTGGTTAATTCTTCTTCCTCCCGGGAAATTAGAGTGACAGGTGCCCGTCCAAATGCCTAACAGCTACTCTCTCATGGGTTCTCCCTCGTCCCTTCCATCCTGTGCCAAATTGGGAATCTGTGCAAACCAGGCTGTTAAAGGGCCTCTCTCTCTAACTTGGGAGATTGATAGTAAGGCAGTTGGAAAGTCAAACTGGAGCACCAGGAGAGGGACTATTCTTTGAGTTTTAGAAACCTTTCGTATTCACCGTGTATACATTCTCTAGGTTTCCTGTACATGTTATAGCTGTAGTAATATTCCCTTGAAAATGGAGAGTTAGGACCCATGGAATGGGGGCCATGCATTATTGCTTGAAAGGGTCTGCATTTGCTCACCCAATCTCACCAATCCTCTCAGTCCCAAGTGTCCAGCCTTATGCCACATCCAGCTGTCATTGTAGATAGGGTCTTTCCAGGTTTCCTCAGACACCCTGAAGGAATTGTAAAGAATTTCCCTGTTTTTTGGTTTTGCTTTTGAATTTCCTTTTTAGAGTGGGTTTGAGCTGATTCTCGCTGCCATGTTTATGCCACTCTAGACACACTTGATTCCCTTATGGAGACATATCAATACATAGGTTTTAAGATTCTTACTAGTCAGATGTATTCCTCTGTGGGAAATATGGGGTTTTGAGTCTCTTTCACTAAGGAAGGTGTCGGTCTTGTCAATTCTAGAGTTGGTTTTTGAAACGGTCCCTGTGCTTATATCAAACTCTGGTTTTATGCATCACCCCACCTCTCCTTCCCCTTTATGCAGGCATAAGAGTGTTTTATAAATGTGAGACTCTGTTCTCTTTCCTAACTCAGTTCACATGTAGCCATGTTTACAGGATCTTCATAAGTGATATCTTATGATAAGTTCCTTTTTCTGTGTGACTTATTTCACTTAGAATCATCGTACCTGAATCCACTCACTTTGCTGCTACTGGTCTTATGACATTGATTTCATGGCTGAGGGATATTCCATCGTACGTAAGTACCACAATGTTTTGAACCATTTTTATATTTCCTGGGATATTTAAGGTGTACCCAAGTTGAGGTTTCTGTAGTCAGTGCAGCCCTAAATTTGGAGGTGGCTCTTTCTTATTGATTTTCAGTTTTCCCAAGGTATATTCCCTAGACTGGAAGTGGCCTTGGCTCTGTAGCTCTGTTGTTTACTTGTTTTAGGGAACACAATGCACTCTTCCAGTGAGGCAGTTGGCAATTTACATCCCGCCCATCAGCATAACAAGGCTCCCAGTTCTCCAGGGCCTGTCTTGCCTTTCTGGTTTTTACACATTTTGTGGATGTCCCTTTTGACCGGTGGGAAGTGATACTTCTTTGTAGTGCAGATTTGCATTGCCCGCTTGCTTGCTTGGCCAAAAAGGGCGTATGCGTTTTCTCCTGAATATATTCAGGAGAAAACGCATACGCCCTTTTTGGCCAAGTGCACCATTGTCCAAGTTGTGCCCCTCTTCCTGTGCTTTACAGGCAATTCCAAGGTACCTCTTGAAATCTGTTTCCTGCTATTTTGCCTCGCTTTCAAGTCCGCCTCGTTGACTTCCCTCAACAGATTTTTGGACGATAGTTGTCCTTTATCACTCTGCCAGTTTGTGAATTGCTGTGCCCCTGAGCTCCATTTCTCAACTCGTTTTTTGTGAGCTGAACGCAAGTCCAAAATTTTGGATCATGTCCTATACTGGTTCCTGGTGGGTGGCTGAGACTTTGGTTAATTCTTCTTCCTGCTGGGAAATTAGAGTGACATGTGCCCGTCCAAATGCCTAACAGCTACTCTCTCATGGGTTCTCCCTCGTCCCTTCCATCCTCTGCCAAATTGGGAACCTGTGCAAACCAGGAGGTTAAAGGGCCTGTCTCTCCAAGTTGGGAGATTGATAGTAAGGCAGTTGGAAAGTCAAACTGGAGCACCAGGAGAGGGACTATTCGTTGAGTTTTAGAAACCTTTCGTATTCACAGTGTGTCCATTCTCTAGGTTTCCTGTACATGTTATAGCTGTAGTAATATTCCCTTGAAAATGGAGAGTTAGGACCCATGGAATGGGGGCCATGCATTATTGCTTGAAAGGGTCTGCATTTGCTCACCCAATCTCACCAATCCTCTCAGTCCCAAGTGTCCAGCCTTATGCCACATCCAGCTGTCATTGTAGATAGGGTCTTTCCAGGTTTCCTCAGACACCCTGAAGGAATTGTAAATAATTTCCCTGTTTTTTGGTTTTGCTTTTGAAATTCGTTTTTATAGTGGGTTTGAGCTGATTCTCGCTGCCATGTTTATGCCACTCTAGACACACTTGATTCCCTTATGGAGACATATCAATACATAGGTTTTAAGATTCTTACTAGTCAGATGTATTCCTCTGTGGGAAATATGGGGTTTTGAGTCTCTTTCACTAAGGAAGGTGTCGGTCTTGTCAATTCTAGAGTTGGTTTTTGAAACGGTCCCTGTGCTTATATCAAACTCTGGTTTTATGCATCACCCCACCTCTCCTTCCCCTTTATGCAGGCATAAGAGTGTTTTATAAATGTGAGACTCTGTTCTCTTTCCTAACTCAGTTCACATGTAGCCATGTTTACAGGATCTTCATAAGTGATATCTTATGATAAGTTCCTTTTTCTGTGTGACTTATTTCACTTAGAATCATCGTACCTGAATCCACTCACTTTGCTGCTACTGGTCTTATGACATTGATTTCATGGCTGAGGGATATTCCATCGTACGTAAGTACCACAATGTTTTGAACCATTTTTATATTTCCTGGGATATTTAAGGTGTACCCAAGTTGAGGTTTCTGTAGTCAGTGCAGCCCTAAATTTGGAGGTGGCTCTTTCTTATTGATTTTCAGTTTTCCCAAGGTATATTCCCTAGACTGGAAGTGGCCTTGGCTCTGTAGCTCTGTTGTTTACTTGTTTTAGGGAACACAATGCACTCTTCCAGTGAGGCAGTTGGCAATTTACATCCCGCCCATCAGCATAACAAGGCTCCCAGTTCTCCAGGGCCTGTCTTGCCTTTCTGGTTTTTACACATTTTGTGGATGTCCCTTTTGACCGGTGGGAAGTGATACTTCTTTGTAGTGCAGATTTGCATTGCCCGCTTGCTTGCTTGGCCAAAAAGGGCGTATGCGTTTTCTCCTGAATATATTCAGGAGAAAACGCATACGCCCTTTTTGGCCAAGTGCACCATTGTCCAAGTTGTGCCCCTCTTCCTGTGCTTTACAGGCAATTCCAAGGTACCTCTTGAAATCTGTTTCCTGCTATTTTGCCTCGCTTTCAAGTCCGCCTCGTTGACTTCCCTCAACAGATTTTTGGACGATAGTTGTCCTTTATCACTCTGCCAGTTTGTGAATTGCTGTGCCCCTGAGCTCCATTTCTCAACTCGTTTTTTGTGAGCTGAACGCAAGTCCAAAATTTTGGATCATGTCCTATACTGGTTCCTGGTGGGTGGCTGAGACTTTGGTTAATTCTTCTTCCTGCTGGGAAATTAGAGTGACATGTGCCCGTCCAAATTCCTAACAGCTACTCTCTCATGGGTTCTCCCTCGTCCCTTCCATCCTCTGCCAAATTGGGAACCTGTGCAAACCAGGAGGTTAAAGGGCCTGTCTCTCCAAGTTGGGAGATTGATAGTAAGGCAGTTGGAAAGTCAAACTGGAGCACCAGGAGAGGGACTATTCGTTGAGTTTTAGAAACCTTTCGTATTCACAGTGTGTCCATTCTCTAGGTTTCCTGTACATGTTATAGCTGTAGTAATATTCCCTTGAACCTGGAGAGTTGGGACCCATGGAATGGGGGCCATGCATTATTGCTTGAAAGGGTCTGCATTTGCTCACCCAATCTCACCAATCCTCTCAGTCCCAAGTGTCCAGCCTTATGCCACATCCAGCTGTCATTGTAGATAGGGTCTTTCCAGGTTTCCTCAGACACCCTGAAGGAATTGTAAAGAATTTCCCTGTTTTTTGGTTTTGCTTTTGAAATTCCTTTTTATAGTGGGTTTGAGCTGATTCTCGCTGCCATGTTTATGCCACTCTAGACACACTTGATTCCCTTATGGAGACATATCAATACATAGGTTTTAAGATTCTTACTAGTCAGATATATTCCTCTGTGGGAAATATGGGGTTTTGAGTCTCTTTCACGGAGGAAGGTGTCGGTCTTGTCAATTCCAAAGTTGGTTTTTGAAACGGTCCCTGTGCTTATATCAAACTCTGGTTTTATGCATCACCCCACCTCTCCTTCCCCTTTATGCAGGCATATGAGTGTTTTCTAAATGTGAGACTCTGTTCTCTTTCCTAACTCAGTTCACGTGTAGCCATGTTTACAGGATCTTCATAAGTGATATCTTATGATAAGTTTCTTTTTCTGTGTGACTTATTTCACTTAGAATCATCGTACCTGAATCCACTCACTTTGCTGCTACTGGTCTTATGACATTGATTTCATGGCTGAGGGATATTCCATCGTACGTAAGTACCACAATGTTTTGAACCATTTTTATATTTCCTGGGATATTTAAGGTGTACCCAAGTTGAGGTTCTTGTAGTCAGTGGAGCCCTAAATTTGGAGGTGGCTCTTTCTTATTGATTTTCAGTTTTCCCAAGGTATATTCCCTAGACTGGAAGTGGCCTTGGCTCTGTAGCTCTGTTGTTTATTTGTTTTAGGGAACACAATGCACTCCTCCAGTGAGGCAGTTGGCAATTTACATCCCGCCCATCAGCATAACAAGGCTCCCTGTTCTCCAGGGCCTGTCTTGCCTTTCTGGTTTTTACACATTTTCTGGATGTCCCTTTTGACCGGTGGGAAGTGATACTTCTGTGTAGTGCAGATTTGCATTGCCCGCTTGTTTGCTTGGCCAAAAAGGGCGTATGCGTTTTCTCCTGAATATATTCAGGAGAAAACGCATACGCCCTTTTTGGCCAAGTGCACCATTGTCCAAGTTGTGCCCCTCTTCCTGTGCTTTACAGGCGATTCCAACGTACCTCTTGAAATCTGTTTCCTGCTATTTTGCCTCACTTTCAAGTCCGCCTCGTTGACTTCCCTCAACAGATTTTTGGACGATAGTTGTCCTTTATCACTCTGCCAGTTTGTGAATTGCTGTGCCCCTGAGCTCCATTTCTCAACTCGTTTTTTGTGAGCTGAACGCAAGTCCAAAATTTTGGATCATGTCCTATACTGGTTACCGGTGGGTGGCTGAGACTTTGGTTAATTCTTCTTCCTGCCGGGAAATTAGAGTGACATGTGCCCGTCCAAATGCCTAACAGCTACTCTCTCATGGGTTCTCCCTCGTCCCTTCCATCCTCTGCCAAATTGGGAACCTGTGCAAACCAGGAGGTTAAAGGGCCTGTCTCTCCAAGTTGGGAGATTGATAGTAAGGCAGTTGGAAAGTCAAACTGGAGCACCAGGAGAGGGACTATTCGTTGAGTTTTAGAAACCTTTCGTATTCACCGTCTGTACATTCTCTAGGTTTCCTGTACATGTTATAGCTGTAGTAATATTCCCTTGAACCTGGAGAGTTGGGACCCATGGAATGGGGGCCATGCATTATTGCTTGAAAGGGTCTGCATTTGCTCACCCAATCTCACCAACCCTCTCAGTCCCAAGTGTCCAGCCTTATGCCACATCCAGCTGTCATTGTAGATAGGGTCTTTCCAGGTTTCCTCAGACACCCTGAAGGAATTGTAAAGAATTTCCCTGTTTTTTGGTTTTGCTTTTGAAATTCCTTTTTAGAGTGGGTTTGAGCTGATTCTCGCTGCCATGTTTATGCCACTCTAGACACACTTGATTCCCTTATGGAGATATATCAATACATAGGTTTTAAGATTCTTACTAGTCAGATATATTCCTCTGTGGGAAATATGGGGTTTTGAGTCTCTTTCACTGAGGAAGGTGTCGGTCTTGTCAATTCCAAAGTTGGTTTTTGAAACGGTCCCTGTGCTTATATCAAACTCTGGTTTTATGCATCACCCCACCTCTCCTTCCCCTTTAAGCAGGCATAAGAGTGTTTTCTAAATGTGAGACTCTGTTCTCTTTCCTAACTCAGTTCATGTGTAGCCATGTTTACAGGATCTTCATAAGTGATATCTTATGATAAGTTTCTTTTTCTGTGTGACTTATTTCACTTAGAATCATCGTACCTGAATCCACTCACATTGCTGCTACTGGTCTTATGACATTGATTTCATGGCTGAGGGATATTCCATCGTACGTAAGTACCACAATGTTTTGAACCATTTTTATATATCCTGGGATACTTAAGGTGTACCCAATTTGAGGTTCTTGTAGTCAGTGCAGCCCTAAATTTGGAGGTGGCTCTTTCTTATTGATTTTCAGTTTTCCCAAGGTATATTCCCTAGACTGGAAGTGGCCTTGGCTCTGTAGCTCTGTTGTTTACTTGTTTTAGGGAACACAATGCACTCCTCCAGTGAGGCAGTTGGCAATTGACATCCCGCCCATCAGCATAACAAGGCTCCCTGTTCTCCAGGGCCTGTCTTGCCTTTCTGGTTTTTACACATTTTGTGGATGTCCCTTTTGACCGGTGGGAAGTGATACTTCTTTGTAGTGCAGATTTGCATTGCCCGCTTGCTTGCTTGGCCAAAAAGGGCGTATGCGTTTTCTCCTGAATATATTCAGGAGAAAACGCATACGCCCTTTTTGGCCAAGGGCATCATTGTCGAAGTTGTGCCCCTCTTCCTGTGCTTTACAGGTGATTCCAACGTACCTCTTGAAATCTGTTTCCTGCTATTTTGCCTCGCTTTCAAGTCCGCCTCGTTGACTTCCCTCAACAGATATTTGGACGATAGTCGTCCTTTTTTACTCTGGGAGTTTGTGAATTGCTGTGCCCCTGAGCTCCATTTCTCAACTCGTATTTTGTGAGCTTAACGCAAGTCCAAAATTTTGGATCATGTCCTATACTGGTTCCCGGTGGGTGGCTGAGACTTTGGTTAATTCTTCTTCATCCCAGGAAATTAGAGTGACAGGTGCCCGTCCAAATGCCTAACAGCTACTCTCTCATGGGTTCTCCCTCGTCCCTTCCATCCTGTGCCAAATTGGGAACCTGTGAAAACCAGGCTGTTAAAGGGCCTCTCTCTCCAACTTGGGAGATTGATAGTAAGGCAGTTGGAAAGTCAAACTGGAGCACCAGGAGAGGGACTATTCGTTGAGTTTTAGAAACCTTTCGTATTCACCGTGTGTACATTCTCTAGGTTTCCTGTACATGTTATAGCTGTAGTAATCTTCCCTTCAACCTGGAGAGTTGGGACCCATGGAATGGGGGCCATGCATTATTGCTTGAAAGGGTCTGCATTTGCTCACCCAATCTCACCAATCCTCTCAGTCCCAAGTGTCCAGCCTTATGCCACATCCAGCTGTCATTGTAGATAGGTTCTTTCCAGGTTTCCTCAGACACCCTGAAGGAATTGTAAAGAATTTCCCTGTTTTTTTGTTTTGCTTTTGAAATTCCTTTTTAGAGTCTGTTTGAGCTGATTCTCGCTGCCATGTTCATGCCACTCTAGACACACTTGATTCCCTTATGGAGACATATCAATACATAGGTTTTAAGATTCTTACTAGTCAGATATATTCCTCTGCGGGAAATATGGGGTTTTGAGTCTCTTTCACTGAGGAAGGTGTAGGTCTTGTCTATTCCAAAGTTGGTTTTTGGAACGGTCCCTGTGCTTATATCAAACTCTGGTTTTATGCATCACCCCACCTCTCCTTCCCCTTTAAGCAGGCATAAGAGTGTTTTCTAAATGTGAGACTCTGTTCTCTTTCCTAACTCAGTTCATGTGTAGCCATGTTTACAGGATCTTCATAAGTGATATCTTATGATGTTTCTTTTTCTGTGTGACTTATTTCACTTAGAATCATCGTACCAGAATCCACTCACTTTGCTGCTACTGGTCTTATGACATTGATTTCATGGCTGAGGGATATTCCATCGTACGTAAGTACCACAATGTTTTGAACCATTTTTATATTTCCTGGGATATTTAAGGTGTACCCAAGTTGCGGTTCTTGTAGTCAGTGCAGCCCTAAATTTGGAGGTGGCTCTTTCTTATTGATTTTCAGTTTTCCCAAGGTATATTCCCTAGACTGGAAGTGGCCTTGGCTCTGTAGCTCTGTTGTTTACTTGTTTTAGGGAACACAATGCACTCCTCCAGTGAGGCAGTTGGCAATTGACATCCCGCCCATCAGCATAACAAGGCTCCCTGTTCTCCAGGGCCTGTCTTGCCTTTCTGGTTTTTACACATTTTGTGGATGTCCCTTTTGACCGGTGGGAAGTGATACTTCTTTGTAGTGCAGATTTGCATTGCCCGCTTGCTTGCTTGGCCAAAAAGGGCGTATGCGTTTTCTCCTGAATATATTCAGGAGAAAACGCATACGCCCTTTTTGGCCAAGGGCATCATTATCGAAGTTGTGCCCCTCTTCCTGTGCTTTACAGGCGATTCCTACGTACCTCTTGAAATCTGTTTCCTGCTATTTTGCCTCGCTTTCAGGTCCGCCTCGTTGATTTCCCTCAACAGATTTTTGGATGATAGTTGTCCATTATCACACTGCCAGTTTGTGAATTGCTGTGCCCCTGAGCTCCATTTCTCAACTCGTTTTTTGTGAGCTGAACACAAGTCCAAAATTTTGGATCATGTCCTATACTGGTTCCCGATGGGTGGCTGAGACTTTGGTTAATTCTTCTTCCTGCCGGGAAATTAGAGTGACATGTGCCCGTCCAAATGCCTAACAGCTACTCTCTCATGGGTTCTCCCTCGTCCCTTCCATCCTCTGCCAAATTGGGAACCTGTGCAAACCAGGAGGTTAAAGGGCCTGTCTCTCCAAGTTGGGAGATTGATAGTAAGGCAGTTGGAAAGTCAAACTGGAGCACCAGGAGAGGGACTATTCGTTGAGTTTTAGAAACATTTCATATTCACCGTCTGTACATTCTCTAGGTTTCCTGTACAAGTTATAGCTGTAGTAATATTCCCTTGAACCTGGAGAGTTGGGACCCATGGAATGGGGGCCATGCATTATTGCTTGAAAGGGTCTGCATTTGCTCACCCAATCTCACCAATCCTCTCAGTCCCAAGTGTCCAGCCTTATGCCACAACCAGCTGTCATTGTAGATAGGGTCTTTCCAGGTTTCCTCAGACACCCTGAAGGAATTGTAAAGAATTTCCCTGTTTTGTTGTTTGCTTTTGAAATTCATTTTTAGAGTGGGTTTGAGCTGATTCTCGCTGCCATGTTTATGCCACTCTAGACACACTTGATTCCCTTATGGAGACATATCAATACATAGGTTTTAAGATTCTTACTAGTCAGATATATTCCTCTGCGGGAAATATGGGGTTTTGAGTCTCTTTCCCTGAGGAAGGTGTAGGTCTTGTCTATTCCAAAGTTGGTTTTTGGAACGGTCCCTGTGCTTATATCAAACTCTGGTTTTATGCATCACCCCACCTCTCCTTCCCCTATAAGCAGGCATAAGAGTGTTTTCTAAATGTGAGACTCTGTTCTCTTTCCTAACTCAGTTCATGTGTAGCCATGTTTACAGGATCTTCATAAGTGATATCTTATGATAAGTTTCTTTTTCTGTGTGACTTATTTCACTTAGAATCATCGTACCTGAATCCACTCACTTTGCTGCTACTGGTCTTATGACATTGATTTCATGGCTGAGGGATATTCCATCGTACGTAAGTACCACAATATTTTGAACCATTTTTATATATCCTGGGATACTTAAGGTGTACCCAATTTGAGGTTCTTGTAGTCAGTGCAGCCCTAAATTTGGAGGTGGCTCTTTCTTATTGATTTTCAGTTTTCCCAAGGTATATTCCCTAGACTGGAAGTGGCCTTGGCTCTGTAGCTCTGTTGTTTACTTGTTTTAGGGAACACAATGCACTCCTCCAGTGAGGCAGTTGGCAATTTACATCCCGCCCATCAGCATAACAAGGCTCCCTGTTCTCCAGGGCCTGTCTTGCCTTTCTGGTTTTTACACATTTTGTGGATGTCCCTTTTGACCGGTGGGAAGTGATACTTCTTTGTAGTGCAGATTTGCATTGCCCGCTTGCTTGCTTGGCCAAAAAGGGCGTATGCGTTTTCTCCTGAATATATTCAGGAGAAAACGCATACGCCCTTTTTGGCCAAGGGCATCATTGTCGAAGTTGTGCCCCTCTTCCTGTGCTTTACAGGTGATTCCAACGTACCTCTTGAAATCTGTTTCCTGCTATTTTGCCTCGCTTTCAAGTCCGCCTCGTTGACTTCCCTCAACAGATATTTGGACGATAGTCGTCCTTTTTTACTCTGGGAGTTTGTGAATTGCTGTGCCCCTGAGCTCCATTTCTCAACTCGTATTTTGTGAGCTTAACGCAAGTCCAAAATTTTGGATCCTGTCCTATACTGGTTCCCGGTGGGTGGCTGAGACTTTGGTTAATTCTTCTTCCTCCCGGGAAATGAGAGTGACAGGTGCCCGTCCAAATGCCTAACAGCTACTCTCTCATGGGTTCTCCCTCGTCCCTTCCATCCTGTGCCAAATTGGGAACCTGTGCACACCAGGCTGTTAAAGGGCCTCTCTCTCCAACTTGGGAGATTGATAGTAAGGCAGTTGGAAAGTCAAACTGGAGCACCAGGAGAGGGACTATTCGTTGAGTTTTAGAAACCTTTCGTATTCACCGTGTGTACATTCTCTAGGTTTCCTGTACATGTTATAGCTGTAGTAATCTTCCCTTCAACCTGGAGAGTTGGGACCCATGGAATGGGGGCCATGCATTATTGCTTGAAAGGGTCTGCATTTGCTCACCCAATCTCACCAATCCTCTCAGTCCCAAGTGTCCAGCCTTATGCCACATCCAGCTGTCATTGTAGATAGGGTCTTTCCAGGTTTCCTCAGACACCCTGAAGGAATTGTAAAGAATTTCCCTGTTTTTTTGTTTTGCTTTTGAAATTCCTTTTTAGAGTGGGTTTGAGCTGATTCTCGCTGCCATGTTTATGCCACTCTAGACACACTTGATTCCCTTATGGAGACATATCAATACATAGGTTTTAAGATTCTTACTAGTCAGATATATTCCTCTGCGGGAAATATGGGGTTTTGAGTCTCTTTCCCTGAGGAAGGTGTAGGTCTTGTCTATTCCAAAGTTGGTTTTTGGAACGGTCCCTGTGCTTATATCAAACTCTGGTTTTATGCATCACCCCACCTCTCCTTCCCCTTTAAGCAGGCATAAGAGTGTTTTCTAAATGTGAGACTCTGTTCTCTTTCCTAACTCATTTCATGTGGAGCCATATTTACAGGATCTTCATAAGTGATATCTTATGATAAGTTTCTTTTTCTGTGTGACTTATTTCACTTAGAATCATCGTACCTGAATCCACTCACTTTGCTGCTACTGGTCTTATGACATTGATTTCATGGCTGAGGGATATTCCATCGTACGTAAGTACCACAATGTTTTGAACCATTTTTATATTTCCTGGGATATTTAAGGTGTACCCAAGTTGAGGTTCTTGTAGTCAGTGCAGCCCTAAATTTGGAGGTGGCTCTTTCTTATTGATTTTCAGTTTTCCCAAGGTATATTCCCTAGACTGGAAGTGGCCTTGGCTCTGTAGCTCTGTTGTTTACTTGTTTTAGGGAACACAATGCACTCCTCCAGTGAGGCAGTTGGCAATTGACATCCCGCCCATCAGCATAACAAGGCTCCCAGTTCTCCAGGGCCTGTCTTGCCTTTCTGGTTTTTACACATTTTGTGGATGTCCCTTTTGACCGGTGGGAAATGATACTTCTTTGTAGTGCAGATTTGCATTGCCCGCTTGCTTGCTTCGCCAAAAAGGGCGTATGCGTTTTCTCCTGAATATATTCAGGAGAAAACTCATACGCTCTTTTTGGCCAAGTGCACCATTGTCCAAGTTGTGCCCCTCTTCCTGTGCTTTACAGGCGATTCCAAGGTACCTCTTGAAATCTGTTTCCTGCTATTTTGCCTCGCTTTCAAGTCCGCCTCGTTGACTTCCCTCAACAGATTTTTGGACGATAGTTGTCCTTTATCACTCTGCCATTTTGTGAATTGCTGTGCCCCTGAGCTCCATTTCTCAACTCGTTTTTTGTGAGCTGAACGCAAGTCCAAAATTTTGGATCATGTCCTATACTGGTTCCCGGTGGGTGGCTGTGACTTTGGTTAATTCTTCTTCCTGCTGGGAAATTAGAGTGACATGTGCCCGTCCAAATGCCTAACAGCTACTCTCTCATGGGTTCTCCCTCGTCCCTTCCATCCTCTGCCAAATTAGGAACCTGCGCAAACCAGGAGGTTAAAGGGCCTGTCTCTCCAAGTTGGGAGATTGATAGTAAGGCAGTTGTAAAGTCAAACTGGAGCACCAGGAGAGGGACTATTCGTTGAGTTTTAGAAACCTTTCGTATTCACAGTGTGTCCATTCTCTAGGTTTCCTGTACATGTTATAGCTGTAGTAATATTCCCTTGAACCTGGAGAGTTGGGACCCATGGAATGGGGGCCATGCATTATTGCTTGAAAGGGTCTGCATTCGCTCACCCAATCTCACCAATCCCCTCAGTCCCAAGTGTCCAGCCTTATGCCACATCCAGCTGTCATTGTAGATAGGGTCTTTCCAGGTTTCCTCAGACACCCTGAAGGAATTGTAAAGAATTTCCCTGTTTTTTGGTTTTGCTTTTGAAATTCCTTTTTATAGTGGGTTTGAGCTGATACTCGCTGCCATGTTTATTCCACTCTAGACACACTTGATTCCCTTATGGAGACATATCAATACATAGGTTTTAAGATTCTTACTAGTCAGATATATTCCTCTGTGGGAAATATGGGGTTTTGAGTCTCTTTCACTGAGGAAGGTGTCGGTCTTGTCAATTCCAAAGTTGGTTTTTGAAACGGTCCCTGTGCTTATATCAAACTCTTGTTTTATGCATCACCCCACCTCTCCTTCCCCTTTATGCAGGCATAAGAGTGTTTTCTAAATATGAGACTCTGTTCTCTTTCCTAACTCAGTTCACGTGTAGCCATGTTTACAGGATCTTCCTAAGTGATATCTTATGATAAGTTTCTTTTTCTGTGTGACTTATTTCACTTAGAATCATCGTACCTGAATCCACTCACTTTGCTGCTACTGGTCTTATGACATTGATTTCATGGCTGAGGGATATTCCATCGTACGTAAGTACCACAATGTTTTGAACCATTTTTATATTTCCTGGGATATTTAAGGTGTACCCAAGTTGAGGTTCTTGTAGTCAGTGCAGCCCTAAATTTGGAGGTGGCTCTTTCTTATTGATTTTCAGTTTTCCCAAGGTAAATTCCCTAGACTGGAAGTGGCCTTGGCTCTGTAGCTCTGTTGTTTACTTGTTTTAGGGAACACAATGCACTCCTCCAGTGAGGCAGTTGGCAATTTACATCCCGCCCATCAGCATAACAAGGCTCCCAGTTCTCCAGGGCCTGTCTTGCCTTTCTGGTTTTTACACATTTTGTGGATGTCCCTTTTGACCGGTGGGAAATGATACTTCTTTGTAGTGCAGATTTGCATTGCCCGCTTGCTTGCTTGGTCAAAAAGCGCGTATGCGTTTTCTGCTGAATATATTCAGGAGAAAACGCATACGCCCTTTTTGGCCAAGTGCACCATTGTCCAAGTTGTGCCCCTCTTCCTGTGCTTTACAGGCGATTCCAAGGTACCTCTTGAAATCTGTTTCCTGCTATTTTGCCTCGCTTTCAAGTCCGCCTCGTTGACTTCCCTCAACAGATTTTTGGACGATAGTTGTCCTTTATCACTCTGCCATTTTGTGAATTGCTGTGCCCCTGAGCTCCATTTCTCAACTCGTTTTTTGTGAGCTGAACGCAAGTCCAAAATTTTGGATCATGTCCTATACTGGTTCCCGGTGGGTGGCTGTGACTTTGGTTAGTTCTTCTTCCTGCCTGGAAATTAGAGTGACATGTGCCCATCCAAATGCCTAACAGCTACTCTCTCATGGGTTCTCCCTCGTCCCTTCCATCCTCTGCCAAATTGGGAACCTGTGCAAACCAGGAGGTTAAAGGGCCTGTCTCTCCAAGTTGGGAGATTGATAGTAAGGCAGTTGGAAAGTCAAACTGGAGCACCAGGAGAGGGACTATTCATTGAGTTTTAGAAACCTTTCGTATTCACAGTGTGTCCATTATCTAGGTTTCCTGTACATGTTATAGCTGTAGTAATATTCCCTTGAACCTGGAGAGTTGGGACCCATGGAATGCGGGCCATGCCTTATTGCTTGAAAGGGTCTGCATTTGCTCACCCAATCTCACCAATCCTCTCAGTCCCAAGTATCCAGCCTTATGCCACATCCAGCTGTCATTGTAGATAGGGTCTTTCCAGGTTTCCTCAGACACCCTGAAGGAATTGTAAAGAATTTCCCTGTTTTTTGGTTTTGCTTTTGAAATTCCTTTTTATAGTGGGTTTGAGCTGATTCTCGCTGCCATGTTTATGCCACTCTAGACACACTTGATTCCCTTATGGAGACATATCAATACATAGGTTTTAAGATTCTTACTAGTCAGATATATTCCTCTGTGGGAAATATGGGGTTTTGAGTCTCTTTCACTGAGGAAGGTGTCGGTCTTGTCAATTCCAAAGTTGGTTTTTGAAACGGTCCCTGTGCTTATATCAAACTCTGGTTTTATGCATCACCCCACCTCTCCTTCCCCTTTATGCAGGCATAAGAGTGTTTTCTAAATGTGAGACTCTGTTCTCTTTCCTAACTCAGTTCACGTGTAGCCATGTTTACAGGATCTTCCGAAGTGATATCTTATGATAAGTTTCTTTTTCTGTGTGACTTATTTCACTTAGAATCATCGTACCTGAATCCACTCACTTTGCTGCTACTGGTCTTATGACATTGATTTCATGGCTGAGGGATATTCCATCGTACGTAAGTACCACAATGTTTTGAACCATTTTTATATTTCCTGGGATATTTAAGGTGTACCCAAGTTTAGGTTCTTGTAGTCAGTGCAGCCCTAAATTTGGAGGTGGCTCTTTCTTATTGATTTTCAGTTTTCCCAAGGTAAATTCCCTAGACTGGAAGTGGCCTTGGCTCTGTAGCTCTGTTGTTTACTTGTTTTAGGGAACACAATGCACTCCTCCAGTGAGGCAGTTGGCAATTTACATCCCGCCCATCAGCATAACAAGGCTCCCAGTTCTCCAGGGCCTGTCTTGCCTTTCTGGTTTTTACACATTTTGTGGATGTCCCTTTTGACCGGTGGGAAATGATACTTCTTTGTAGTGCAGATTTGCATTGCCCGCTTGCTTGCTTGGTCAAAAAGCGCGTATGCGTTTTCTGCTGAATATATTCTGGAGAAAACGCATACGCCCTTTTTGGCCAAGTGCACCATTGTCCAAGTTGTGCCCCTCTTCCTGTGCTTTACAGGCGATTCCAAGGTACCTCTTGAAATCTGTTTCCTGCTATTTTGCCTCGCTTTCAAGTCCGCCTCGTTGACTTCCCTCAACAGATTTTTGGACGATAGTTGTCCTTTATCACTCTGCCATTTTGTGAATTGCTGTGCCCCTGAGCTCCATTTCTCAACTCGTTTTTTGTGAGCTGAACGCAAGTCCAAAATTTTGGATCATGTCCTATACTGGTTCCCGGTGGGTGGCTGTGACTTTGGTTAGTTCTTCTTCCTGCCTGGAAATTAGAGTGACATGTGCCCATCCAAATGCCTAACAGCTACTCTCTCATGGGTTCTCCCTCGTCCCTTCCATCCTCTGCCAAATTGGGAACCTGTGCAAACCAGGAGGTTAAAGGGCCTGTCTCTCCAAGTTGGGAGATTGATAGTAAGGCAGTTGGAAAGTCAAACTGGAGCACCAGGAGAGGGACTATTCATTGAGTTTTAGAAACCTTTCGTATTCACAGTGTGTCCATTATCTAGGTTTCCTGTACATGTTATAGCTGTAGTAATATTCCCTTGAACCTGGAGAGTTGGGACCCATGGAATGCGGGCCATGCCTTATTGCTTGAAAGGGTCTGCATTTGCTCACCCAATCTCACCAATCCTCTCAGTCCCAAGTATCCAGCCTTATGCCACATCCAGCTGTCATTGTAGATAGGGTCTTTCCAGGTTTCCTCAGACACCCTGAAGGAATTGTAAAGAATTTCCCTGTTTTTTGGTTTTGCTTTTGAAATTCCTTTTTATAGTGGGTTTGAGCTGATTCTCGCTGCCATGTTTATGCCACTCTAGACACACTTGATTCCCTTATGGAGACATATCAATACATAGGTTTTAAGATTCTTACTAGTCAGATATATTCCTCTGTGGGAAATATGGGGTTTTGAGTCTCTTTCACTGAGGAAGGTGTCGGTCTTGTCAATTCCAAAGTTGGTTTTTGAAACGGTCCCTGTGCTTATATCAAACTCTGGTTTTATGCATCACCCCACCTCTCCTTCCCCTTTATGCAGGCATAAGAGTGTTTTCTAAATGTGAGACTCTGTTCTCTTTCCTAACTCAGTTCACGTGTAGCCATGTTTACAGGATCTTCCGAAGTGATATCTTATGATAAGTTTCTTTTTCTGTGTGACTTATTTCACTTAGAATCATCGTACCTGAATCCACTCACTTTGCTGCTACTGGTCTTATGACATTGATTTCATGGCTGAGGGATATTCCATCGTACGTAAGTACCACAATGTTTTGAACCATTTTTATATTTCCTGGGATATTTAAGGTGTACCCAAGTTGAGGTTCTTGTAGTCAGTGCAGCCCTAAATTTGGAGGTGGCTCTTTCTTATTGATTTTCAGTTTTCCCAAGGTAAATTCCCTAGACTGGAAGTGGCCTTGGCTCTGTAGCTCTGTTGTTTACTTGTTTTAGGGAACACAATGCACTCCTCCAGTGAGGCAGTTGGCAATTTACATCCCGCCCATCAGCATAACAAGGCTCCCAGTTCTCCAGGGCCTGTCTTGCCTTTCTGGTTTTTACACATTTTGTGGATGTCCCTTTTGACCGGTGGGAAATGATACTTCTTTGTAGTGCAGATTTGCATTGCCCGCTTGCTTGCTTGGTCAAAAAGCGCGTATGCGTTTTCTGCTGAATATATTCTGGAGAAAACGCATACGCCCTTTTTGGCCAAGTGCACCATTGTCCAAGTTGTGCCCCTCTTCCTGTGCTTTACAGGCGATTCCAAGGTACCTCTTGAAATCTGTTTCCTGCTATTTTGCCTCGCTTTCAAGTCCGCCTCGTTGACTTCCCTCAACAGATTTTTGGACGATAGTTGTCCTTTATCACTCTGCCATTTTGTGAATTGCTGTGCCCCTGAGCTCCATTTCTCAACTCGTTTTTTGTGAGCTGAACGCAAGTCCAAAATTTTGGATCATGTCCTATACTGGTTCCCGGTGGGTGGCTGTGACTTTGGTTAGTTCTTCTTCCTGCCTGGAAATTAGAGTGACATGTGCCCATCCAAATGCCTAACAGCTACTCTCTCATGGGTTCTCCCTCGTCCCTTCCATCCTCTGCCAAATTGGGAACCTGTGCAAACCAGGAGGTTAAAGGGCCTGTCTCTCCAAGTTGGGAGATTGATAGTAAGGCAGTTGGAAAGTCAAACTGGAGCACCAGGAGAGGGACTATTCGTTGAGTTTTAGAAACCTTTCGTATTCACAGTGTGTCCATTATCTAGGTTTCCTGTACATGTTATAGCTGTAGTAATATTCCCTTGAACCTGGAGAGTTGGGACCCATGGAATGCGGGCCATGCCTTATTGCTTGAAAGGGTCTGCATTTGCTCACCCAATCTCACCAATCCTCTCAGTCCCAAGTATCCAGCCTTATGCCACATCCAGCTGTCATTGTAGATAGGGTCTTTCCAGGTTTCCTCAGACACCCTGAAGGAATTGTAAAGAATTTCCCTGTTTTTTGGTTTTGCTTTTGAAATTCCTTTTTATAGTGGGTTTGAGCTGATTCTCGCTGCCATGTTTATGCCACTCTAGACACACTTGATTCCCTTATGGAGACATATCAATACATAGGTTTTAAGATTCTTACTAGTCAGATATATTCCTCTGTGGGAAATATGGGGTTTTGAGTCTCTTTCACTGAGGAAGGTGTCGGTCTTGTCAATTCCAAAGTTGGTTTTTGAAACGGTCCCTGTGCTTATATCAAACTCTGGTTTTATGCATCACCCCACCTCTCCTTCCCCTTTATGCAGGCATAAGAGTGTTTTCTAAATGTGAGACTCTGTTCTCTTTCCTAACTCAGTTCACGTGTAGCCATGTTTACAGGATCTTCATAAGTGATATCTTATGATAAGTTTCTTTTTCTGTGTGACTTATTTCACTTAGAATCATCGTACCTGAATCCACTCACTTTGCTGCTACTGGTCTTATGACATTGATTTCATGGCTGAGGGATATTCCATCGTACGTAAGTACCACAATGTTTTGAACCATTTTTATATTTCCTGGGATATTTAAGGTGTACCCAAGTTGAGGTTTTTTTTTTTTTTTTTTTTTTTTTTTTGCGGTATGCGGGCCTCTCACTGTTGTGGCCTCCCCCGTTGCGGAGCACAGGCTCCGGACGCGCAGGCTCAGCAGCCATGGCTCACGGGCCCAGCCGCTCCGCGGCATATGGGATCCTCCCAGACCGGGGCACGAACCCGTATCCCCTGCATCGGCAGGCGGACTCTCAACCACTTGCGCCACCACGGAGGCCCGAAGTTGAGGTTCTTGTAGTCAGTGCAGCCCTAAATTTGGAGGTGGCTGTTTCTTATTGATTTTCAGTTTTCCCAAGGTATATTCCCTAGACTGGAAGTGGCCTTGGATCTGTAGCTCTGTTGTTTACTTGTTTTAGGGAACACAATGCACTCCTCCAGTGAGGCAGTTGGCAATTTACATCCCGCCCATCAGCATAACAAGGCTCCCAGTTCTCCAGGGCCTGTCTTGCCTTTCTGGTTTTTACACATTTTGTGGATGTCACTTTTGACCGGTGGGAAATGATACTTCTTTGTAGTGCAGATTTGCATTGCCCGCTTACTTGCTTGGCCAAAAAGGGCGTATGCGTTTTCTCCTGAATATATTCAGGGGAAAACGCATACGCCCTTTTTGGCCAAGTGCACCATTGTCGAAGTTGTGCCCCTCTTCCTGTGCTTTACAGGCGATTCCAACGTACCTCTTGAAATCTGTTTCCTGCTATTTTGCCTCGCTTTCAAGTCCGCCTCGTTGACTTCCCTCAACAGATTTTTGGACGATAGTTGTCCTTTATCACTCTGCCAGTTTGTGAATTGCTGTGCCCCTGAGCTCCATTTCTCAACTCGTTTTTTGTGAGCTGAACGCAAGTCCAAAATTTTGGATCATGTCCTATACTGGTTCCCGGTGGGTGGCTGAGACTTTGGTTAATTCTTCTTCCTGCCGGGAAATTAGAGTGACATGTGCCCGTCCAAATGCCTAACAGCTACTCTCTCATAGGTTCTCCCTCGTCCCTTCCATCCTCTGCCAAATTGGGAACCTGCGCAAACCAGGAGGTTAAAGGGCCTGTCTCTCCAAGTTGGGAGATTGATAGTAAGGCAGTTGGAAAGTCAAACTGGAGCACCAGGAGAGGGACTATTCGTTGAGTTTTAGAAACCTTTCGTATTCACAGTGTGTCCATTCTCTAGGTTTCCTGTACATGTTATAGCTGTAGTAATATTCCCTTGAACATGGAGAGTTGGGACCCATGGAATGGGGGCCATGCATTATTGCTTGAAAGGGTCTGCATTCGCTCACCCAATCTCACCAATCCTCTCAGTCCCAAGTGTCCAGCCTTATGCCACATCCAGCTGTCATTGTAGATAGGGTCTTTCCAGGTTTCCTAAGACACCCTGAAGGAATTGTAAAGAATTTCCCTGTTTTTTGGTTTTGCTTTTGAAATTCCTTTTTATAGTGGGTTTGAGCTGATACTCGCTGCCATGTTTATTCCACTCTAGACACACTTGATTTCCTTATGGAGACATATCAATACATAGGTTTTAAGATTCTTACTAGTCAGATATATTCCTCTGTGGGAAATATGGGGTTTTGAGTCTCTTTCACTGAGGAAGGTGTCGGTCTTGTCAATTCCAAAGTTGGTTTTTGAAACGGTCCCTGTGCTTATATCAAACTCTGGTTTTATGCATCACCCCACCTCTCCTTCCCCTTTATGCAGGCATAAGAGTGTTTTCTAAATGTGAGACTCTGTTCTCTTTCCTAACTCAGTTCACGTGTAGCCATGTTTACAGGATCTTCCTAAGTGATATCTTATGATAAGTTTCTTTTTCTGTGTGACTTATTTCACTTAGAATCATCGTACCTGAATCCACTCACTTTGCTGCTACTGGTCTTATGACATTGATTTCATGGCTGAGGGATATTCCATCGTACGTAAGTACCACAATGTTTTGAACCATTTTTATATTTCCTGGGATATTTAAGGTGTACCCAAGTTGAGGATCTTGTAGTCAGTGCAGCCCAAAATTTGGAGGTGGCTCTTTCTTATTGATTTTCAGTTTTCCCAAGGTATATTCCCTAGACTGGAAGTGGCCTTGGCTCTGTAGCTCTGTTGTTTACTTGTTTTAGGGAACACAATGCACTCCTCCAGTGAGGCAGTTGGCAATTTACATCCCGCCCATCAGCATAACAAGGCTCCCAGTTCTCCAGGGCCTGTCTTGCCTTTCTGGTTTTTACACATTTTGTGGATGTCCCTTTTGACCGGTGGGAAGTGATACTTCTTTGTAGTGCAGATTTGCATTGCCCGCTTGCTTGCTTGGCCAAAAAGGGCGTATGCGTTTTCTCCTGAATATATTCAGGAGAAAACGCATACGCCCTTTTTGGCCAAGTGCACCATTGTCCAAGTTGTGCCCCTCTTTCTGTGCTTTACAGGCGATTCCAAGGTACCTCTTGAAATCTGTTTCCTGCTATTTTGCCTCGCTTTCAAGTCCGCCTCGTTGACTTCCCTCAACAGATTTTTGGACGATAGTTGTCCTTTATCACTCTGCCAGTTTGTGAATTGCTGTGCCCCTGAGCTCCATTACTCAACCCGTTTTTTGTGAGCTGAACGCAAGTCCAAAATTTTGGATCATGTCCTATACTGGTTCCCGGTGGGTGGCTGAGACTTTGGTTAATTCTTCTTCCTGCCGGGAAATTAGAGTGACATGTGCCCGTCCAAATGCCTAACAGCTACTCTCTCATGGGTTCTCCCTCGTCCCTTCCATCCTCTGCCAAATTGGGAACCTGTGCAAACCAGGAGGTTAAAGGGCCTGTCTCTCCAAGTTGGGAGATTGATAGTAAGGCAGTTGGAAAGTCAAACTGGAGCACCAGGAGAGGGACTATTCGTTGAGTTTTAGAAACCTTTCGTATTCGCAGTGTGTCCATTCTCTAGGTTTCCTCTACATGTTATAGCTGTAGTAATATTCCCTTGAACCTGGAGAGCTGGGACCCATGGAATGGGGGCCATGCATTATTGCTTGAAAGGGTCTGCATTTGCTCACCCAATCTCACCAATCCTCTCAGTCCCAAGTGTCCAGCCTTATGCCACATCCAGCTGTGATTGTAGATAGGGTCTTTCCAGGTTTCCTCAGACACCCTGAAGGAATTGTAAAGAATTTCCCTGTTTTTTGGTTTTGCTTTTGAAATTCCTTTTTATAGTGGGTTTGAGCTGATTCTCACTGCCATGTTTATGCCACTCTAGACACACTTGATTCCCTTATGGAGACATATCAATACATAGGTTTTAAGATTCTTACTAGTCAGATATATTCCTCTGTGGGAAATATGGGGTTTTGAGTCTCTTTCACTGAGGAAGGTGTCGGTCTTGTCAATTCCAAAGTTGGTTTTTGAAACGGTCCCTGTGCTTATATCAAACTCTGGTTTTATGCATCACCCCACCTCTCCTTCCCCTTTATGCAGGCATAAGAGTGTTTTCTAAATGTGAGACTCTGTTCTCTTTCCTAACTCAGTTCACGTGTAGCCATGTTTACAGGATCTTCCTAAGTGATATCTTATGATAAGTTTCTTTTTCTGTGTGACTTATTTCACTTAGAATCATCGTACCTGAATCCACTCACTTTGCTGCTACTGGTCTTATGACATTGATTTCATGGCTGAGGGATATTCCATCGTACGTAAGTACCACAATGTTTTGAACCATTTTATATTTCCTGGGATATTTAAGGTGTACCCAAGTTGAGGTTCTTGTAGTCAGTGCAGCCCTAAATTTGGAGGTGGCTCTTTCTTATTGATTTTCAGTTTTCCCAAGGTATATTCCCTAGACTGGAAGTGGCCTTGGCTCTGAAGCTCTGTAGCTCTGTTGTTTACTTGTTTTAGGGAACACAATGCACTCCTCCAGTGAGGCAGTTGGCAATTTACATCCCACCCATCAGCATAACAAGGCTCCCAGTTCTCCAGGGCCTGTCTTGCCTTTCTGGTTTTTACACATTTTGTGGATGTCCCTTTTGACCGGTGGGAAGTGATACTTCTTTGTAGTGCAGATTTGCATTGACCGCTTGCTTGCTTGGCCAAAAAGGGCGTATGCGTTTTCTCCTGAATATATTCAGGAGAAAACGCATACGCCCTTTTTGGCCAAGTGCACCATTGTCCAAGTTGTGCCCCTCTTCCTGTGCTTTACAGGCGATTCCAAGGTACCTCTTGAAATCTGTTTCCTGCTATTTTGCCTCGCTTTCAAGTCCGCCTCGTTGACTTCCCTCAACAGATTTTTGGACGATAGTTGTCCTTTATCACTCTGCCAGTTTGTGAATTGCTGTGCCCCTGAGCTCCATTTCTCAACTCGTTTTTTGTGAGCTGAACGCAAGTCCAAAATTTTGGATCATGTCCTATACTGGTTCCCGGTGGGTGGCTGAGACTTTGGTTAATTCTTCTTCCTGCCGGGAAATTAGAGTGACATGTGCCCGTCCAAATGCCTAACAGCTACTCTCTCATGGGTTCTCCCTCGTCCCTTCCATCCTCTGCCAAATTGGGAACCTGTGCAAACCAGGAGGTTAAAGGGCCTGTCTCTCCAAGTTGGGAGATTGATAGTAAGGCAGTTGGAAAGTCAAACTGGAGCACCAGGAGAGGGACTATTCGTTGAGTTTTAGAAACCTTTCGTATTCACAGTGTGTCCATTCTCTAGGTTTCCTCTACATGTTATAGCTGTAGTAATATTCCCTTGAACCTGGAGAGTTGGGACCCATGGAATGGGGGCCATGCATTATTGCTTGAAAGGGTCTGCATTTGCTCACCCAATCTCACCAATCCTCTCAGTCCCAAGTGTCCAGCCTTATGCCACATCCAGCTGTCATTGTAGATAGGGTCTTTCCAGGTTTCCTCAGACACACTGAAGGAATTGTAAAGAATTTCCCTGTTTTTTGGTTTTGCTTTTGAAATTCCTTTTTATAGTGGGTTTGAGCTGATTCTCGCTGCCATGTTTATGCCACTCTAGACACACTTGATTCCCTTATGGAGACATATCCATACATAGGTTTTAAGATTCTTACTAGTCAGATATATTCCTCTGTGGGAAATATGGGGTTTTGAGTCTCTTTCACTGAGGAAGGTGTCCGTCTTGTCAATTCCAAAGTTGGTTTTTGAAACGGTCCCTGTGCTTATATCAAACTCTGATTTTAGGCATCACCCCACCTCTCCTTCCCCTTTATGCAGGCATAAGAGTGTTTTCTAAATGTGAGACTCTGTTCTCTTTCCTAACTCAGTTCACGTGTAGCCATGTTTACAGGATCTTCCTAAGTGATATCTTATGATAAGTTTCTTTTTCTGTGTGACTTATTTCACTTAGAATCATCGTACCTGAATCCACTCACTTTGCTGCTACTGGTCTTATGACATTGATTTCATGGCTGAGGGATATTCCATCGTACGTAAGTACCACAATGTTTTGAACCATTTTTATATTTCCTGGGATATTTAAGGTGTACCCAAGTTGAGGTTCTTGTAGTCAGTGCAGCCCTAAATTTGGAGGTGGCTCTTTCTTATTGATTTTCAGTTTTCCCAAGGTATATTCCCTAGACTGGAAGTGGCCTTGGCTCTGTAGCTCTGTTGTTTACTTGTTTTAGGGAACACAATGCACTCCTCCAGTGAGGCAGTTGGCAATTGACATCCCGCCCATCAGCATAACAAGGCTCCCAGTTCTCCAGGGCCTGTCTTGCCTTTCTGGTTTTTACACATTTTGTGGATGTCCCTTTTCACCGGTGGGAAGTGATACTTCTTTGTAGTGCAGATTTGCATTGACCGCTTGCTTGCTTGGCCAAAAAGGGCGTATGCGTTTTCTCCTGAATATATTCAGGAGAAAACGCATACGCCCATTTTGGCCAAGTGCACCATTGTCCAAGTTGTGCCCCTCTTCCTGTGCTTTACAGGCGATTCCAAGTTACCTCTTGAAATCTGTTTCCTGCTATTTTGCCTCGCTTTCAAGTCCGCCTCGTTGACTTCCCTCAACAGAATTTTGGACGATAGTTGTCCTTTATCACTCTGCCAGTTTGTGAATTGCTGTGCCCCTGAGCTCCATTTCTCAACTCGTTTTTTGTGAGCTGAACGCAAGTCCAAAATTTTGGATCATGTCCTATACTGGTTCCCGGTGGGTGGCTGAGACTTTGGTTAATTCTTCTTCCTGCCGGGAAATTAGAGTGACATGTGCCCGTCCAAATGCCTAACAGCTACTCTCTCATGGGTTCTCCCTCGTCCCTTCCATCCTCTGCCAAATTGGGAACCTGTGCAAACCAGGAGGTTAAAGGGCCTGTCTCTCCAAGTTGGGAGATTGATAGTAAGGCAGTTGGAAAGTCAAACTGGAGCACCAGGAGAGGGACTATTCGTTGAGTTTTAGAAACCTTTCGTATTCACAGTGTGTCCATTCTCTAGGTTTCCTCTACATGTTATAGCTGTAGTAATATTCCCTTGAACCTGGAGAGTTGGGACCCATGGAATGGGGGCCATGCATTATTGCTTGAAAGGGTCTGCATTTGCTCACCCAATCTCACCAATCCTCTCAGTCCCAAGTGTCCAGCCTTATGCCACATCCAGCTGTCATTGTAGATAGGGTCTTTCCAGGTTTCCTCAGACACCCTGAAGAAATTGTAAAGAATTTCCCTGTTTTTTGGTTTTGCTTTTGAAATTCCTTTTTATAGTGGGTTTGAGCTGATTCTCGCTGCCATGTTTATGCCACTCTAGACACACTTGATTCCCTTATGGAGACATATCAATACATAGGTTTTAAGATTCTTACTAGTCAGATATATTCCCCTGTGGGAAATATGGGGTTTTGAGTCTCTTTCACTGAGGAAGGTGTCGGTCTTGTCAATTCCAAAGTTGGTTTTTGAAACGGTCCCTGTGCTTATATCAAACTCTGGTTTTATGCATCACCCCACCTCTCCTTCCCCTTTATGCAGGCATAAGAGTGTTTTCTAAATGTGAGACTCTGTTCTCTTTCCTAACTCAGTTCACGTGTAGCCATGTTTACAGGATCTTCATAAGTGATATCTTATGATAAGTTTCTTTTTCTGTGTGACTTATTTCACTTAGAATCATCGTACCTGAATCCACTCACTTTGCTGCTACTGGTCTTATGACATTGATTTCATGGCTGAGGGATATTCCATCGTACGTAAGTACCACAATGTTTTGAACCATTTTTATATTTCCTGGGATATTTAAGGTGTACCCAAGTTGAGGTTCTTGTAGTCAGTGCAGCCCTAAATTTGGAGGTGGCTCTTTCTTATTGATTTTCAGTTTTCCCAAGGTATATTCCCTAGACTGGAAGTGGCCTTGGCTCTGTAGCTCTGTTGTTTACTTGTTTTAGGGAACACAATGCACTCCTCCAGTGAGGCAGTTGGCAATTTACATCCCGCCCATCAGCATAACAAGGCTCCCAGTTCTCCAGGGCCTGTCTTGCCTTTCTGGTTTTTACACATTTTGTGGATGTCCCTTTTGACCGGTGGGAAGTGATACTTCTTTGTAGTGCAGATTTGCATTGACCGCTTGCTTGCTTGGCCAAAAAGGGCGTATGCGTTTTCTCCTGAATATATTCAGGAGAAAACGCATACGCCCTTTTTGGCCAAGTGCACCATTGTCCAAGTTGTGCCCCTCTTCCTGTGCTTTACAGGCGATTCCAACGTACCTCTTGAAATCTGTTTCCTGCTATTTTGCCTCGCTTTCAAGTCCGCCTAGTTGACTTCCCTCAACAGATTTTTGGACGATAGTTGTCCTTTATCACTCTGCCAGTTTGTGAATTGCTGTGCCCCTGAGCTCCATTTCTCAACTCGTTTTTTGTGAGCTGAACGCAAGTCCAAAATTTTGGATCATGTCCTATCCTGGTTCCCGGTGGGTGGCTGAGACTTTGGTTAATTCTTCTTCCTGCCGGGAAATTAGAGTGACATGTGCCCGTCCAAATGCCTAACAGCTACTCTCTCATGGGTTCTCCCTCGTCCCTTCCATCCTCTGCCAAATTGGGAACCTGTGCAAACCAGGAGGTTAAAGGGCCTGTCTCTCCAAGTTGGGAGATTGATAGTAAGGCAGTTGGAAAGTCAAACTGGAGCACCAGGAGAGGGACTATTCGTTGAGTTTTAGAAACCTTTCGTATTCACAGTGTGTCCATTCTCTAGGTTTCCTCTACATGTTATAGCTGTAGTAATATTCCCTTGAACCTGGAGAGTTGGGACCCATGGAATGGGGGCCATGCATTATTGCTTGAAAGGGTCTGCATTTGCTCACCCAATCTCACCAATCCTCTCAGTCCCAAGTGTCCAGCCTTATGCCACATCCAGCTGTCATTGTAGATAGGGTCTTTCCAGGTTTCCTCAGACACCCTGAAGGAATTGTAAAGAATTTCCCTGTTTTTTGGTTTTGCTTTTGAAATTCCTTTTTATAGTGGGTTTGAGCTGATTCTCGCTGCCATGTTTATGCCACTCTAGACACACTTGATTCCCTTATGGAGACATATCAATACATAGGTTTTAAGATTCTTACTAGTCAGATATATTCCTCTGTGGGAAATATGGGGTTTTGAGTCTCTTTCACTGAGGAAGGTGTCCGTCTTGTCAATTCCAAAGTTGGTTTTTGAAACGATCCCTGTGCTTATATCAAACTCTGGTTTTATGCATCACCCCACCTCTCCTTCCCCTTTATGCAGGCATAAGAGTGTTTTCTAAATGTGAGACTCTGTTCTCTTTCCTAACTCAGTTCACGTGTAGCCATGTTTACAGGATCTTCATAAGTGATATCTTATGATAAGTTTCTTTTTCTGTGTGACTTATTTCACTTAGAATCATCGTACCTGAATCCACTCACTTTGCTGCTACTGGTCTTATGACATTGATTTCATGGCTGAGGGATATTCCATCGTACGTAAGTACCACAATGTTTTGAACCATTTTTATATTTCCTGGGATATTTAAGGTGTACCCAAGTTGAGGTTCTTGTAGTCAGTGCAGCCCTAAATTTGGGGGTGGCTCTTTCTTATTGATTTTCAGTTTTCCCAAGGTATATTCCCTAGACTGGAAGTGGCCTTGGCTCTGTAGCTCTGTTGTTTACTTGTTTTAGGGAACACAATGCACTCCTCCAGTGAGGCAGTTGGCAATTTACATCCCGCCCATCAGCATAACAAGGCTCCCAGTTCTCCAGGGCCTGTCTTGCCTTTCTGGTTTTTACACATTTTGTGGATGTCCCTTTTGACCGGTGGGAAGTGATACTTCTTTGTAGTGCAGATTTGCATTGACCGCTTGCTTGCTTGGCCAAAAAGGGCGTATGCGTTTTCTCCTGAATATATTCAGGAGAAAACGCATACGCCCTTTTTGGCCAAGTGCACCATTGTCCAAGTTGTGCCCCTCTTCCTGTGCTTTACAGGCGATTCCAAGGTACCTCTTGAAATCTGTTTCCTGCTATTTTGCCTCGCTTTCAAGTCCGCCTAGTTGACTTCCCTCAACAGATTTTTGGACGATAGTTGTCCTTTATCACTCTGCCAGTTTGTGAATTGCTGTGCCCCTGAGCTCCATTTCTCAACTCGTTTTTTGTGAGCTGAACGCAAGTCCAAAATTTTGGATCATGTCCTATACTGGTTCCCGGTGGGTGGCTGAGACTTTGGTTAATTCTTCTTCCTGCCGGGAAATTAGAGTGACATGTGCCCGTCCAAATGCCTAACAGCTACTCTCTCATGGGTTCTCCCTCGTCCCTTCCATCCTCTGCCAAATTGGGAACCTGTGCAAACCAGGAGGTTAAAGGGCCTGTCTCTCCAAGTTGGGAGATTGATAGTAAGGCAGTTGGAAAGTCAAACTGGAGCACCAGGAGAGGGACTATTCGTTGAGTTTTAGAAACCTTTCGTATTCACAGTGTGTCCATTCTCTAGGTTTCCTCTACATGTTATAGCTGTAGTAATATTCCCTTGAACCTGGAGAGTTGGGACCCATGGAATGGGGGCCATGCATTATTGCTTGAAAGGGTCTGCATTTGCTCACCCAATCTCACCAATCCTCTCAGTCCCAAGAGTCCAGCCTTATGCCACATCCAGCTGTCATTGTAGATAGGGTCTTTCCAGGTTTCCTCAGACACCCTGAAGAAATTGTAAAGAATTTCCCTGTTTTTTGGTTTTGCTTTTGAAATTCCTTTTTATAGTGGGTTTGAGCTGATTCTCGCTGCCATGTTTATGCCACTCTAGACACACTTGATTCCCTTATGGAGACATATCAATACATAGGTTTTAAGATTCTTACTAGTCAGATATATTCCCCTGTGGGAAATATGGGGTTTTGAGTCTCTTTCACTGAGGAAGGTGTCGGTCTTGTCAATTCCAAAGTTGGTTTTTGAAACGGTCCCTGTGCTTATATCAAACTCTGGTTTTATGCATCACCCCACCTCTCCTTCCCCTTTATGCAGGCATAAGAGTGTTTTCTAAATGTGAGACTCTGTTCTCTTTCCTAACTCAGTTCACGTGTAGCCATGTTTACAGGATCTTCATAAGTGATATCTTATGATAAGTTTCTTTTTCTGTGTGACTTATTTCACTTAGAATCATCGTACCTGAATCCACTCACTTTGCTGCTACTGGTCTTATGACATTGATTTCATGGCTGAGGGATATTCCATCGTACGTAAGTACCACAATGTTTTGAACCATTTTTATATTTCCTGGGATATTTAAGGTGTACCCAAGTTGAGGTTCTTGTAGTCAGTGCAGCCCTAAATTTGGAGGTGGCTCTTTCTTATTGATTTTCAGTTTTCCCAAGGTATATTCCCTAGACTGGAAGTGGCCTTGGCTCTGTAGCTCTGTTGTTTACTTGTTTTAGGGAACACAATGCACTCCTCCAGTGAGGCAGTTGGCAATTGACATCCCGCCCATCAGCATAACAAGGCTCCCAGTTCTCCAGGGCCTGTCTTGCCTTTCTGGTTTTTACACATTTTGTGGATGTCCCTTTTGACCGGTGGGAAGTGATACTTCTTTGTAGTGCAGATTTGCATTGACCGCTTGCTTGCTTGGCCAAAAGGGGCGTATGCGTTTTCTCCTGAATATATTCAGGAGAAAACGCATACGCCCTTTTTGGCCAAGTGCACCATTGTCCAAGTTGTGCCCCTCTTCCTGTGCTTTACAGGCGATTCCAAGGTACCTCTTGAAATCTGTTTCCTGCTATTTTGCCTCGCTTTCAAGTCCGCCTAGTTGACTTCCCTCAACAGATTTTTGGACGATAGTTGTCCTTTATCACTCTGCCAGTTTGTGAATTGCTGTGCCCCTGAGCTCCATTTCTCAACTCGTTTTTTGTGAGCTGAACGCAAGTCCAAAATTTTGGATCATGTCCTATCCTGGTTCCCGGTGGGTGGCTGAGACTTTGGTTAATTCTTCTTCCTGCCGGGAAATTAGAGTGACATGTGCCCGTCCAAATGCCTAACAGCTACTCTCTCATGGGTTCTCCCTCGTCCCTTCCATCCTCTGCCAAATTGGGAACCTGTGCAAACCAGGAGGTTAAAGGGCCTGTCTCTCCAAGTTGGGAGATTGATAGTAAGGCAGTTGGAAAGTCAAACTGGAGCACCAGGAGAGGGACTATTCGTTGAGTTTTAGAAACCTTTCGTATGCACAGTGTGTCCATTCTCTAGGTTTCCTGTACATGTTATAGCTGTAGTAATATTCCCTTGAACGTGGAGAGTTGGGACCCATGGAATGGGGGCCATGCATTATTGCTTGAAAGGGTCTGCATTTGCTCACCCAATCTCACCAATCCTCTCAATCCCAAGTGTCCAGCCTTATGCCACATCCAGCTGTCATTGTAGATAGGGTCTTTCCAGGTTTCCTCAGACACCCTGAAGGAATTGTAAAGAATTTCCCTGTTTTTTGGTTTTGCTTTTGAAATTCCTTTTTATAGTGGGTTTGAGCTGATTCTCGCTGCCATGTTTATGCCACTCTAGACACACTTGATTCCCTTATGGAGACATATCAATACATAGGTTTTAAGATTCTTACTAGTCAGATATATTCCTCTGTGTGAAATATGGGGTTTTGAGTCTCTTTCACTGAGGAAGGTGTCCGTCTTGTCAATTCCAAAGTTGGTTTTTGAAACGGTCCCTGTGCTTATATCAAACTCTGGTTTTATGCATCACCCCACCTCTCCTTCCCCTTTATGCAGGCATAAGAGTGTTTTCTAAATGTGAGACTCTGTTCTCTTTCCTAACTCAGTTCACGTGTAGCCATGTTTACAGGATCTTCCTAAGTGATATCTTATGATAAGTTTCTTTTTCTGTGTGACTTATTTCACTTAGAATCATCGTACCTGAATCCACTCACTTTGCTGCTACTGGTCTTATGACATTGATTTCATGGCTGAGGGATATTCCATCGTACGTAAGTACCACAATGTTTTGAACCATTTTTATATTTCCTGGGATATTTAAGGTGTACCCAAGTTGAGGTTCTTGTAGTCAGTGCAGCCCTAAATTTGGAGGTGGCTCTTTCTTATTGATTTTCAGTTCTCCCAAGGTATATTCCCTAGACTGGAAGTGGCCTTGGCTCTGAAGCTCTGTAGCTCTGTTGTTTACTTGTTTTAGGGAACACAATGCACTCCTCCAGTGAGGCAGTTGGCAATTTACATCCCGCCCATCAGCATAAAAAGGCTCCCAGTTCTCCAGGGCCTGTCTTGCCTTTCTGGTTTTTACACATTTTGTGGATGTCCCTTTTGACCGGTGGGAAGTGATACTTCTTTGTAGTGCAGATTTGCATTGACCGCTTGCTTGCTTGGCCAAAAAGGGCGTATGCGTTTTCTCCTGAATATATTCAGGAGAAAACGCATACGCCCTTTTTGGCCAAGTGCACCATTGTCCAAGTTGTGCCCCTCTTCCTGTGCTTTACAGGCGATTCCAAGGTACCTCTTGAAATCTGTTTCCTGCTATTTTGCCTCGCTTTCAAGTCCGCCTCGTTGACTTCCCTCAACAGAATTTTGGACGATAGTTGTCCTTTATCACTCTGCCAGTTTGTGAATTGCTGTGCCCCTGAGCTCCATTTCTCAACTCGTTTTTTGTGAGCTGAACGCAAGTCCAAAATTTTGGATCATGTCCTATACTGGTTCCCGGTGGGTGGCTGAGACTTTGGTTAATTCTTCTTCCTGCCGGGAAATTAGAGTGACATGTGCCCGTCCAAATGCCTAACAGCTACTCTCTCATGGGTTCTCCCTCGTCCCTTCCATCCTCTGCCAAATTGGGAACCTGTGCAAACCAGGAGGTTAAAGGGCCTGTCTCTCCAAGTTGGGAGATTGATAGTAAGGCAGTTGGAAAGTCAAACTGGAGCACCAGGAGAGGGACTATTCGTTGAGTTTTAGAAACCTTTCGTATTCACAGTGTGTCCATTCTCTAGGTTTCCTGTACATGTTATAGCTGTAGTAATATTCCCTTGAACCTGGAGAGTTGGGACCCATGGAATGGGGGCCATGCATTATTGCTTGAAAGGGTCTGCATTTGCTCACCCAATCTCACCAATCCTCTCAGTCCCAAGTGTCCAGCCTTATGCCACATCCAGCTGTCATTGTAGATAGGGTCTTTCCAGGTTTCCTCAGACACCCTGAAGGAATTGTAAAGAATTTCCCTGTTTTTTGGTTTTGCTTTTGAAATTCCTTTTTATAGTGGGTTTGAGCTGATTCTCGCTGCCATGTTTATGCCACTCTAGACACACTTGATTCCCTTATGGAGACATATCAATACATAGGTTTTAAGATTCTTACTAGTCAGATATATTCCTCTGTGGGAAATATGGGGTTTTGAGTCTCTTTCACTGAGGAAGGTGTCGGTCTTGTCAATTCCAAAGTTGGTTTTTGAAACGGTCCCTGTGCTTATATCAAACTCTGGTTTTATGCATCACCCCACCTCTCCTTCCCCTTTATGCAGGCATAAGAGTGTTTTCTAAATGTGAGACTCTGTTCTCTTTCCTAACTCAGTTCACGTGTAGCCATGTTTACAGGATCTTCATAAGTGATATCTTATGATAAGTTTCTTTTTCTGTGTGACTTATTTCACTTAGAATCATCGTACCTGAATCCACTCACTTTGCTGCTACTGGTCTTATGACATTGATTTCATGGCTGAGGGATATTCCATCGTACGTAAGTACCACAATGTTTTGAACCATTTTTATATTTCCTGGGATATTTAAGGTGTACCCAAGTTGAGGTTCTTGTAGTCAGTGCAGCCCTAAATTTGGAGGTGGCTCTTTCTTATTGATTTTCAGTTTTCCCAAGGTATATTCCCTAGACTGGAAGTGGCCTTGGCTCTGTAGCTCTGTTGTTTAATTGTTTTAGGGAACACAATGCACTCCTCCAGTGAGGCAGTTGGCAATTTACATCCCGCCCATCAGCATAACAAGGCTCCCAGTTCTCCAGGGCCTGTCTTGCCTTTCTGGTTTTTACACATTTTGTGGATGTCCCTTTTGACCGGTGGGAAGTGATACTTCTTTGTAGTGCAGATTTGCATTGACCGCTTGCTTGCTTGGCCAAAAAGGGCGTATGCGTTTTCTCCTGAATATATTCAGGAGAAAACGCATACGCCCTTTTTGGCCAAGTGCACCATTGTCCAAGTTGTGACCCTCTTCCTGTGCTTTACAGGCGATTCCAAGGTACCTCTTGAAATCTGTTTCCTGCTATTTTGCCTCGCTTTCAAGTCCGCCTAGTTGACTTCCCTCAACAGATTTTTGGACGATAGTTGTCCTTTATCACTCTGCCAGTTTGTGAATTGCTGTGCCCCTGATCTCCATTTCTCAACTCGTTTTTTGTGAGCTGAACGCAAGTCCAAAATTTTGGATCATGTCCTATACTGGTTCCCGGTGGGTGGCTGAGACTTTGGTTAATTCTTCTTCCTGCCGGGAAATTAGAGTGACATGTGCCCGTCCAAATGCCTAACAGCTACTCTCTCATGGGTTCTCCCTCGTCCCTTCCATCCTCTGCCAAATTGGGAACCTGTGCAAACCAGGAGGTTAAAGGGCCTGTCTCTCCAAGTTGGGAGATTGATAGTAAGGCAGTTGGAAAGTCAAACTGGAGCACCAGGAGAGGGACTATTCGTTGAGTTTTAGAAACCTTTCGTATTCACAGTGTGTCCATTCTCTAGGTTTCCTGTACATGTTATAGCTGTAGTAATATTCCCTTGAACGTGGAGAGTTGGGACCCATGGAATGGGGGCCATGCATTATTGCTTGAAAGGGTCTGCATTTGCTCACCCAATCTCACCAATCCTCTCAGTCCCAAGTGTCCAGCCTTATGCCACATCCAGCTGTCATTGTAGATAGGGTCTTTCCAGGATTCCTCAGACACCCTGAAGGAATTGTAAAGAATTTCCCTGTTTTTTGGTTTTGCTTTTGAAATTCCTTTTTATAGTGGGTTTGAGCTGATTCTCACTGCCATGTTTATGCCACTCTAGACACACTTGATTCCCTTATGGAGACATATCAATACATAGGTTTTAAGATTCTTACTAGTCAGATATATTCCTCTGTGGGAAATATGGGGTTTTGAGTCTCTTTCACTGAGGAAGGTGTCGGTCTTGTCAATTCCAAAGTTGGTTTTTGAAACGGTCCCTGTGCTTATATCAAACTCTGGTTTTATGCATCACCCCACCTCTCCTTCCCCTTTATGCAGGCATAAGAGTGTTTTCTAAATGTGAGACTCTGTTCTCTTTCCTAACTCAGTTCACGTGTAGCCATGTTTACAGGATCTTCCTAAGTGATATCTTATGATAAGTTTCTTTTTCTGTGTGACTTATTTCACTTAGAATCATCGTACCTGAATCCACTCACTTTGCTGCTACTGGTCTTATGACATTGATTTCATGGCTGAGGGATATTCCATCGTACGTAAGTACCACAATGTTTTGAACCATTTTTATATTTCCTGGGATATTTAAGGTGTACCCAAGTTGAGGTTCTTGTAGTCAGTGCAGCCCTAAATTTGGAGGTGGCTCTTTCTTATTGATTTTCAGTTTTCCCAAGGTATATTCCCTAGACTGGAAGTGGCCTTGGCTCTGTAGCTCTGTTGTTTACTTGTTTTAGGGAACACAATGCACTCCTCCAGTGAGGCAGTTGGCAATTTACATCCCGCCCATCAGCATAACAAGGCTCCCAGTTCTCCAGGGCCTGTCTTGCCTTTCTGGTTTTTACACATTTTGTGGATGTCCCTTTTGACCGGTGGGAAGTGATACTTCTTTATAGTGCAGATTTGCATTGACCGCTTCCTTGCTTGGCCAAAAAGGGCGTATGCGTTTTCTCCTGAATATATTCAGGAGAAAACGCATACGCCCTTTTTGGCCAAGTGCACCATTGTCCAAGTTGTGCCCCTCTTCCTGTGCTTTACAGGCGATTCCAAGGTACCTCTTGAAATCTGTTTCCTGCTATTTTGCCTCGCTTTCAAGTCCGCCTCGTTGACTTCCCTCAACAGATTTTTGGACGATAGTTGTCCTTTATCACTCTGCCAGTTTGTGAATTGCTGTGCCCCTGAGCTCCATTTCTCAACTCGTTTTTTGTGAGCTGAACGCAAGTCCAAAATTTTGGATCATGTCCTATACTGGTTCCCGGTGGGTGGCTGAGACTTTGGTTAATTCTTCTTCCTGCCGGGAAATTAGAGTGACATGTGCCCGTCCAAATGCCTAACAGCTACTCTCTCATGGGTTCTCCCTCGTCCCTTCCATCCTCTGCCAAATTGGGAACCTGTGCAAACCAGGAGGTTAAAGGGCCTGTCTCTCCAAGTTGGGAGATTGATAGTAAGGCAGTTGGAAAGTCAAACTGGAGCACCAGGAGAGGGACTATTCGTTGAGTTTTAGAAACCTTTCGTATTCACAGTGTGTCCATTCTCTAGGTTTCCTGTACATGTTATAGCTGTAGTAATATTCCCTTGAACCTGGAGAGTTGGGACCCATGGAATGGGGGCCATGCATTATTGCTTGAAAGGGTCTGCATTTGCTCACCCAATCTCACCAATCCTCTCAGTCCCAAGTGTCCAGCCTTATGCCACATCCAGCTGTCATTGTAGATAGGGTCTTTCCAGGTTTCCTCAGACACCCTGAAGGAATTGTAAAGAATTTCCCTGTTTTTTGGTTTTGCTTTTGAAATTCCTTTTTATAGTGGGTTTGAGCTGATTCTCACTGCCATGTTTATGCCACTCTAGACACACTTGATTCCCTTATGGAGACATATCAATACATAGGTTTTAAGATTCTTACTAGTCAGATATATTCCTCTGTGGGAAATATGGGGTTTTGAGTCTCTTTCACTGAGGAAGGTGTCCGTCTTGTCAATTCCAAAGTTGGTTTTTGAAACGGTCCCTGTGCTTATATCAAACTCTGGTTTTATGCATCACCCCACCTCTCCTTCCCCTTTATGCAGGCATAAGAGTGTTTTCTAAATGTGAGACTCTGTTCTCTTTCCTAACTCAGTTCACGTGTAGCCATGTATACAGGATCTTCCTAAGTGATATCTTATGATAAGTTTCTTTTTCTGTGTGACTTATTTCACTTAGAATCATCGTACCTGAATCCACTCACTTTGCTGCTACTGGTCTTATGACATTGATTTCATGGCTAAGGGATATTCCATCGTACGTAAGTACCACAATGTTTTGAACCATTTTTATATTTCCTGGGATATTTAAGGTGTACCCAAGTTGAGGTTCTTGTAGTCAGTGCAGCCCTAAATTTGGAGGTGGCTCTTTCTTATTGATTTTCAGTTTTCCCAAGGTATATTCCCTAGACTGGAAGTGGCCTTGGCTCTGTAGCTCTGTTGTTTACTTGTTTTAGGGAACACAATGCACTCCTCCAGTGAGGCAGTTGGCAATTTACATCCCGCCCATCAGCATAACAAGGCTCCCAGTTCTCCAGGGCCTGTCTTGCCTTTCTGGTTTTTACACATTTTGTGGATGTCCCTTTTGACCGGTGGGAAGTGATACTTCTTTGTAGTGCAGATTTGCATTGACCGCTTGCTTGCTTGGCCAAAAAGGGCGTATGCGTTTTCTCCTGAATATATTCAGGAGAAAACGCATACGCCCTTTTTGGCCAAGTGCACCATTGTCCAAGTTGTGCCCCTCTTCCTGTGCTTTACAGGCGATTCCAAGGTACCTCTTGAAATCTGTTTCCTGCTATTTTGCCTCGCTTTCAAGTCCGCCTCGTTGACTTCCCTCAACAGATTTTTGGACGATAGTTGTCCTTTATCACTCTGCCAGTTTGTGAATTGCTGTGCCCCTGAGCTCCATTTCTCAACTCGTTTTTTGTGAGCTGAACGCAAGTCCAAAATTTTGGATCATGTCCTATACTGGTTCCCGGTGGGTGGCTGAGACTTTGGTTAATTCTTCTTCCTGCCGGGAAATTAGAGTGACATGTGCCCGTCCCAATGCCTAACAGCTACTCTCTCATGGGTTCTCCCTCGTCCCTTCCATCCTCTGCCAAATTGGGAACCTGTGCAAACCAGGAGGTTAAAGGGCCTGTCTCTCCAAGTTGGGAGATTGATAGTAAGGCAGTTGGAAAGTCAAACTGGAGCACCAGGAGAGGGACTATTCGTTGAGTTTTAGAAACCTTTCGTATTCACAGTGTGTCCATTCTCTAGGTTTCCTGTACATGTTATAGCTGTAGTAATATTCCCTTGAACCTGGAGAGTTGGGACCCATGGAATGGGGGCCATGCATTATTGCTTGAAAGGGTCTGCATTTGCTCACCCAATCTCACCAATCCTCTCAGTCCCAAGTGTCCAGCCTTATGCCACATCCAGCTGTCATTGTAGATAGGGTCTTTCCAGGTTTCCTCAGACACCCTGAATGAATTGTAAAGAATTTCCCTGTTTTTTGGTTTTGCTTTTGAAATTCCTTTTTATAGTGGGTTTGAGCTGATTCTCACTGCCATGTTTATGCCACTCTAGACACACTTGATTCCCTTATGGAGACATATCAATACATAGGTTTTAAGATTCTTACTAGTCAGATATATTCCTCTGTGTGAAATATGGGGTTTTGAGTCTCTTTCACTGAGGAAGGTGTCGGTCTTGTCAATTCCAAAGTTGGTTTTTGAAACGGTCCCTGTGCTTATATCAAACTCTGGTTTTATGCATCACCCCACCTCTCCTTCCCCTTTATGCAGGCATAAGAGTGTTTTCTAAATGTGAGACTCTGTTCTCTTTCCTAACTCAGTTCACGTGTAGCCATGTTTACAGGATCTTCCTAAGTGATATCTTATGATAAGTTTCTTTTTCTGTGTGACTTATTTCACTTAGAATCATCGTACCTGAATCCACTCACTTTGCTGCTACTGGTCTTATGACATTGATTTCATGGCTGAGGGATATTCCATCGTACGTAAGTACCACAATGTTTTGAACCATTTTTATATTTCCTGGGATATTTAAGGTGTACGCAAGTTGAGGTTCTTGTAGTCAGTGCAGCCCTAAATTTGGAGGTGGCTCTTTCTTATTGATTTTCAGTTTTCCCAAGGTATATTCCCTAGACTGGAAGTGGCCTTGGCTCTGTAGCTCTGTTGTTTACTTGTTTTAGGGAACCCAATGCACTCCTCCAGTGAGGCAGTTGGCAATTGACATCCCGCCCATCAGCATAACAAGGCTCCCAGTTCTCCAGGGCCTGTCTTGCCTTTCTGGTTTTTACACATTTTGTGGATGTCCCTTTTGACCGGTGGGAAGTGATACTTCTTTGTAGTGCAGATTTGCATTGCCCGCTTGCTTGCTTGGCCAAAAAGGGCGTATGCGTTTTCTCCTGAATATATTCAGGAGAAAACGCATACGCCCTTTTTGGCCATGTGCACCATTGTCCAAGTTGTGCCCCTCTTCCTGTGCTTTACAGGCGATTCCAAGGTACCTCTTGAAATCTGTTTCCTGCTATTTTGCCTCGCTTTCAAGTCCGCCTAGTTGACTTCCCTCAACATATTTTTGGACGATAGTTGTCCTTTATCACTCTGCCAGTTTGTGAATTGCTGTGCCCCTGAGCTCCATTTCTCAACTCGTTTTTTGTGAGCTGAACGCAAGTCCAAAATTTTGGATCATGTCCTATTCTGGTTCCCGGTGGGTGGCTGAGACTTTGGTTAATTCTTCTTCCTGCCGGGAAATTAGAGTGACATGTGCCCGTCCAAATGCCTAACAGCTACTCTCTCATGGGTTCTCCCTCGTCCCTTCCATCCTCTGCCAAATTGGGAACCTGTGCAAACCAGGAGGTTAAAGGGCCTGTCTCTCCAAGTTGGGAGATTGATAGTAAGGCAGTTGGAAAGTCAAACTGGAGCACCAGGAGAGGGACTATTCGTTGAGTTTTAGAAACCTTTCGTATTCACAGTGTGTCCATTCTCTAGGTTTCCTGTACATGTTATAGCTGTAGTAATATTCCCTTGAACCTGGAGAGTTGGGACCCATGGAATGGGGGCCATGCATTATTGCTTGAAAGGGTCTGCATTTGCTCACCCAATCTCACCAATCCTCTCAGTCCCAAGTGTCCAGCCTTATGCCACATCCAGCTGTCATTGTAGATAGGGTCTTTCCAGGTTTCCTCAGACACCCTGAAGGAATTGTAAAGAATTTCCCTGTTTTTTGGTTTTGCTTTTGAAATTCCTTTTTATAGTGGGTTTGAGCTGATTCTCGCTGCCATGTTTATGCCACTCTAGACACACTTGATTCCCTTATGGAGACATATCAATACATAGGTTTTAAGATTCTTACTAGTCAGATATATTCCTCTGTGGGAAATATGGGGTTTTGAGTCTCTTTCACTGAGGAAGGTGTCCGTCTTGTCAATTCCAAAGTTGGTTTTTGAAACGGTCCCTGTGCTTATATCAAACTCTGGTTTTATGCATCACCCCACGTCTCCTTCCCCTTTATGCAGGCATAAGAGTGTTTTCTAAATGTGAGACTCTGTTCTCTTTCCTAACTCAGTTCACGTGTAGCCATGTTTACAGGATCTTCCTAAGTGATATCTTATGATAAGTTTCTTTTTCTGTGTGACTTATTTCACTTAGAATCATCGTACCTGAATCCACTCACTTTGCTGCTACTGGTCTTATGACATTGATTTCATGGCTGAGGGATATTCCTTCGTATGTAAGTACCACAATGTTTTGAACCATTTTTATATTTCCTGGGATATTTAAGGTGTACCCAAGTTGAGGTTCTTGTAGTCAGTGCAGCCCTAAATTTGGAGGTGGCTCTTTCTTATTGATTTTCAGTTTTCCCAAGGTATATTCCCTAGACTGGAAGTGGCCTTGGCTCTGTAGCTCTGTTGTTTACTTGTTTTAGGGAACACAATGCACTCCTCCAGTGAGGCAGTTGGCAATTTACATCCCGCCCATCAGCATAACAAGGCTCCCAGTTCTCCAGGGCCTGTCTTGCCTTTCTGGTTTTTACACATTTTGTGGATGTCCCTTTTCACCGGTGGGAAGTGATACTTCTTTGTAGTGCAGATTTGCATTGACCGCTTGCTTGCTTGGCCAAAAAGGGCGTATGCGTTTTCTCCTGAATATATTCAGGAGAAAACGCATACGCCCTTTTTGGCCAAGTGCACCATTGTCCAAGTTGTGCCCCTCTTCCTGTGCTTTACAGGCGATTCCAAGGTACCTCTTGAAATCTGTTTCCTGCTATTTTGCCTCGCTTTCAAGTCCGCCTAGTTGACTTCCCTCAACAGATTTTTGGACGATAGTTGTCCTTTATCACTCTGCCAGTTTGTGAATTGCTGTGCCCCTGAGCTCCATTTCTCAACTCGTTTTTTGTGAGCTGAACGCAAGTCCAAAATTTTGGATCATGTCCTATTCTGGTTCCCGGTGGGTGGCTGAGACTTTGGTTAATTCTTCTTCCTGCCGGGAAATTAGAGTGACATGTGCCCGTCCAAATGCCTAACAGCTACTCTCTCATGGGTTCTCCCTCGTCCCTTCCATCCTCTGCCAAATTGGGAACCTGTGCAAACCAGGAGGTTAAAGGGCCTGTCTCTCCAAGTTGGGAGATTGATAGTAAGGCAGTTGGAAAGTCAAACTGGAGCACCAGGAGAGGGACTATTCGTTGAGTTTTAGAAACCTTTCGTATTCACAGTGTGTCCATTCTCTAGGTTTCCTGTACATGTTATAGCTGTAGTAATATTCCCTTGAACCTGGAGAGTTGGGACCCATGGAATGGGGTCCATGCATTATTGCTTGAAAGGGTCTGCATTTGCTCACCCAATCTCACCAATCCTCTCAGTCCCAAGTGTCCAGCCTTATGCCACATCCAGCTGTCATTGTAGATAGGGTCTTTCCAGGATTCCTCAGACACCCTGAAGGAATTGTAAAGAATTTCCCTGTTTTTTTGTTTTGCTTTTGAAATTCCTTTTTATAGTGGGTTTGAGCTGATTCTCACTGCCATGTTTATGCCACTCTAGACACACTTGATTCCCTTATGGAGACATATCAATACATAGGTTTTAAGATTCTTACTAGTCAGATATATTCCTCTGTGGGAAATATGGGGTTTTGAGTCTCTTTCACTGAGGAAGGTGTCGGTCTTGTCAATTCCAAAGTTGGTTTTTGAAACGGTCCCTGTGCTTATATCAAACTCTGGTTTTATGCATCACCCCACCTCTCCTTCCCCTTTATGCAGGCATAAGAGTGTTTTCTAAATGTGAGACTCTGTTCTCTTTCCTAACTCAGTTCACGTGTAGCCATGTTTACAGGATCTTCCTAAGTGATATCTTATGATAAGTTTCTTTTTCTGTGTGACTTATTTCACTTAGAATCATCGTACCTGAATCCACTCACTTTGCTGCTACTGGTCTTATGACATTGATTTCATGGCTGAGGGATATTCCATCGTACGTAAGTACCACAATGTTTTGAACCATTTTTATATTTCCTGGGATATTTAAGGTGTACCCAAGTTGAGGTTCTTGTAGTCAGTGCAGCCCTAAATTTGGAGGTGGCTCTTTCTTATTGATTTTCAGTTTTCCCAAGGTATATTCCCTAGACTGGAAGTGGCCTTGGCTCTGTAGCTCTGTTGTTTACTTGTTTTAGGGAACACAATGCACTCCTCCAGTGAGGCAGTTGGCAATTTACATCCCGCCCATCAGCATAACAAGGCTCCAAGTTCTCCAGGGCCTGTCTTGCCTTTCTGGTTTTTACACATTTTGTGGATGTCCCTTTTGACCGGTGGGAAGTGATACTTCTTTGTAGTGCAGATTTGCATTGCCCGCTTGCTTGCTTGGCCAAAAAGGGCGTATGCGTTTTCTCCTGAATATATTCAGGAGAAAACGCATACGCCCTTTTTGGCCAAGTGCACCATTGTCCAAGTTGTGCCCCTCTTCCTGTGCTTTACAGGCGATTCCAAGGTACCTCTTGAAATCTGTTTCCTGCTATTTTGCCTCGCTTTCAAGTCCGCCTCGTTGACTTCCCTCAACAGATTTTTGGACGATAGTTGTCCTTTATCACTCTGCCAGTTTGTGAATTGCTGTGCCCCTGAGCTCCATTTCTCAACTCGTTTTTTGTGAGCTGAACGCAAGTCCAAAATTTTGGATCATGTCCTATACTGGTTCCCGGTGGGTGGCTGAGACTTTGGTTAATTCTTCTTCCTGCCGGGAAATTAGAGTGACATGTGCCCGTCCAAATGCCTAACAGATACTCTCTCATGGGTTCTCCCTCGTCCCTTCCATCCTCTGCCAAATTGGGAACCTGTGCAAACCAGGAGGTTAAAGGGCCTGTCTCTCCAAGTTGGGAGATTGATAGTAAGGCAGTTGGAAAGTCAAACTGGAGCACCAGGAGAGGGACTATTCGTTGAGTTTTAGAAACCTTTCGTATTCACAGTGTGTCCATTCTCTAGGTTTCCTGTACATGTTATAGCTGTAGTAATATTCCCTTGAACCTGGAGAGTTGGGACCCATGGAATGGGGGCCATGCATAATTGCTTGAAAGGGTCTGCATTTGCTCACCCAATCTCACCAATCCTCTCAGTCCCAAGTGTCCACCCTTATGCCACATCCAGCTGTCATTGTAGATAGGGTCTTTCCAGGTTTCCTCAGACACCCTGAAGGAATTGTAAAGAATTTCCCTGTTTTTTGGTTTTGCTTTTGAAATTCCTTTTTATAGTGGGTTTGAGCTGATTCTCGCTGCCATGTTTATGCCACTCTAGACACACTTGATTCCCTTATGGAGATATATCAATACATAGGTTTTAAGATTCTTACTAGTCAGATATATTCCTCTGTGGGAAATATGGGGTTTTGAGTCTCTTTCACTGAGGAAGGTGTCGGTCTTGTCAATTCCAAAGTTGGTTTTTGAAACGGTCCCTGTGCTTATATCAAACTCTGGTTTTATGCATCACCCCACCTCTCCTTCCCCTTTATGCAGGCATAAGAGTGTTTTCTAAATGTGAGACTCTGTTCTCTTTCCTAACTCAGTTCACGTGTAGCCATGTTTACAGGATCTTACTAAGTGATATCTTATGATAAGTTTCTTTTTCTGTGTGACTTATTTCACTTAGAATCATCGTACCTGAATCCACTCACTTTGCTGCTACTGGTCTTATGACATTGATTTCATGGCTGAGGGATATTCCATCGTACGTAAGTACCACAATGTTTTGAACCATTTTTATATTTCCTGGGATATTTAAGGTGTACCCAAGTTGAGGTTCTTGTAGTCAGTGCAGCCCTAAATTTGGAGGTGGCTCTTTCTTATTGATTTTCAGTTTTCCCAAGGTATATTCCCTAGACTGGAAGTGGCCTTGGCTCTGTAGCTCTGTTGTTTACTTGTTTTAGGGAACACAATGCACTCCTCCAGTGAGGCAGTTGGCAATTGACATCCCGCCCATCAGCATAACAAGGCTCCAAGTTCTCCAGGGCCTGTCTTGCCTTTCTGGTTTTTACACATTTTGTGGATGTCCCTTTTGACCGGTGGGAAGTGATACTTCTTTTTGTGCAGATTTGCATTGCCCGCTTGCTTGCTTGGCCAAAAAGGGCGTATGCGTTTTCTCCTGAATATATTCAGGAGAAAACGCATACGCCCTTTTTGGCCAAGTGCACCATTGTCCAAGTTGTGCCCCTCTTCCTGTGCTTTACAGGCGATTCCAAGGTACCTCTTGAAATCTGTTTCCTGCTATTTTGCCTCGCTTTCAAGTCCGCCTCGTTGACTTCCCTCAACAGATTTTTGGACGATAGTTGTCCTTTATCACTCTGCCAGTTTGTGAATTGCTGTGCCCCTGAGCTCCATTTCTCAACTCGTTTTTTGTGAGCTGAACGCAAGTCCAAAATTTTGGATCATGTCCTATACTGGTTCCCGGTGGGTGGCTGAGACTTTGGTTAATTCTTCTTCCTGCCGGGAAATTAGAGTGACATGTGCCCGTCCAAATGCCTAACAGATACTCTCTCATGGGTTCTCCCTCGTCCCTTCCATCCTCTGCCAAATTGGGAACCTGTGCAAACCAGGAGGTTAAAGGGCCTGTCTCTCCAAGTTGGGAGATTGATAGTAAGGCAGTTGGAAAGTCAAACTGGAGCACCAGGAGAGGGACTATTCGTTGAGTTTTAGAAACCTTTCGTATTCACAGTGTGTCCATTCTCTAGGTTTCCTGTACATGTTATAGCTGTAGTAATATTCCCTTGAACCTGGAGAGTTGGGACCCATGGAATGGGGGCCATGCATTATTGCTTGAAAGGGTCTGCATTTGCTCACCCAATCTCACCAATCCTCTCAGTCCCAAGTGTCCAGCCCTTTGCCACATCCAGCTGTCATTGTAGATAGGGTCTTTCCAGGTTTCCTCAGACACCCTGAAGGAATTGTAAAGAATTTCCCTGTTTTTTGGTTTTGCTTTTGAAATTCCTTTTTATAGTGGGTTTGAGCTGATTCTCGCTGCCATGTTTATGCCACTCTAGACACACTTGATTCCCTTATGGAGACATATCAATACATAGGTTTTAAGATTCTTACTAGTCAGATATATTCCTCTGTGGGTAATATGGGGTTTTGAGTCTCTTTCACTGAGGAAGGTGTCGGTCTTGTCAATTCCAAAGTTGGTTTTTGAAACGGTCCCTGTGCTTATATCAAACTCTGGTTTTATGCATCACCCCACCTCTCCTTCCCCTTTATGCAGGCATAAGAGTGTTTTCTAAATGTGAGACTCTGTTCTCTTTTCTAACTCAGTTCACGTGTAGCCATGTTTACAGGATCTTCCTAAGTGATATCTTATGATAAGTTTCTTTTTCTGTGTGACTTATTTCACTTAGAATCATCGTACCTGAATCCACTCACTTTGCTGCTACTGGTCTTATGACATTGATTTCATGGCTGAGGGATATTCCATCGTACGTAAGTACCACAATGTTTTGAACCATTTTTATATTTCCTGGGATATTTAAGGTGTACCCAAGTTGAGGTTCTTGTAGTCAGTGCAGCCCTAAATTTGGAGGTGGCTCTTTCTTATTGATTTTCACTTTTCCCAAGGTATATTCCCTAGACTGGAAGTGGCCTTGGCTCTGTAGCTCTGTTGTTTACTTGTTTTAGGGAACACAATGCACTCCTCCAGTGAGGCAGTTGGCAATTTACATCCCGCCCATCAGCATAACAAGGCTCCCAGTTCTCCAGGGCCTGTCTTGCCTTTCTGGTTTTTACACATTTTGTGGATGTCCCTTTTGACCGGTGGGAAGTGATACTTCTTTGTAGTGCAGATTTGCATTGCCCGCTTGCTTGCTTGGCCAAAAAGGGCGTATGCGTTTTCTCCTGAATATATTCAGGAGAAAACGCATACGCCCTTTTTGGCCAAGTGCACCATTGTCCAAGTTGTGCCCCTCTTCCTGTGCTTTACAGGCGATTCCAAGGTACCTCTTGAAATCTGTTTCCTGCTATTTTGCCTCGCTTTCAAGTCCGCCTCGTTGACTTCCCTCAACAGATTTTTGGACGATAGTTGTCCTTTATCACTCTGCCAGTTTGTGAATTGCTGTGCCCCTGAGCTCCATTTCTCAACTCGTTTTTTGTGAGCTGAACGCAAGTCCAAAATTTTGGATCATGTCCTATACTGGTTCCCGGTGGGTGGCTGAGACTTTGGTTAATTCTTCTTCCTGCCGGGAAATTAGAGTGACATGTGCCCGTCCAAATGCCTAACAGATACTCTCTCATGGGTTCTCCCTCGTCCCTTCCATCCTCTGCCAAATTGGGAACCTGTGCAAACCAGGAGGTTAAAGGGCCTGTCTCTCCAAGTTGGGAGATTGATAGTAAGGCAGTTGGAAAGTCAAACTGGAGCACCAGGAGAGGGACTATTCGTTGAGTTTTAGAAACCTTTCGTATTCACAGTGTGTCCATTCTCTAGGTTTCCTGTACATGTTATAGCTGTAGTAATATTCCCTTGAACCTGGAGAGTTGGGACCCATGGAATGGGGGCCATGCATTATTGCTTGAAAGGGTCTGCATTTGCTCACCCAATCTCACCAATCCTCTCAGTCCCAAGTGTCCAGCCCTTTGCCACATCCAGCTGTCATTGTAGATAGGGTCTTTCCTGGTTTCCTCAGACACCCTGAAGGAATTGTAAAGAATTTCCCTGTTTTTTGGTTTTGCTTTTGAAATTCCTTTTTATAGTGGGTTTGAGCTGATTCTCGCTGCCATGTTTATGCCACTCTAGACACACTTGATTCCCTTATGGAGACATATCAATACATATGTTTTAAGATTCTTACTAGTCAGATATATTCCTCTGTGGGAAATATGGGGTTTTGAGTCTCTTTCACTGAGGAAGGTGTCGGTCTTGTCTATTCCAAAGTTGGTTTTTGAAACGGTCCCTGTGCTTATATCTAACTCTGGTTTTATGCATCACCCCACCTCTCCTTCCCCTTTATGCAGGCATAAGAGTGTTTTCTAAATGTGAGACTCTGTTCTCTTTCCTAACTCAGTTCACGTGTAGCCATGTTTACAGGATCTTCATAAGTGATATCTTATGATAAGTTTATTTTTCTGTGTGACTTATTTCACTTAGAATCATCGTACCTGAATCCACTCACTTTGCTGCTACTGGTCTTATGACATTGATTTCATGGCTGAGGGATATTCCATCGTACGTAAGTACCACAATGTTTTGAACCATTTTTATATTTCCTGGGATATTTAAGGTGTACCCAAGTTGAGGTTCTTGTAGTCAGTGCAGCCCTAAATTTGGAGGTGGCTCTTTCTTATTGATTTTCAGTTTTCCCAAGGTATATTCCCTAGACTGGAAGTGGCCTTGGCTCTGTAGCTCTGTTGTTTACTTGTTTTAGGGAACACAATGCACTCCTCCAGTGAGGCAGTTGGCAATTGACATCCCACCCATCAGCATAACAAGGCTCCCAGTTCTCCAGGGCCTGTCTTGCCTTTCTGGCTTTTACACATTTTGTGGATGTCCCTTTTGACCGGTGGGAAGTGATACTTCTTTGTAGTGCAGATTTGCATTGCCTGCTTGCTTGCTTGGCCAAAAAGGGCGTATGCATTTTCTCCTGAATATATTCAGGAGAAAACGCATACGCCCTTTCTGGCCAAGTGCACCATTGTCCAAGTTGTGCCCCTCTTCCTGTGCTTTACAGGCGATTCCAAGGTACCTCTTGAAATCTGTTTCCTGCTATTTTGCCTCGCTTTCAAGTCCGCCTCGTTGACTTCCCTCAACAGATTTTTGGACGATAGTTGTCCTTTATCACTCTGCCAGTTTGTGAATTGCTGTGCCCCTGAGCTCCATTTCTCAACTCGATTTTTGTGAGCTGAACGCAAGTCCAAAATTTTGGATCATGTCCTATACTGGTTCCCGGTGGGTGGCTGAGACTTTGGATAATTCTTCTTCCTGCCGAGAAATTAGAGTGACATGTGCCCGTCCAAATGCCTAACAGCTACTCTCTCATGGGTTCTCCCTCGTCCCTTCCATCCTCTGCCAAATTGGGAACCTGTGCAAACCAGGAAGTTAAAGGGCCTGTCTCTCCAAGTTGGGAGATTGATAGTAAGGCCGTTGGAAAGTCAAACTGGAGCACCAGGAGAGGGACTATTCGTTGAGTTTTAGAAACCTTTCGTATTCACAGTGTGTCCATTCTCTAGGTTTCCTGTACATGTTATAGCTGTAGTAATATTCCCTTGGACCTGGAGAGTTGGGACCCATGGAATGGGGGCCATGCATTATTGCTTGAAAGGGTCTGCATTTGCTCACCCAATCTCACCAATCCTCTCATTCCCAAGTGTCCAGCCTTATGCCACATACAGCTGTCATTGTAGACAGGGTCTTTCCAGGTTTCCTCAGACACCCTGAAGGAATTGTAAAGAATTTCCCTGTTTTTTGGTTTTGCTTTTGAAATTCCTTTTTATAGTGGGTTTGAGCTGATTCTCGCTGCCATGTTTATGCCACTCCAGACACACTTGATTCCCTTATGCAGACATATCAATACATATGTTTTAAGATTCTTACTCGTCAGATATATTCCTCTGTGGGAAATATGGGCTTTTGGGTCTCTTTCACTGAGGAATGTGTAGGTCTTGTGTATTACAAAGTTGGTTTTTGGAACGGTCCCGGTGCTTATATCAAACTCTGGTTTTATGCATCACCCCACCTCTCCTTCCCCTTTATGCAGGCATAAGAGTGTTTTCTAAATGTGAGACTCTGTTCTCTTTCCTAACTCAGTTCACGTGTAGCCATGTTTACAGGATCTTCCTAAGTGATATCTTATGATAAGTTACTTTTTCTGTGTGACTTATTTCACTTAGAATCATCGTACCTGAATCCACTCACTTTGCTGCTACTGGTCTTATGACATTGATTTCATGGCTGAGGGATATTCCATCGTACGTAAGTACCACAATGTTTTGAACCATTTTTATATTTCCTGGGATATTTAAGGTGTACCCAAGTTTAGGTTCTTGTAGTCAGTGCAGCCCTAAATTTGGAGGTGGCTCTTTCTTATTGATTTTCAGTTTTCCCAAGGTATATTCCCTAGACTGGAAGTGGCCTTGGCTCTGTAGCTCTGTTGTTTACTTGTTTTAGGGAACACAATGCACTCCTCCAGTGAGGCAGTTGGCAATTTACATCCCGCCCATCAGCATAACAAGGCTCCCAGTTCTCCAGGGTCTGTCTTGCCTTTCTGGTTTTTACACATTTTGTGGATGTCCCTTTTGACCGGTGGGAAATGATACTTCTTTGTAGTGCAGATTTGCATTGCCCGCTTGCTTGCTTGGCCAAAAAGGGCGTATGCGTTTTCTCCTGAATATAGTCAGGAGAAAACGCATACGCCCTTTTTGGCCAAGTGCACCATTGTCCAAGTTGTGCCCCTCTTCCTGTGCTTTACAGGCGATTCCAACGTACCCTTGAAATCTGTTTCCTGCTATTTTGCCTCGCTTTCAAGTCCGCCTCGTTGACTTCCCTCAACAGATTTTTGGACGATTGTTGTCCTTTATCACTCTGCCAGTTTGTGAATTGCTGTGCCCCTGAGCTCCATTTCTCAACTCGTTTTTTGTGAGCTGAACGCAAGTCCAAAATTTTGGATCATGTCCTATACTGGTTCCCGGTGGGTGGCTGAGACTTTGGTTAATTCTTCTTCCTGCCGGGAAATTAGAGTGACATGTGCCCGTCCAAATGCCTAACAGATACTCTCTCATGGGTTCTCCCTCGTCCCTTCCATCCTCTGCCAAATTGGGAACCTGTGCAAACCAGGAGGTTAAAGGGCCTGTCTCTCCAAGTTGGGAGATTGATAGTAAGGCAGTTGGAAAGTCAAACTGGAGCACCAGGAGAGGGACTATTCGTTGAGTTTTAGAAACCTTTCGTATTCACAGTGTGTCCATTCTCTAGGTTTCCTGTACATGTTATAGCTGTAGTAATATTCCCTTGAACCTGGAGAGTTGGGACCCATGGAATGGGGGCCATGCATAATTGCTTGAAAGGGTCTGCATTTGCTCACCCAATCTCACCAATCCTCTCAGTCCCAAGTGTCCACCCTTATGCCACATCCAGCTGTCATTGTAGATAGGGTCTTTCCAGGTTTCCTCAGACACCCTGAAGGAATTGTAAAGAATTTCCCTGTTTTTTGGTTTTGCTTTTGAAATTCCTTTTTATAGTGGGTTTGAGCTGATTCTCGCTGCCATGTTTATGCCACTCTAGACACACTTGATTCCCTTATGGAGATATATCAATACATAGGTTTTAAGATTCTTACTAGTCAGATATATTCCTCTGTGGGAAATATGGGGTTTTGAGTCTCTTTCACTGAGGAAGGTGTCGGTCTTGTCAATTAAAAAAGTTGGTTTTTGAAACGGTCCCTGTGCTTATATCAAACTCTGGTTTTATGCATCACCCCACCTCTCCTTCCCCTTTATGCAGGCATAAGAGTGTTTTCTAAATGTGAGACTCTGTTCTCTTTCCTAACTCAGTTCACGTGTAGCCATGTTTACAGGATCTTACTAAGTGATATCTTATGATAAGTTTCTTTTTCTGTGTGACTTATTTCACTTAGAATCATCGTACCTGAATCCACTCACTTTGCTGCTACTGGTCTTATGACATTGATTTCATGGCTGAGGGATATTCCATCGTACGTAAGTACCACAATGTTTTGAACCATTTTTATATTTCCTGGGATATTTAAGGTGTACCCAAGTTGAGGTTCTTGTAGTCAGTGCAGCCCTAAATTTGGAGGTGGCTCTTTCTTATTGATTTTCAGTTTTCCCAAGGTATATTCCCTAGACTGGAAGTGGCCTTGGCTCTGTAGCTCTGTTGTTTACTTGTTTTAGGGAACACAATGCACTCCTCCAGTGAGGCAGTTGGCAATTGACATCCCGCCCATCAGCATAACAAGGCTCCAAGTTCTCCAGGGCCTGTCTTGCCTTTCTGGTTTTTACACATTTTGTGGATGTCCCTTTTGACCGGTGGGAAGTGATACTTCTTTTTGTGCAGATTTGCATTGCCCGCTTGCTTGCTTGGCCAAAAAGGGCGTATGCGTTTTCTCCTGAATATATTCAGGAGAAAACGCATACGCCCTTTTTGGCCAAGTGCACCATTGTCCAAGTTGTGCCCCTCTTCCTGTGCTTTACAGGCGATTCCAAGGTACCTCTTGAAATCTGTTTCCTGCTATTTTGCCTCGCTTTCAAGTCCGCCTCGTTGACTTCCCTCAACAGATTTTTGGACGATAGTTGTCCTTTATCACTCTGCCAGTTTGTGAATTGCTGTGCCCCTGAGCTCCATTTCTCAACTCGTTTTTTGTGAGCTGAACGCAAGTCCAAAATTTTGGATCATGTCCTATACTGGTTCCCGGTGGGTGGCTGAGACTTTGGTTAATTCTTCTTCCTGCCGGGAAATTAGAGTGACATGTGCCCGTCCAAATGCCTAACAGATACTCTCTCATGGGTTCTCCCTCGTCCCTTCCATCCTCTGCCAAATTGGGAACCTGTGCAAACCAGGAGGTTAAAGGGCCTGTCTCTCCAAGTTGGGAGATTGATAGTAAGGCAGTTGGAAAGTCAAACTGGAGCACCAGGAGAGGGACTATTCGTTGAGTTTTAGAAACCTTTCGTATTCACAGTGTGTCCATTCTCTAGGTTTCCTGTACATGTTATAGCTGTAGTAATATTCCCTTGAACCTGGAGAGTTGGGACCCATGGAATGGGGGCCATGCATAATTGCTTGAAATGGTCTGCATTTGCTCACCCAATCTCACCAATCCTCTCAGTCCCAAGTGTCCACCCTTATGCCACATCCAGCAGTCATTGTAGATAGGGTCTTTCCAGGTTTCCTCAGACACCCTGAAGGAATTGTAAAGAATTTCCCTGTTTTTTGGTTTTGCTTTTGAAATTCCTTTTTATAGTGGGTTTGAGCTGATTCTCGCTGCCATGTTTATGCCACTCTAGACACACTTGATTCCCTTATGGAGATATATCAATACATAGGTTTTAAGATTCTTACTAGTCAGATATATTCCTCTGTGGGAAATATGGGGTTTTGAGTCTCTTTCACTGAGGAAGGTGTCGGTCTTGTCAATTCCAAAGTTGGTTTTTGAAACGGTCCCTGTGCTTATATCAAACTCTGGTTTTATGCATCACCCCACCTCTCCTTCCCCTTTATGCAGGCATAAGAGTGTTTTCTAAATGTGAGACTCTGTTCTCTTTCCTAACTCAGTTCACGTGTAGCCATGTTTACAGGATCTTACTAAGTGATATCTTATGATAAGTTTCTTTTTCTGTGTGACTTATTTCACTTAGAATCATCGTACCTGAATCCACTCACTTTGCTGCTACTGGTCTTATGACATTGATTTCATGGCTGAGGGATATTCCATCGTACGTAAGTACCACAATGTTTTGAACCATTTTTATATTTCCTGGGATATTTAAGGTGTACCCAAGTTGAGGTTCTTGTAGTCAGTGCAGCCCTAAATTTGGAGGTGGCTCTTTCTTATTGATTTTCAGTTTTCCCAAGGTATATTCCCTAGACTGGAAGTGGCCTTGGCTCTGTAGCTCTGTTGTTTACTTGTTTTAGGGAACACAATGCACTCCTCCAGTGAGGCAGTTGGCAATTGACATCCCGCCCATCAGCATAACAAGGCTCCAAGTTCTCCAGGGCCTGTCTTGCCTTTCTGGTTTTTACACATTTTGTGGATGTCCCTTTTGACCGGTGGGAAGTGATACTTCTTTTTGTGCAGATTTGCATTGCCCGCTTGCTTGCTTGGCCAAAAAGGGCGTATGCGTTTTCTCCTGAATATATTCAGGAGAAAACGCATACGCCCTTTTTGGCCAAGTGCACCATTGTCCAAGTTGTGCCCCTCTTCCTGTGCTTTACAGGCGATTCCAAGGTACCTCTTGAAATCTGTTTCCTGCTATTTTGCCTCGCTTTCAAGTCCGCCTCGTTGACTTCCCTCAACAGATTTTTGGACGATAGTTGTCCTTTATCACTCTGCCAGTTTGTGAATTGCTGTGCCCCTGAGCTCCATTTCTCAACTCGTTTTTTGTGAGCTGAACGCAAGTCCAAAATTTTGGATCATGTCCTATACTGGTTCCCGGTGGGTGGCTGAGACTTTGGTTAATTCTTCTTCCTGCCGGGAAATTAGAGTGACATGTGCCCGTCCAAATGCCTAACAGATACTCTCTCATGGGTTCTCCCTCGTCCCTTCCATCCTCTGCCAAATTGGGAACCTGTGCAAACCAGGAGGTTAAAGGGCCTGTCTCTCCAAGTTGGGAGATTGATAGTAAGGCAGTTGGAAAGTCAAACTGGAGCACCAGGAGAGGGACTATTCGTTGAGTTTTAGAAACCTTTCGTATTCACAGTGTGTCCATTCTCTAGGTTTCCTGTACATGTTATAGCTGTAGTAATATTCCCTTGAACCTGGAGAGTTGGGACCCATGGAATGGGGGCCATGCATTATTGCTTGAAAGGGTCTGCATTTGCTCACCCAATCTCACCAATCCTCTCAGTCCCAAGTGTCCAGCCCTTTGCCACATCCAGCTGTCATTGTAGATAGGGTCTTTCCAGGTTTCCTCAGACACCCTGAAGGAATTGTAAAGAATTTCCCTGTTTTTTGGTTTTGCTTTTGAAATTCCTTTTTATAGTGGGTTTGAGCTGATTCTCGCTGCCATGTTTATGCCACTCTAGACACACTTGATTCCCTTATGGAGACATATCAATACATAGGTTTTAAGATTCTTACTAGTCAGATATATTCCTCTGTGGGTAATATGGGGTTTTGAGTCTCTTTCACTGAGGAAGGTGTCGGTCTTGTCAATTCCAAAGTTGGTTTTTGAAACGGTCCCTGTGCTTATATCAAACTCTGGTTTTATGCATCACCCCACCTCTCCTTCCCCTTTATGCAGGCATAAGAGTGTTTTCTAAATGTGAGACTCTGTTCTCTTTTCTAACTCAGTTCACGTGTAGCCATGTTTACAGGATCTTCCTAAGTGATATCTTATGATAAGTTTCTTTTTCTGTGTGACTTATTTCACTTAGAATCATCGTACCTGAATCCACTCACTTTGCTGCTACTGGTCTTATGACATTGATTTCATGGCTGAGGGATATTCCATCGTACGTAAGTACCACAATGTTTTGAACCATTTTTATATTTCCTGGGATATTTAAGGTGTACCCAAGTTGAGGTTCTTGTAGTCAGTGCAGCCCTAAATTTGGAGGTGGCTCTTTCTTATTGATTTTCACTTTTCCCAAGGTATATTCCCTAGACTGGAAGTGGCCTTGGCTCTGTAGCTCTGTTGTTTACTTGTTTTAGGGAACACAATGCACTCCTCCAGTGAGGCAGTTGGCAATTTACATCCCGCCCATCAGCATAACAAGGCTCCCAGTTCTCCAGGGCCTGTCTTGCCTTTCTGGCTTTTACACATTTTGTGGATGTCCCTTTTGACCTGTGGGAAGTGATACTTGTAGTGCAGATTTGCATTGACCGCTTGCTTGCTTGGCCAAAAAGGGCGTATGCGTTTTCTCCTGAATATATTCAGGAGAAAACGCATACGCCCTTTTTGGCCAAGTGCATCATTGTCCAAGTTGTGCCCCTCTTCCTGTGCTTTACAGGCGATTCCAAGGTACCTCTTGAAATCTGTTTCCTGCTATTTTGCCTCGCTTTCAAGTCCGCCTAGTTGACTTCCCTCAACAGATTTGTGGACGATAGTTGTCCTTTAGCACTCTGCCAGTTTGTGAATTGCTGTGCCCCTGAGCTCCATTTCTCAACTCGTTTTTTGTGAGCTGAACGCAAGTCCAAAATTTTGGATCATGTCCTATACTGGTTCCCGGTGGGTGGCTGAGACTTTGGTTAATTCTTCTTCCTGCCGGGAAATTAGAGTGACATGTGCCCGTCCAAATGCCTAACAGCTACTCTCTCATGCGTTCTCCCACATCCCTTCCATCCTCTGCCAAATTGGGAACCTGTGCAAACCAGGAGGTTAAAGGGCCTGTCTCTCCAAGTTGGGAGATTGATAGTAAGGCAGTTGGAAAGTCAAACTGGAGCACCAGGAGAGGGACTATTCGTTGAGTTTTAGAAACCTTTCGTATTCACAGTGTGTCCATTCTCTAGGTTTCCTGTACATGTTATAGCTGTAGTAATATTCCCTTCAACCTGGAGAGTTGGGACCCATGGAATGGGGGCCATGCATAATTGCTTGAAAGGGTCTGCATTTGCTCACCCAATCTCACCAATCCTCTCAGTCCCAAGTGTCCACCCTTATGCCACATCAAGCTGTCATTGTAGATAGGGTCTTTCCAGGTTTCCTCAGACACCCTGAAGGAATTGTAAAGAATTTCCCTGTTTTTTGGTTTTGCTTTTGAAATTCCTTTTTATAGTGGGTTTGAGCTGATTCTCGCTGCCATGTTTATGCCACTCTAGACACACTTGATTCCCTTATGGAGACATATCAATACATAGGTTTTAAGATTCTTACTAGTCAGATATATTCCTCTGTGGGTAATATGGGGTTTTGAGTCTCTTTCACTGAGGAAGGTGTCGGTCTTGTCAATTCCAAAGTTGGTTTTTGAAACGGTCCCTGTGCTTATATCAAACTCTGGTTTTATGCATCACCCCACCTCTCCTTCCCCTTTATGCAGGCATAAGAGTGTTTTCTAAATGTGAGACTCTGTTCTCTTTTCTAACTCAGTTCACGTGTAGCCATGTTTACAGGATCTTCATAAGTGATATCTTATGATAAGTTTCTTTTTCTGTGTGACTTATTTCACTTAGAATCATCGTACCTGAATCCACTCACTTTGCTGCTACTGGTCTTATGACATTGATTTCATGGCTGAGGGATATTCCATCGTACGTAAGTACCACAATGTTTTGAACCATTTTTATATTTCCTGGGATATTTAAGGTGTACCCAAGTTGAGGTTCTTGTAGTCAGTGCAGCCCTAAATTTGGAGGTGGCTCTTTCTTATTGATTTTCACTTTTCCCAAGGTATATTCCCTAGACTGGAAGTGGCCTTGGCTCTGTAGCTCTGTTGTTTACTTGTTTTAGGGAACACAATGCACTCCTCCAGTGAGGCAGTTGGCAATTTACATCCCGCCCATCAGCATAACAAGGCTCCCAGTTCTCCAGGGCCTGTCTTGCCTTTCTGGTTTTTACACATTTTGTGGATGTCCCTTTTGACCGGTGGGAAGTGATACTTCTTTGTAGTGCAGATTTGCATTGCCCGCTTGCTTGCTTGGCCAAAAAGGGCGTATGCGTTTTCTCCTGAATATATTCAGGAGAAAACGCATACGCCCTTTTTGGCCAAGTGCACCATTGTCCAAGTTGTGCCCCTCTTCCTGTGCTTTACAGGCGATTCCAAGGTACCTCTTGAAATCTGTTTCCTGCTATTTTGCCTCGCTTTCAAGTCCGCCTCGTTGACTTCCCTCAACAGATTTTTGGACGATAGTTGTCCTTTATCACTCTGCCAGTTTGTGAATTGCTGTGCCCCTGAGCTCCATTTCTCAACTCGTTTTTTGTGAGCTGAACGCAAGTCCAAAATTTTGGATCATGTCCTATACTGGTTCCCGGTGGGTGGCTGAGACTTTGGTTAATTCTTCTTCCTGCCGGGAAATTAGAGTGACATGTGCCCGTCCAAATGCCTAACAGATACTCTCTCATGGGTTCTCCCTCGTCCCTTCCATCCTCTGCCAAATTGGGAACCTGTGCAAACCAGGAGGTTAAAGGGCCTGTCTCTCCAAGTTGGGAGATTGATAGTAAGGCAGTTGGAAAGTCAAACTGGAGCACCAGGAGAGGGACTATTCGTTGAGTTTTAGAAACCTTTCGTATTCACAGTGTGTCCATTCTCTAGGTTTCCTGTACATGTTATAGCTGTAGTAATATTCCCTTGAACCTGGAGAGTTGGGACCCATGGAATGGGGGCCATGCATTATTGCTTGAAAGGGTCTGCATTTGCTCACCCAATCTCACCAATCCTCTCAGTCCCAAGTGTCCAGCCCTTTGCCACATCCAGCTGTCATTGTAGAGAGGGTCTTTCCAGGTTTCCTCAGACACCCTGAAGGAATTGTAAAGAATTTCCCTGTTTTTTGGTTTTGCTTTTGAAATTCCTTTTTATAGTGGGTTTGAGCTGATTCTCGCTGCCATGTTTATGCCACTCTAGACACACTTGATTCCCTTATGGAGATATATCAATACATAGGTTTTAAGATTCTTACTAGTCAGATATATTCCTCTGTGGGAAATATGGGGTTTTGAGTCTCTTTCACTGAGGAAGGTGTCGGTCTTGTCAATTCCAAAGTTGGTTTTTGAAACGGTCCCTGTGCTTATATCAAACTCTGGTTTTATGCATCACCCCACCTCTCCTTCCCCTTTATGCAGGCATAAGAGTGTTTTCTAAATGTGAGACTCTGTTCTCTTTCCTAACTCAGTTCACGTGTAGCCATGTTTACAGGATCTTCCTAAGTGATATCTTATGATAAGTTTCTTTTTCTGTGTGACTTATTTCACTTAGAATCATCGTACCTGAATCCACTCACTTTGCTGCTACTGGTCTTATGACATTGATTTCATGGCTGAGGGATATTCCATCGTACGTAAGTACCACAATGTTTTGAACCATTTTTATATTTCCTGGGATATTTAAGGTGTACCCAAGTTGAGGTTCTTGTAGTCAGTGCAGCCCTAAATTTGGAGGTGGCTCTTTCTTATTGATTTTCAGTTTTCCCAAGGTATATTCCCTAGACTGGAAGTGGCCTTGGCTCTGTAGCTCTGTTGTTTACTTGTTTTAGGGAACACAATGCACTCCTCCAGTGAGGCATTTGGCAATTTACATCCTGCCCATCAGCATAACAAGGCTCCCAGTTCTCCAGGGCCTGTCTTGCCTTTCTGGTTTTTACACATTTTGTGGATGTCCCTTTTGACCGGTGGGAAGTGATACTTCTTTGTAGTGCAGATTTGCATTGCCTGCTTGCTTGCTTGGCCAAAAAGGGCGTATGCGTTTTCTCCTGAATATATTCAGGAGAAAACGCATACGCCCTTTTTGGCCAAGTGCACCATTGTCCAAGTTGTGCCCCTCTTCCTGTGCTTTACAGGCGATTCCAAGGTACCTCTTGAAATCTGTTTCCTGCTATTTTGCCTCGCTTTCAAGTCCGCCTCGTTGACTTCCCTCAACAGATTTTTGGACGATAGTTGTCCTTTATCACTCTGCCAGTTTGTGAATTGCTGTGCCCCTGAGCTCCATTTCTCAACTCGTTTTTTGTGAGCTGAACGCAAGTCCAAAATTTTGGATCATGTCCTATACTGGTTCCCGGTGGGTGGCTGAGACTTTGGTTAATTCTTCTTCCTGCCGGGAAATTAGAGTGACATGTGCCCGTCCAAATGCCTAACAGCTACTCTCTCATGGGTTCTCCCTCGTCCCTTCCATCCTCTGCCAAATTGGGAACCTGTGCAAACCAGGAGGTTAAAGGGCCTGTCTCTCCAAGTTGGGAGATTGATAGTAAGGCAGTTGGAAAGTCAAACTGGAGCACCAGGAGAGGGACTATTCGTTGAGTTTTAGAAACCTTTCGTATTCACAGTGTGTCCATTCTCTAGGTTTCCTGTACATGTTATAGCTGTAGTAATATTCCCTTGAACCTGGAGAGTTGGGACCCATGGAATGGGGGCCATGCATTATTGCTTGAAAGGGTCTGCATTTGCTCACCCAATCTCACCAATCCTCTCAGTCCCAAGTGTCCAGCCCTTTGCCACATCCAGCTGTCATTGTAGATAGGGTCTTTCCTGGTTTCCTCAGACACCCTGAAGGAATTGTAAAGAATTTCCCTGTTTTTTGGTTTTGCTTTTGAAATTCCTTTTTATAGTGGGTTTGAGCTGATTCTCGCTGCCATGTTTATGCCACTCTAGACACACTTGATTCCCTTATGGAGACATATCAATACATATGTTTTAAGATTCTTACTAGTCAGATATATTCCTCTGTGGGAAATATGGGGTTTTGAGTCTCTTTCACTGAGGAAGGTGTCGGTCTTGTCTATTCCAAAGTTGGTTTTTGAAACGGTCCCTGTGCTTATATCTAACTCTGGTTTTATGCATCACCCCACCTCTCCTTCCCCTTTATGCAGGCATAAGTGTGTTTTCTAAATGTGAGACTCTGTTCTCTTTCCTAACTCAGTTCACGTGTAGCCATGTTTACAGGATCTTCATAAGTGATATCTTATGATAAGTTTATTTTTCTGTGTGACTTATTTCACTTAGAATCATCGTACCTGAATCCACTCACTTTGCTGCTACTGGTCTTATGACATTGATTTCATGGCTGAGGGATATTCCATCGTACGTAAGTACCACAATGTTTTGAACCATTTTTATATTTCCTGGGATATTTAAGGTGTACCCAAGTTGAGGTTCTTGTAGTCAGTGCAGCCCTAAATTTGGAGGTGGCTCTTTCTTATTGATTTTCAGTTTTCCCAAGGTATATTCCCTAGACTGGAAGTGGCCTTGGCTCTGTAGCTCTGTTGTTTACTTGTTTTAGGGAACACAATGCACTCCTCCAGTGAGGCAGTTGGCAATTGACATCCCGCCCATCAGCATAACAAGGCTCCCAGTTCTCCAGGGCCTGTCTTGCCTTTCTGGCTTTTACACATTTTGTGGATGTCCCTTTTGACCGGTGGGAAGTGATACTTCTTTGTAGTGCAGATTTGCATTGCCTGCTTGCTTGCTTGGCCAAAAAGGGCGTATGCATTTTCTCCTGAATATATTCAGGAGAAAACGCATACGCCCTTTCTGGCCAAGTGCACCATTGTCCAAGTTGTGCCCCTCTTCCTGTGCTTTACAGGCGATTCCAAGGTACCTCTTGAAATCTGTTTCCTGCTATTTTGCCTCGCTTTCAAGTCCGCCTCGTTGACTTCCCTCAACAGATTTTTGGACGATAGTTGTCCTTTATCACTCTGCCAGTTTGTGAATTGCTGTGCCCCTGAGCTCCATTTCTCAACTCGATTTTTGTGAGCTGAACGCAAGTCCAAAATTTTGGATCATGTCCTATACTGGTTCCCGGTGGGTGGCTGAGACTTTGGATAATTCTTCTTCCTGCCGGGAAATTAGAGTGACATGTGCCCGTCCAAATGCCTAACAGCTACTCTCTCATGGGTTCTCCCTCGTCCCTTCCATCCTCTGCCAAATTGGGAACCTGTGCAAACCAGGAAGTTAAAGGGCCTGTCTCTCCAAGTTGGGAGATTGATAGTAAGGCCGTTGGAAAGTCAAACTGGAGCACCAGGAGAGGGACTATTCGTTGAGTTTTAGAAACCTTTCGTATTCACAGTGTGTCCATTCTCTAGGTTTCCTGTACATGTTATAGCTGTAGTAATATTCCCTTGGACCTGGAGAGTTGGGACCCATGGAATGGGGGCCATGCATTATTGCTTGAAAGGGTCTGCATTTGCTCACCCAATCTCACCAATCCTCTCATTCCCAAGTGTCCAGCCTTATGCCACATACAGCTGTCATTGTAGACAGGGTCTTTCCAGGTTTCCTCAGACACCCTGAAGGAATTGTAAAGAATTTCCCTGTTTTTTGGTTTTGCTTTTGAAATTCCTTTTTATAGTGGGTTTGAGCTGATTCTCGCTGCCATGTTTATGCCACTCCAGACACACTTGATTCCCTTATGCAGACATATCAATACATATGTTTTAAGATTCTTACTCGTCAGATATATTCCTCTGTGGGAAATATGGGCTTTTGGGTCTCTTTCACTGAGGAATGTGTAGGTCTTGTGTATTACAAAGTTGGTTTTTGGAACGGTCCCTGTGCTTATATCAAACTCTGGTTTTATGCATCACCCCACCTCTCCTTCCCCTTTATGCAGGCATAAGAGTGTTTTCTAAATGTGAGACTCTGTTCTCTTTCCTAACTCAGTTCACGTGTAGCCATGTTTACAGGATCTTCCTAAGTGATATCTTATGATAAGTTACTTTTTCTGTGTGACTTATTTCACTTAGAATCATCGTACCTGAATCCACTCACTTTGCTGCTACTGGTCTTATGACATTGATTTCATGGCTGAGGGATATTCCATCGTACGTAAGTACCACAATGTTTTGAACCATTTTTATATTTCCTGGGATATTTAAGGTGTACCCAAGTTTAGGTTCTTGTAGTCAGTGCAGCCCTAAATTTGGAGGTGGCTCTTTCTTATTGATTTTCAGTTTTCCCAAGGTATATTCCCTAGACTGGAAGTGGCCTTGGCTCTGTAGCTCTGTTGTTTACTTGTTTTAGGGAACACAATGCACTCCTCCAGTGAGGCAGTTGGCAATTTACATCCCGCCCATCAGCATAACAAGGCTCCCAGTTCTCCAGGGTCTGTCTTGCCTTTCTGGTTTTTACACATTTTGTGGATGTCCCTTTTGACCGGTGGGAAATGATACTTCTTTGTAGTGCAGATTTGCATTGCCCGCTTGCTTGCTTGGCCAAAAAGGGCGTATGCGTTTTCTCCTGAATATAGTCAGGAGAAAACGCATATGCCCTTTTTGGCCAAGTGCACCATTATCCAAGTTGTGCCCCTCTTCCTGTGCTTTACAGGCGATTCCAACGTACCCTTGAAATCTGTTTCCTGCTATTTTGCCTCGCTTTCAAGTCCGCCTCGTTGACTTCCCTCAACAGATTTTTGGACGATTGTTGTCCTTTATCACTCTGCCAGTTTGTGAATTGCTGTGCCCCTGAGCTCCATTTCTCAACTCGTTTTTTGTGAGCTGAACGCAAGTCCAAAATTTTGGATCATGTCCTATACTGGTTCCTGGTGGGTGGCTGAGACTTTGGTTAATTCTTCTTCCTGCCGGGAAATTAGAGTGACATGTGCCCGTCCAAATGCCTAACAGCTACTCTCTCATGGGTTCTCCCTCGTCCCTTCCATCCTCTGCCAAATTGGGAACCTGTGCAAACCAGGAAGTTAAAGGGCCTGTCTCCAAGTTGGGAGATTGATAGTAAGGCCGTTGGAAAGTCAAACTGGAGCACCAGGAGAGGGACTATTCGTTGAGTTTTAGAAACCTTTCGTATTCACATTGTTTACATTCTCTAGGTTTCCTGTACATGTTATAGCTGTAGTAATATTCCCTTGAACCAGGAGAGTTGGGACCAATGGAATGGGGGCCATGCATTATTGCTTGAAAGGGTCTGCATTTGCTCACCCAATCTCACCAATCCTCTCAGTCCCAAGTGTCCAGCCTTATGCCACATCCAGCTGTCATTGTAGATAGGGTCTTTCCAGGTTTCCTCAGACACCCTGAAGGAATTGTAAAGAATTTCCCTGTTTTTTGGTTTTACTTTTGAAATTCCTTTTTATAGTGGGTTTGAGCTGATTCTCGCTGCCATGTTTATGCCACTCTAGACACACTTGATTCCCTTATGGAGACATATCAATACATAGGTTTTAAGATTCTTACTAGTCAGATATATTCCTCTGCGGGAAATATGGGGTTTTGAGTCTCTTTCACTGAGGAATGTGTAGGTCTTGTCTATTCCAAAGTTGGTTTTTGGAACGGTCCCTGTGCTTATATCAAACTCTGGTTTTATGCATCACCCCACCTCTCCTTCCCCTTTATGCAGGCATAAGACTGTTTTCTAAATGTGAGACTCTGTTCTCTTTCCTAACTCAGTTCACGTGTAGCCATGTTTACAGGATCTTCATAAGTGATATATTATGATAAGTTTCTTTTTCTGTGTTTCTTATTTCACTTAGAATCATCGTACCTGAATCCACTCACTTTGCTGCTACTGGTCCTATGACATTGATTTCATGGATGAGGAATATTCCATCGTACGTAAGTACCACAATGTTTTGAACCATTTTTATATTTCCTGGGATATTTAAGGTGTACCCAAGTTTAGGTTCTTGTAGTCAGTGCAGCCCTAAATTTGGAGGTGGCTGTTTCTTATTGATTTTCAATTTTCCCATGGTATATTCCCTAGAAAGGAAGTGGCCTTGGCTCTGTAGCTCTGTTGTTTACTTGTTTTAGGGAACACAATGCACTCCTCCAGTGAGGCAGTTGGCAATTTACATCCCGCCCATCAGCATAACAAGGCTCCCTGTTCTCCAGGGCCTGTCTTGCCTTTCTGGTTTTTACACATTTTGTGGATGTCCCTTTTGACCGGTGGGAAGTGATACTTCTTTGTAGTGCAGATTTGCATTGCCCGCTTGCTTGCTTGGCCAAAAAGGGCGTATGCGTTTTCTCCTGAATATATTCAGGAGAAAACGCATACGCCCTTTTTGGCCAAGTGCATCATTGTCCAAGTTGTGCCCCTCTTCCTGTGCTTTACAGGCGATTCCAACGTACCTCTTGAAATCTGTTTCCTGCTATTTTGCCTCTCTTTCAAGTCCACCTCGTTGACTGCCCTCAACTGATTTTTGTACGATAGTTGTCCTTTATCACTCTGCCAGTTTGTGAATTGCTGTGCCCCTGAGCTCCATTTCTCAACTCGTTTTTTGTGAGCTGAACGCAAGTCCAAAATTTTGGATCATGTCCTATACTGGTTCCCGGTGGGTGGCTGAGACTTTGGTTAATTCTTCTTCCTGCCGGGAAATTAGAGTGACATGTGCCCGTCCAAATGCCTAACAGCTACTCTCTCATGGGTTCTCCCTCGTCCCTTCCATCCTCTGCCAAATTGGGAACCTGTGCAAACCAGGAGGTTAAAGGGCCTGTCTCTCCAAGTTGGGAGATTGATAGTAAGGCAGTTGGAAAGTCAAACTGGAGCACCAGGAGAGGGACTATTCGTTGAGATTTAGAAACCTTTCGTATTCACAGTGTGTCCATTCTCTAGGTTTCCTGTACATGTTATAGCTGTAGTAATATTCCCTTGGACCTGGAGAGTTGGGACCCATGGAATGGGGGCCATGCATTATTGCTTGAAAGGGTCTGAATTTGCTCACCCAATCTCACCAATCCTCTCAGTCCCAAGTGTCCAGCCTTATGCCACATACAGCTGTCATTGTAGACAGGGTCTTTCCAGGTTTCCTCAGACACCCTGAAGGAATTGTAAAGAATTTCCCTGTTTTTTGGTTTTGCTTTTGAAATTCCTTTTTATAGTGGGTTTGAGCTGATTCTCGCTGCCATGTTTATGCCACTCCAGACACACTTGATTCCCTTATGCAGACATATCAATACATAGGTTTTAAGATTCTTACTCGTCAGATATATTCCTCTGTGGGAAATATGGGCTTTTGAGTCTCTTTCACTGAGGAAGGTGTAGGTCTTGTCTATTACAAAGTTGGTTTTTGGAACGGTCCCTGTGCTTATATCAAACTCTGGTTTTATGCATCACCGCACCTCTCCTTCCCCTTTATGCAGGCATAAGAGTGTTTTCTAAATGTGAGACTCTGTTCTCTTTCCTAACTCAGTTCACGTGTAGCCATGTTTACAGGATCTTCCTAAGTGATATCTTATGATAAGTTACTTTTTCTGTGTGACTTATTTCACTTAGAATCATCGTACCTGAATCCACTCACTTTGCTGCTACTGGTCTTATGACATTGATTTCATGGCTGAGGGATATTCCATCGTACGTAAGTACCACAATGTTTTGAACCATTTTTATATTTCCTGGGATATTTAAGGTGTACCCAAGTTTAGGTTCTTGTAGTCAGTGCAGCCCTAAATTTGGAGGTGGCTGTTTCTTATTGATTTTCCGTTTTCCCAAGGTATATTCCCTAGACTGGAAGTGGCCTTGGCTCTGTAGCTCTGTTGTTTACTTGTTTTAGGGAACACAATGCACTCCTCCAGTGAGGCAGTTGGCAATTTACATCCCGCCCATCAGCATAACAAGGCTCCCAGTTCTCCAGGGCCTGTCTTGCCTTTCTGGTTTTTACACATTTTGTGGATGTCCCTTTTGACCGGTGGGAAATGATACTTCTTTGTAGTGCAGATTTGCATTGCCCGCTTGCTTGCTTGGCCAAAAAGGGCGTATGCGTTTTCTCCTGAATATATTCAGGAGAAAACGCATACGCCCTTTTTGGCCAAGTGCACCATTGTCCAAGTTGTGCCCCTCTTCCTGTGCTTTACAGGCGATTCCAACGTACCCTTGAAATCTGTTTCCTGCTATTTTGCCTCGCTTTCAAGTCCGCCTCGTTGACTTCCCTCAACAGATTTTTGGACGATTGTTGTCCTTTATCACTCTGCCAGTTTGTGAATTGCTGTGCCCCTGAGCTCCATTTCTCAACTCGTTTTTTTGTGAGCTGAACGCAAGTCCAAAATTTTGCATCCTGTCTTATACTGGTTCCCGGTGGGTGCCTGAGACTTTGGTTAATTCTTCTTCCTGCCGGGAAATTAGAGTGACATGTGCCCGTCCAAATGCCTAACAGCTACTCTCTCATGGGTTCTCCCTCGTCCCTTCCATCCTCTGCCAAATTGGGAACCTGTGCAAACCAGGAAGTTAAAGGGCCTGTCTCTCCAAGTTGGGAGATTGATAGTAAGGCCGTTGGAAAGTCAAACTGGAGCACCAGGAGAGGGACTATTCGTTGAGTTTTAGAAACCTTTCGTATTCACAGTGTGTCCATTCTCTAGGTTTCCTGTACATGTTATAGCTGTAGTAATATTCCCTTGGACCTTGAGAGTTGGGACCCATGGAATGGGGGCCATGCATTATTGCTTGAAAGGGTCTGCATTTGCTCACCCAATCTCACCAATCCTCTCATTCCCAAGTGTCCAGCCTTATGCCACATACAGCTGTCATTGTAGACAGGGTCTTTCCAGGTTTCCTCAGACACCCTGAAGGAATTGTAAAGAATTTCCCTGTTTTTTGGTTTTGCTTTTGAAATTCCTTTTTATAGTGGGTTTGAGCTGATTCTCGCTGCCATGTTTATGCCACTCCAGACACACTTGATTCCCTTATGCAGACATATCAATACATATGTTTTAAGATTCTTACTCGTCAGATATATTCCTCTGTGGGAAATATGGGCTTTTGGGTCTCTTTCACTGAGGAATGTGTAGGTCTTGTGTATTACAAAGTTGGTTTTTGGAACGGTCCCTGTGCTTATATCAAACTCTGGTTTTATGCATCACCCCACCTCTCCTTCCCCTTTATGCAGGCATAAGAGTGTTTTCTAAATGTGAGACTCTGTTCTCTTTCCTAACTCAGTTCACGTGTAGCCATGTTTACAGGATCTTCCTAAGTGATATCTTATGATAAGTTACTTTTTCTGTGTGACTTATTTCACTTAGAATCATCGTACCTGAATCCACTCACTTTGCTGCTACTGGTCTTATGACATTGATTTCATGGCTGAGGGATATTCCATCGTACGTAAGTACCACAATGTTTTGAACCATTTTTATATTTCCTGGGATATTTAAGGTGTACCCAAGTTTAGGTTCTTGTAGTCAGTGCAGCCCTAAATTTGGAGGTGGCTCTTTCTTATTGATTTTCAGTTTTCCCAAGGTATATTCCCTAGACTGGAAGTGGCCTTGGCTCTGTAGCTCTGTTGTTTACTTGTTTTAGGGAACACAATGCACTCCTCCAGTGAGGCAGTTGGCAATTTACATCCCGCCCATCAGCATAACAAGGCTCCCAGTTCTCCAGGGTCTGTCTTGCCTTTCTGGTTTTTACACATTTTGTGGATGTCCCTTTTGACTGGTGGGAAATGATACTTCTTTGTAGTGCAGATTTGCATTGCCCGCTTGCTTGCTTGGCCAAAAAGGGCGTATGCGTTTTCTCCTGAATATAGTCAGGAGAAAACGCATACGCCCTTTTCGGCCAAGTGCACCATTGTCCAAATTGTGCCCCTCTTCCTGTGCTTTACAGGCGATTCCAACGTACCTCTAGAAATCTGTTTCCTGCTATTTTGCCTCACTTTCAAGTCCGCCTCGTTGACTTCCCTCAACAGATTTTTGGACGATTGTTGTCCTTTATCACTCTGCCAGTTTGTGAATTGCTGTGCCCCTGAGCTCCATTTCTCAACTCGTTTTTTGTGAGCTGAACGCAAGTCCAAAATTTTGGATCCTGTCCTATACTGGTTCCCGGTGGGTGGCTGAGACTTTGGTTAATTCTTCTTCCTGCCGGGAAATTAGAGTGACATGTGCCCGTCCAAATGCCTAACAGCTACTCTCTCATGGGTTCTCCCTCGTCCCTTCCATCCTCTGCCAAATTGGGAACCTGTGCAAACCAGGAGGTTAAAGGGCCTGTCTCTCCAAGTTGGGAGATGGATAGTAAGGCAGTTGGAAAGTCAAACTGGAGCACCAGGAGAGGGACTATTCGTTGGTTTTAGAAACCTTTCGTATTCACAGTGTGTCCATTCTCTAGGTTTCCTGTACATGTTATAGCTGTAGTAATATTCCCTTGAACGTGTAGAGTTGGGACCCATGGAATGGGGGCCATGCATTATTGCTTGAAAGGGTCTGCATTCGCTCACCCAATCTCACCAATCCTCTCAGTCCCAAGTGTCCAGCCTTATGCCACATCCAGCTGTCATTGTAGATAGGGTCTTTCCAGGTTTCCTCAGACACCCTGAAGGAATTGTAAAGAATTTCCCTGTTTTTTGGTTTTGCTTTTGAAATTCCTTTTTATAGTGGGTTTGAGCTGATTCTCGCTGCCATGTTTATGCCACTCTAGACACACTTGATTCCCTTATGGAGACATATCAATACATAGGTTTTAAGATTCTTACTAGTCAGATATATTCCTCTGTAGGAAATATGGGGTTTTGAGTCTCTTTCACTGAGGAAGGTGTCGGTCTTGTCAATTCCAAAGTTGGTTTCTGAAACGGTCCCTGTGCTTATACCAAACTCTGGTTTTTTGCATCACCCCACCTCTCCTTCCCCTTTTTGCAGGCATAAGAGTGTTTTCTAAATGTGAGACTCTGTTCTCTTTCCTAACTCAGTTCATGTGTAGCCATGTTTACAGGATCTTCATAAGTGATATCTTATGATAAGTTTCTTTTTCTGTGTGACTTATTTCACTTAGAATCATCGTACCTGAATCCACTCACTTTGCTGCTACTGGTCTTATGACATTGATTTCATGGCTGAGGGATATTCCATCGTACGTAATTACCACAATGTTTTGAACCATTTTTATATTTTCTGGGATATTTAAGGTGTACCCAAGTTGAGGTTCTTGTAGTCAGTGCAGCCCTAAATTTGGAGGTGGCTCTTTCTTATTGATTTTCAGTTTTCCCAAGGTATATTCCCTAGACTGGAAGTGGCCTTGGCTCTGTAGCTCTGTTGTTTACTTGTTTTAGGGAACACAATGCACTCCTCCAGTGAGGCAGTTGGCAATTTACATCCCGCCCATCAGCATAACAAGGCTCCCTGTTCTCCAGGGCCTGTCTTGCCTTTCTGGTTTTTACACATTTTGTGGATGTCCCTTTTGACCGGTGGGAAGTGATACTTCTTTGTAGTGCAGATTTGCATTGCCCGCTTGCTTGCTTGGCCAAAAAGGGCGTATGCGTTTTCTCCTGAATATATTCAGGAGAAAACGCATACGCCCTTTGTGGCCAAGTGCACCATTGTCCAAGTGGTGCCCCTATTCCTGAGCTTTAAAGGCGATTCCAACGTACCTCTTGAAATCTGTTTCCTGCTATTTTGCCTTGCTTTCAAGTCCGCCTCGTTGACTTCCCTCAACAGAATTTTGGACGTTAGTTGTCCTTTATCACTCTGCCAGTTTGTGAATTGCTGTGCCCCTGAGCTCCATTTCTCAACTCGTTTTTTGTGAGCTGAACGCAAGTCCAAAATTTTGGATCATGTCCTATACTGGTTCCCGGTGGGTGGCTGAGACTTTGGTTAATTCTTCTTCCTGCCGGGAAATTAGAGTGACATGTGCCCGTCCAAATGCCTAACAGCTACTCTCTCATGGGTTCTCCCTCGTCCCTTCCATCCTCTGCCAAATTGGGAACCTGTGCAAACCAGGAGGTTAAAGGGCCTGTCTCTCCAAGTTGGGAGATTGATAGTAAGGCAGTTGGAAAGTCAAACTGGAGCACCAGGAGAGGGACTATTCGTTGAGTTTTAGAAACCTTTCGTATTCACAGTGTGTCCATTCTCTAGGTTTCCTGTACATGTTATAGCTGTAGTAATATTCCCTTGAACCTGGAGAGTTGGGACCCATGGAATGGGGGCCATGCATTATTGCTTGAAAGGGTCTGCATTTGCTCACCCAATCTCACCAATCCTCTCAGTCCCAAGTGTCCAGCCTTATGCCACATCCAGCTGTCATTGTAGATAGGGTCTTTCCAGGTTTCCTCAGACACCCTGAAGGAATTGTAAAGAATTTCCCTGTTTTTTGGTTTTGCATTTGAAATTCCTTTTTAGAGTGGGTTTGAGCTGATTCTCGCTGCCATGTTTATGCCACTCTAGACACACTTGATTCCCTTATGGTGCCATATCAATACATAGGTTTTAAGAATCTTACTAGTCAGATATATTCCTCTGCGGGAAATATGGGGTTTTGAGTCTCTTTCACTGAGGCAGGTGTAGGTCTTGTCTATTCCAAAGTTGGTTTTTGGAACGGTCCCTGTGCTTATATCAAACTCTGGTTTTATGCATCACCCCACCTCTCCACCCCTTTATGCAGGCATAAGAGTGTTTTCTAAATGTGAGACTCTGTTCTCTTTCCTAACTCAGTTCACGTGTAGCCATGTTTACAGGATCTTCATAAGTGATATCTTATGATAAGTTCCTTTTTTCTGTGTGACTTATTTCACTTAGAATCATCGTACCTGAATCCACTCACTTTGCTGCTACTGGTCTTATGACATTGATTTCATGGCTGAGGGATATTCCATCGTACGTAATTACCACAATGTTTTGAACCATTTTTATATTTTCTGGGATATTTAAGGTGTACCCAAGTTGAGGTTCTTGTAGTCAGTGCAGCCCTAAATTTGGAGGTGGCTCTTTCTTATTGATTTTCAGTTTTCCCAAGGTATATTCCCTAGACTGGAAGTGGCCTTGGCTCTGTAGCTCTGTTGTTTACTTGTTTTAGGGAACACAATGCACTCCTCCAGTGAGGCAGTTGGCAATTTACATCCCGCCCATCAGCATAACAAGGCTCCCTGTTCTCCAGGGCCTGTCTTGCCTTTCTGGTTTTTACACATTTTGTGGATGTCCTGTTTGACCGGTGGGAAGTGACACTTCTTTGTAGTGCAGATTTGCATTGCCCGCTTGCTTGCTTGGCCAAAAAGGGCCTATGCGTTTTCTCCTGAATATATTCAGGAGAAAACGCATACGCCCTTTTTGGCCAAGTGCATCAATGTCCAAGTTGTGCCCCTCTTCCTGTACTTTACAGGCGATTCCAAGGTACATCTTGAAATCTGTTTCCTGCTATTTTGCCTCGCTTTCAAGTCCACCTCGTTGACTTCCCTCAACAGATTTTTGGACGATAGTTGTCCTTTATGACTCTGCCAGTTTGTGAATTGCTGTGCCCCTGAGCTCCATTTCTCAACTCGTTTTTTGTGAGCTGAACGCAAGTCCAAAATTTTGGATCATGTCCTATACTGGTTCCCGGTGGGTGGCTGAGACTTTGGTTAATTCTTCTTCCTGCCGGGAAATTAGAGTGACATGTGCCCGTCCAAATGCCTAACAGCTACTCTCTCATGGGTTCTCCCTCGTCCCTTCCATCCTCTGCCAAATTGGGAACCTGTGCAAACCAGGAGGTTAAAGGGCCTGTCTCTCCAAGTTGGGAGATTGATAGTAAGGCAGTTGGAAAGTCAAACTGGAGCACCAGGAGAGGGACTATTCGTTGAGTTTTAGAAACCTTTCGTATTCACAGTGTGTCCATTCTCTAGGTTTCCTGTACATGTTATAGCTGTAGTAATATTCCCTTGAACCTGGAGAGTTGGGACCTATGGAATGGGGGCAATTTATTATTGCTTGAAAGGGTCTGCATTTGCTCACCCAATCTCACCAATCCTCTCAGTCCCAAGTGTCCAGCCTTATGCCACATCCAGCTGTCATTGTAAACAGGGTCTTTCCAGGTTTCCTCAGACACCCTGAAGGAATTGTAAAGAATTTCCCTGTTTTTTGGTTTTGCTTTTGAAATTCCTTTTTATAGTGGGTTTGAGCTGATTCTCGCTGCCATGTTTATGCCACTCTAGACACACTTGATTCCCTTATGCAGACATATCAATACATAGGTTTTAAGATTCTTACTAGTCAGATATATTCCTCTGCGGGAAATATGGGGTTTTGAGTCTCTTTCACTGAGGAAGGTGTAGGTCTTGTCTATTCCAAAGTTGGTTTTTGGAACGGTCCCTGTGCTTATATCAAACTCTGGTTTTATGCATCACCCCACCTCTCATTCCCCTTTTTGCAGGCATAAGAGTGTTTTCTAAATGTGAGATTCTGTTCTCTTTCCTAACTCAGTTCACGTGTAGCCATGTTTACAGGATCTTCATCAGTGATATATTATGATAAGTTTCTTTTTCTGTGTGACTTATTTCACTTAGAATCATCGTACCTGAATCCACTCACTTTGCTGCTACTGGTCTTATGACATTGATTTCATGGCTGAGGGATATTCCATCGTATGTAAGTACCACAATGTTTTGAACCATTTTTATATTTCCTGGGATATTTAAGGTGTACCCAAGTTGAGGTTCTTGTAGTCAGTGCAGCCCTAAATTTGGAGGTGGCTCTTTCTTATTGATTTTCAGTTTTCCCAAGGTATATTCCCTAGTCTGGAAGTGGCCTTGGCTCTGTAGCTATGTTGTTTACTTGTTTTAGGGAACACAATGCACTCCTCCAGTGAGGCAGTTGGCAATTTACATCCCGCCCATCAGCATAACAAGGCTCCCAGTTCTCCAGGGCCTGTCTTGCCTTTCTGGTTTTTACACATTTTGTGGATGTCCCTTTTGACCGGTGGGAAGTGATACTTCTTTGTAGTGCAGATTTGCATTGCCCGCTTGCTTGCTTGGCCAAAAAGGGCGTATGCGTTTTCTCCTGAATATATTCAGGAGAAAACGCATACGCCCTTTTTGGCCAAGTGCACCATTGTCCAAGTTGTGCCCCTCTTCCTGTGCTTTACAGGCGATTCCAACATACCTCTTGAAATCTGTTTCCTGCTATTTTGCCTCGCTTTCAAGTCCGCCTCGTTGACTTCCCTCAACAGATTTTTGGACGATAGTTGTCCTTTATCACTCTGCCAGTTTGTGAATTGCTGTGCCCCTGTGCTCCATTTCTCAACTCGTTTTTTTGTGAGCTGAACGCAAGTCCAAAATTTTGGATACTGTCCTATACTGGTTCCCGGTGAGTGGCTGAGACTTTGGTTAATTCTTCTTCCTCCCGGGAAATTAGAGTGACATATGCCCGTCCAAATGTCTAACAGCTACTCTCTCATGGGTTCTCCCTCGTCCCTTCCATCCTCTTCCAAATTGGGAACCTGTGCAAACCAGGAGGTTAAAGGGCCTGTCTCTCCAAGTTGGGAGATTGATAGTAAGGCAGTTGGAAAGTCAAACTGGAGCACCAGGAGAGGGATTATTCGTTGAATTTTAGAAACCTTTCGTATTCACAGTGTGTCCATTCTCTAGGTTTCCTGTACATGTTATAGCTGTAGTAATATTCCCTTGAACCTGGAGAGTTGGGACCCATGGAATGGGGGCCATGCATTATTGCTTGAAAGGGTCTGCATTTGCTCAACCAATCTCACCAATCCTCTCAGTCCCAAGTGTCCAGCCTTATGCCACATCCAGCTGTCATTGTAGACAGGGTCTTTCCAGGTTTCCTCAGACACCCTGAAGGAATTGTAAAAAATTTCCCTGTTTTTTGGTTTTGCTTTTGAAATTCCTTTTTTTTTTTTTTTTTGCGTTATGCGGGTCTCTCACTGTTGTGGCCTCCCCCGTTGCGGAGCACAGGCTCCGGACGCGCAGGCTCCGGAGGCGGAGGCTCAGCGGCCATGGCCCACGGGCCCAGCCGCTCCGCGGCACATGGGATCCTCCCAGACCGGGGCACGAACCCGTATCCCCTGCATCGGCAGGCGGACTCTTAACCACTTGCGCCACCAGGGAGGCCCTGAAATTCCTTTTTATAGTGGGTTTGAGCTGATTCTCGCTGCCATGTTTATGCCACTCTAGACACACTTGATTCCCTTATGCAGACATATCAATACATAGTTTTTAAGATTCCTACTAGTCAGATATATTCCTCTGCGGGAAATATGGGGTTTTGAGTCTCTTTCACTGAGGAAGGTGTAGGTCTTGTCTATTCTAAAGTTGGTTTTTGGAACGGTCCCTGTGCTTATATCAAACTCTGGTTTTATGCATCACCCCACCTCTCCTTCCCCTTTTTGCAGGCATAAGAGTGTTTTCTAAATGTGAGACTCTGTTCTCTTTCCTAACTCAGTTCACGTGTAGCCATGTTTACAGGATCTTCATCAGTGATATCTTATGATAAGTTTCTTTTTCTGTGTGACTTATTTCAATTAGAATCATCGTACCTGAATCCACTCACTTTGCTGCTACTGGTCTTATGACATTGATTTCATGGCTGAGGGATATTCCATCGTATGTAAGTACCACAATGTTTTGAACCATTTTTATATTTCCTGGGATATTTAAGGTGTACCCAAGTTGAGGTTCTTGTAGTCAGTGCAGCCCTAAATTTGGAGGTGGCTCCTTCTTATTGATTTTCAGTTTTCCCAAGGTATATTCCCTAGACTGGAAGTGGCCTTGGCTCTGTAGCTCTGTTGTTTACTTGTTTTAGGGAACACAATGCACTCCTCCAGTGAGGCAGTTGGCAATTTACATCCCGCCCATCAGCATAACAAGGCTCCCTGTTCTCCAGGGCCTGTCTTGCCTTTCTGGTTTTTACACATTTTGTGGATGTCCCTTTTGACCGGTGGGAAGTGATACTTCTTTGTAGTGCAGATTTGCATTGCCCGCTTGCTTGCTTGGCCAAAAAGGGCGTATGCGTTTTCTCCTGAATATATTCAGGAGAAAACGCATACGCCCTTTTTGGCCAAGTGCACCATTGTCCAAGTTGTGCCCCTCTTCCTGTGCTTTACAGGCGATTCCAACGTACCTCTTGAAATCTGTTTCTTGCTATTTTGCCTCGCTTTCAAGTCCACCTCGTTGACTTCCCTCAACAGAATTTTGGACGTTAGTTGTCCTTTATCACTCTGCCAGTTTGTGAATTGCTGTGCCCCTGAGCTCCATTTCTCAACTCGTTTTTTGTGAGCTGAACGCAAGTCCAAAATTTTGGATCCTGTCCTATACTGGTTCCCGGTGGGTGGCTGAGACTTTGGTTAATTCTTCTTCCTGCCGGGAAATTAGAATTACATGTGCCCATCCAAATGCCTAACAGCTACTCTCTCATGGGTTCTCCCTCGTCCCTTCCATCCTCTGCCAAATTGGGAACCTGTGCAAACCAGGAGGTTAAAGGGCCTGTCTCTCCAAATTGGGAGATTGATAGTAAGGCAGTTGGAAAGTCAAACTGGAGCACCAGGAGAGGGATTATTCGTTGAATTTTAGAAACCTTTCGTATTCACAGTGTGTCCATTCTCTAGGTTTCCTGTACATGTTATAGCTGTAGTAATATTCCCTTGAACCTGGAGAGTTGGGACCCATGGAATGGGGGCCATGCATTATTGCTTGAAAGGGTCTGCATTTGCTCAACCAATCTCACCAATCCTCTCAGTCCCAAGTGTCCAGCCTTATGCCACATCCAGCTGTCATTGTAGACAGGGTCTTTCCAGGTTTCCTCAGACACCCTGAAGGAATTGTAAAAAATTTCCCTGTTTTTTGGTTTTGCTTTTGAAATTCCTTTTTTTTTTTTGCGGTATGCGGGTCTCTCACTGTTGTGGCCTCCCCCGTTGCGGAGCACAGGCTCCGGACGCGCAGGCTCCGGAGGCGCAGGCTCAGTGGCCATGGCCCACGGGCCCAGCCGCTCCGCGGCACATGGGATCCTCCCAGACCGGGGCACGAACCCGTATCCCCTGCATCGGCAGGCGGACTCTTAACCACTTGCGCCACCAGGGAGGCCCTGAAATTCCTTTTTATAGTGGGTTTGAGCTGATTCTCGCTGCCATGTTTATGCCACTCTAGACACACTTGATTCCCTTATGCAGACATATCAATACATAGTTTTTAAGATTCCTACTAGTCAGATATATTCCTCTGCGGGAAATATGGGGTTTTGAGTCTCTTTCACTGAGGAAGGTGTAGGTCTTGTCTATTCTAAAGTTGGTTTTTGGAACGGTCCCTGTGCTTATATCAAACTCTGGTTTTATGCATCACCCCACCTCTCCTTCCCCTTTTTGCAGGCATAAGAGTGTTTTCTAAATGTGAGACTCTGTTCTCTTTCCTAACTCAGTTCACGTGTAGCCATGTTTACAGGATCTTCATCAGTGATATCTTATGATAAGTTTCTTTTTCTGTGTGACTTATTTCACTTAGAATCATCGTACCTGAATCCACTCACTTTGCTGCTACTGGTCTTATGACATTGATTTCATGGCTGAGGGATATTCCATCGTATGTAAGTACCACAATGTTTTGAACCATTTTTATATTTCCTGGGATATTTAAGGTGTACCCAAGTTGAGGTTCTTGTAGTCAGTGCAGCCCTAAATTTGGAGGTGGCTCCTTCTTATTGATTTTCAGTTTTCCCAAGGTATATTCCCTAGACTGGAAGTGGCCTTGGCTCTGTAGCTCTGTTGTTTACTTGTTTTAGGGAACACAATGCACTCCTCCAGTGAGGCAGTTGGCAATTTACATCCCGCCCATCAGCATAACAAGGCTCCCTGTTCTCCAGGGCCTGTCTTGCCTTTCTGGTTTTTACACATTTTGTGGATGTCCCTTTTGACCGGTGGGAAGTGATACTTCTTTGTAGTGCAGATTTGCATTGCCCGCTTGCTTGCTTGGCCAAAAAGGGCGTATGCGTTTTCTCCTGAATATATTCAGGAGAAAACGCATACGCCCTTTTTGGCCAAGTGCACCATTGTCCAAGTTGTGCCCCTCTTCCTGTGCTTTACAGGCGATTCCAGCGTACCTCTTGAAATCTGTTTCCTGCTATTTTGCCTCGCTTTCAAGTCCACCTCGTTGACTTCCCTCAACAGAATTTTGGACGTTAGTTGTCCTTTATCACTCTGCCAGTTTGTGAATTGCTGTGCCCCTGAGCTCCATTTCTCAACTCGTTTTTTGTGAGCTGAACGCAAGTCCAAAATTTTGGATCCTGTCCTATACTGGTTCCCGGTGGGTGGCTGAGACTTTGGTTAATTCTTCTTCCTGCCGGGAAATTAGAATTACATGTGCCCATCCAAATGCCTAACAGCTACTCTCTCATGGGTTCTCCCTCGTCCCTTCCATCCTCTGCCAAATTGGGAACCTGTGCAAACCAGGAGGTTAAAGGGCCTGTCTCTCCAAATTGGGAGATTGATAGTAAGGCAGTTGGAAAGTCAAACTGGAGCACCAGGAGAGGGACTATTCGTTGAGTTTTAGAAACCTTTCGTATTCACAGTGTGTCCATTCTCTAGGTTTCCTGTACATGTTATAGCTGTAGTAATATTCCCTTGGACCTGGAGAGTTGGGACCCATGGATTGGGGGCCATGCATTATTGCTTGAAAGGGTCTGCATTTGCTCACCCAATCTCACCAATCCTCTCAGTCCCAAGTGTCCAGCCTTATGCCACATCCAGCTGTCATTGTAGACAGGGTCTTTCCAGGTTTCCTCAGACACCCTGAAGGAATTGTAAAGAATTTCCCTGTTTTTTGGTTTTGCTTTTGAAATTCCTTTTTATAGTGGGTTTGAGCTGATTCTCGCTGCCATGTTTATGCCACTCTAGACACACTTGATTCCCTTATGCAGACATATCAATACATAGGTTTTAAGATTCTTACTAGTCAGATATATTCCTCTGTGGGAAATATGGGGTTTTGAGTCTCTTTCACTGAGGAAGGTGTAGGTCTTGTCTATTCCAAAGTTGGTTTTTGGAACGGTCCCTGTGCTTATATCAAACTCTGGTTTTATGCATCACCCCACCTCTCCTTCCCCTTTTTGCAGGCATAAGAGTGTTTTCTAAATGTGAGACTCTGTTCTCTTTCCTAACTCAGTTCACGTGTAGCCATGTTTACAGGATCTTCCTAAGTGATATCTTATGATAAGTTTCTTTTTCTGTGTGACTTATTTCACTTAGAATCATCGTACCTGAATCCACTCACTTTGCTGCTACTGGTCTTATGACATTGATTTAATGGCTGAGGGATATTCCATCGTATGTAAGTACCACAATGTTTTGAACCATTTTTATATTTCCTGGGATATTTAAGGTGTACCCAAGTTGAGGTTCTTGTAGTAAGTGCAGCCCTAAATTTGGAGGTGGCTCTTTCTTATTGATTTTCAGTTTTCCCAAGGTATATTCCCTAGACTGGAAGTGGCCTTGGCTCTGTAGCTCTGTTGTTTACTTGTTTTAGGGAACACAATGCACTCCTCCAGTGAGGCAGTTGGCAATTTACATCCCGCCCATCAGCATAACAAGGCTCTCTGTTCTCCAGGGCCTGTCTTGCCTTTCTGGTTTTTACACATTTTGTGGATGTCCCTTTTGACCGGTGGGAAATGATACTTCTTTGTAGTGCAGATTTGCATTGCCCGCTTGCTTGCTTGGCCAAAAAGGGCGTATGCGTTTTCTCCTGAATATATTCAGGAGAAAACCCATACGCCCTTTTTGGCCAAGTGCATCATTGTCCAAGTTGTGCCCCTCTTCCTGTGCTTTACAGGCGATTGCAAGGTACCTCTTGAAATCTGTTTCCTGCTATTTTGCCTCGCTTTCAAGTCCACCTCGTTGACTTCCCTCAAGTGATTTTTGGACGATAGTTGTCCTTTATCACTCTGCCAGTTTGTGAAATGCTGTGCCCCTGAGCTCCATTTCTCAACTCGTTTTTTGTGAGCTGAACGCAAGTCCAAAATTTTGGATCCTGTCCTCTACTGGTTCCCAGTGCGTGGCTGAGACTTAGGTCAATTCTTCTTCCTGCCGGGAAATTAGAGTAACATGTGCCCGTCCAAATGCCTAACAGCTACTCTCTCATGGGTTCTCCCTCGTCCCTTCCATCCTCTTCCAAATTGGGAACCTGTGCAAACCAGGAGGTTAAAGGGCCTGTCTCTCAAAGTTGGGAGATTGATAGTAAGGCAGTTGGAAAGTCAAACTTGAGCACCAGGAGAGGGACTATTCTTTGAGTTTTAGAAACCTTTCGTATTCACAGTGTGTCCATTCTCTAGGTTTCCTGTACATGTTATAGCTGTAGTAATATTCCCTTGAACCTGGAGAGTTGGGACCCATGGAATGGGGGCCATGCATTATTGCTTGAAAGGGTCTGCATTTGCTCACCCAATCTCACCAATCCTCTTAGTCCCAAGTGTCCAGCCTTATGCCACATCCAGCTGTCATTGTAGACAGGGTCTTTCCAGGTTTCCTCAGACACCCTGAAGGAATTGTAAAGAATTTCCCTGTTTTTTGGTTTTGCTTTTGAAATTCCTTTTTATAGTGGGTTTGAGCTGATTCTCGCTGCCATGTTTATGCCACTCTAGACACACTTGATTCCCTTATGCTGACATATCAATATATAGGTTTTAAGATTCTTACTAGTCAGATCTATTCCTCTGTGGGAAATATGGGGTTTTGAGTCTCTTTCACTGAGGAAGGTGTAGGTCTTGTCTATTCCAAAGTTGGTTTTTGGAACGGTCCCTGTGCTTATATCAAACTCTGGTTTTATGCATCACCCCACCTCTCCTTCCCCTTTTTGCAGGCATAAGAGTGTTTTCTAAATGTGAGACTCTGTTCTCTTTCCTAACTCAGTTCACGTGTAGCCATGTTTACAGGATCTTCCTAAGTGATATCTTATGATAAGTTTCTTTTTCTGTGTGACTTATTTCACTTAGAATCATCGTACCTGAATCCACTCACTTTGCTGCTACTGGTCTTATGACATTGATTTCATGGCTGAGGGATATTCCATCGTATGTAAGTACAACAATGTTTTGAACCATTTTTATATTTCCTGGGATATTTAAGGTGTACCCAAGCTGAGGTTCTTGTAGTCAGTGCAGCCCTAAATTTGGAGGTGGCTCTTTCTTATTGATTTTCCGTTTTCCCAAGGTATATTCCCTAGACTGGAAGTGGCCTTGGCTCTGTAGCTCTGTTGTTTACTTGTTTTAGGGAACACAATGCACTCCTCCAGTGAGGCAGTTGGCAATTTACATCCCGCCCATCAGCATAACAAGGCTCTCTGTTCTCCAGGGCCTGTCTTGCCTTTCTGGTTTTTACACATTTTGTGGATGTCCCTTTTGACCGGTGGGAAGTGATACTTCTTTGTAGTGCAGATTTGCATTGTCCGCTTGCTTGCTTGGCCAAAAAGGGCGTATGCGTTTTCTCCTGAATATATTCAGGAGAAAACGCATACGCCCTTTTTGGCCAAGTGCACCATTGTCCAAGTTGTGCCCCTATTCCTGTGCTTTACAGGCGATTCCAAGGTACCTCTTGAAATCTGTTTCCTGCTATTTTGCCTCGCTTTCAAGTCCACCTCGTTGACTTCCCTCAAGTGATTTTTGGACGATAGTTGTCCTTTATCACACTGCCAGTTTGTGAATTGCTGTGCCCCTAAGCTCCATTTCTCAACTCGTTTTTTGCGAGCTGAACGCAAGTCCAAAATTTTGGATCATGTCCTATACTGGTTCCCGGTGGGTGGCTGAGACATTGGTTAATTCTTCTTCCTGCCGGGAAATTAGAGTGACATGTGCCCGTCCAAATGCCTAACAGCTACTCTCTCATGGGTTCTCCCTCGTCCCTTCCATCCTCTGCCAAATTGGGAACCTGTGAAAACCAGGAGGTTAAAGGGCCTGTCTCTCCAAGTTGGGAGATTGATAGTAAGGCAGTTGGAAAGTCAAACTGGAGCACCACGAGAGGGACTATTCGTTGAGTTTTAGAAACCTTTCGTATTCACAGTGTGTACATTCTCTAGGTTTCCTGTACATGTTATAGCTGTAGTAATATTCCCTTGAACCTGGAGAGTTGGGACCCATGGAATGGGGGCCATGCATTATTGCTTGTAAGGGTCTGCATTTGCTCACCCAATCTCACCAATCCTCTCAGTCCCAAGTGTCCAGCCTTATGCCACATCCAGCTGTCATTGTAGATACGGTCTTTCCAGGTTTCCTCAGACACCCTGAAGGAATTGTAAAGAATTTCCCTGTTTTTTGGTTTTGCTTTTGAAATTCCTTTTTTTTTTTTTTTGCGGTATGCGGGCCTCTCACTGTTGTGGCCTCCCCCGTTGTGGAGCACAGGCTCCGGACGCGCAGGCTCCAGACGCGCAGTCTCAGCGGCCATGGCCCACGGGCCCAGCCACTCCACGGCACATGGGATCCTCCCAGACCGGGGCACGAACCCGTATCCCCTGCATCGGCAGGCGGACTCTTAACCACTTGCGCCACCAGGGAGGCCCTGAAATTCCTTTTTATAGTGGGTTTGAGCTGATTCTCGCTGCCATGTTTATGCCACTCTAGACACACTTGATTCCCTTATGCAGACATATCAATACATAGTGTTTAAGATTCTTACTAGTCAGATATATTCCTCTGTGGGAAATATGGGGTTTTGAGTCTCTTTCACTGAGGAAGGTGTAGGTCTTGTCTATTCCAAAGTTGGTTTTTGGAACGGTCCCTGTGCTTATATCAAACTCTGGTTTTATGCATCACCCCACCTCTCCTTCCCCTTTGTGCAGGCATAAGAGTGTTTTCTAAATGTGAGACTCTGTTCTCTTTCCTAACTCAGTTCACGTGTAGCCATGTTTACAGGATCTTCATAAGTGATATCTTATGATAAGTTTCTTTTTCTGTGTGACTTATTTCACTTAGAATCATCGTACCTGAATCCACTCACTTTGCTGCTACTGGTCTTATGACATTGATTTCATGGCTGAGGGATATTCCATCGTACGTAAGTACCACAATGTTTTGAACCATTTTTATATTTCCTGGGATATTTAAGGTGTACCCAAGTTGAGGTTCTTGTAGTCAGTGCAGCCCTAAATTTGGAGGTGGCTCTTTCTTATTGATTTTCCGTTTTCCCAAGGTATATTCCCTAGACTGGAAGTGGCCTTGGCTCTGTAGCTCTGTTGTTTACTTGTTTTAGGGAACACAATGCACTCCTCCAGTGAGGCAGTTGGCAATTTACATCCCACCCATCAGCATAACAAGGCTCCCTGTTCTCCAGGGCCTGTCTTGCCTTTCTGGTTTTTACACATTTTGTGGATGTCCCTTTTGACCGGTGGGAAATGATACTTCTTTGTTGTGCAGATTTGCATTGCCCGCTTGCTTGCTTGGCCAAAAAGGGCGTATGCGTTTTCTCCTGAATATATTCAGGAGAAAATGCATACGCCCTTTTTGGCCAAGTGCATCATTGTCCAAGTTGTGCCCCTCTTCCTGTGCTTTACAGGCGATTCCAAGGTACCTCTTGAAATCTGTTTCCTGCTATTTTGCCTCGCTTTCAAGTCCCCCTCGTAGACTTCCCTCAACAGATTTTTGGACGATAGTTGTCCTTTATCACTCTGCCAGTTTGTGAATTGCTGTGCCCCTGAGCTCCATTTCTCAACTCGTTTTTGGTGAGCTGAACGCAAGTCCAAAATTTTGGATCATGTCCTATACTGGTTCCTGGTGGGTTGCTGAGACTTTGGTTAATTCTTCTTCCTGCCGGGAAATTAGAGTGACATGTGCCCGTCCAAATGCCTAACAGCTACTCTCTCATGGGTTCTCCCTCGTCCCTTCCACCCTCTGCCAAATTGGGAACCTGTGCAAACCAGGATGTTAAAGGGCCTGTCTCTCCAAGTTGGGAGATTGATAGTAAAGCAGTTGGAAAGTCAAACTGGAGCACCAGGAGAGGGACTATTCGTTGAGTTTTAGAAACCTTTCGTATTCACAGTGTGTCCATTCTCTAGGATTCCTGTACATGTTATAGCTGTAGTAATATTCCCTTGAACCTGGAGAGTTGGGACCCATGGAATGGGGGCCATGCATTATTGCTTGAAAGGGTCTGCATTTGCTCACCCAATCTCACCAATCCTCTCAGTCCCAAGTGTCCAGGCTTATGCCACATCCAGCTGTCATTGTAGATAGGGTCTTTCCAGGTTTCCTCAGACACCCTGAAGGAATTGTAAAGAATTTCCCTGTTTTTTGGTTTTGCTTTTGAAATTCCGTTTTAGAGTGGGTTTGAGCTGATTCTCGCTGCCATGTTTATGCCACTCTAGACACACTTGATTCCCTTATGCAGACATATCAATACATAGGTTTTAAGATTCTTACTAGTCAGATATATTCCTCTGCGGGAAATATGGGGTTTTGAGTCTCTTTCACTGAGGAAGGTGTAGGTCTTGTCTATTCCAAAGTTGGTTTTGGAACGGTCCCTGTGCTTATATGAAACTCTGGTTTTATGCATCACCCCACCTCTCCATCCCCTTTATGCAGGCATAAGAGTGTTTTCTAAATGTGAGACTCTGTTCTCTTTCCTAACTCAGTTCACGTGTAGCCCTGATTACAGGATCTTCCTAAGTGATATCTTATGATAAGTTTCTTTTTCTGTGGGACTTATTTCACTTAGAATCATCGTACCTGAATCCACTCACTTTGCTGCTACTGGTCTTATGACATTGATTTCATGGCTGAGGGATATTCCATCGTACGTAAGTACCACAATGTTTTGAACCATTTTTATATTTCCTGGGATATTTAAGGTGTACCCAAGTTGAGCTTCTTGTAGTCAGTGCGGCCCTAAATTTGGAGGTGGCTCTTTCTTATTGATTTTCAGTTTTCCCAAGGTATATTCCCTAGACTGGAAGTGGCCTTGGCTCTGTAGCTCTGTTGTTTACTTGCTTTAGGGAACACAATGCACTCCTCCAGTGAGGCAGTTGGCAAATTACATCCCGCCCATCAGCATAACAAGGCTCCCTGTTCTCCAGGGCCTGTCTTGCCTTTCTGGTTTTTACACATCTTGTGGATGTCTCTTTTGACCGGTGGGAAGTGATACTTCTTTGTAGTGCAGATTTGCATTGCCCGCTTGCTTGCTTGGCCAAAAAGGGCGTATGCGTTTTCTCCTGACGATATTCAGGAGAAAACGCATACGCCCTTTTTGGCCAAGTGCACCATTGTCCAAGTTGTGCCCCTCTTCTTGTGATTTACAGGCGATTCCAACGTACCTCTTGAAATCTGTTTCCTGCTATTTTGCCTCGCTTTCAAGTCCACCTCGTTGACTTCCCTCAAGTGATTTTTGGACGATAGTTGTCCTTTATCACTCTGCCAGTTTGTGAATTGCTGTGCCCCTGAGCTCCATTTCTCAACTCGTTTTTTGCGAGCTGAACGCAAGTCCAAAATTTTGGATCCTGTCCTATACTGGTTCCCGGTGTGTGGCTGAGACTTTGGTTAATTCTTCTTCCTGCCGGGAAATTAGAGTGACATGTGCCCGTCCAAATGCCTAACAGCTACTCTCTCATGGGTTCTCCCTCGTCCCTTCCATCCTCTGCCAAATTGGGAACCTGTGCAAACCAGGAGGTTAAAGGGCCTGTCTCTCCAAGTTGGGAGATTGATAGTAAGGCAGTTGGAAAGTCAAACTGGAGCACCAGGAGAGGGACTATTCGTTGAGTTTTAGAAACCTTTCGTATTCACAGTGTGTACATTCTCTAGGTTTCCTGTACACGTTATAGCTGTAGTAATATTCCCTTGAACCTGGAGAGTTGGGACCCATCGAATGGGGGCCATGCATTATTGCTTGAAAGGGTCTGCATTTGCTCACCCAATCTCACCAATCCTCTCAGTCCCAAGTGTCCAGCCTTATGCCACATCCAGCTGTCATTGTAGATACGGTCTTTTCAGGTTTCCTCAGACACCCTGAAGGAATTGTAAAGAATTTCCCTGTTTTTTGGTTTTGCTTTTGAAATTCCTTTTTTTTTTTTTTTTTTTGCGGTATCCGGGCCTCTCACTGTTGTGGCCTCCCCCGTTGTGGAGCACAGGCTCCGGACGCGCAGGCTCCAGACGCGCAGGCTCAGCGGCCAATGCCCACGGGCCCAGCTGCTCCACGGCACATGGGATCCTCCCAGACCGTGGCACGAACCCGTATCCCCTGCATCGGCAGGCGGACTCTTAACCACTTGCGCCACCAGGGAGGCCCTGAAATTCCTTTTTATAGTGGGTTTGAGCTGATTCTCTCTGCCATGTTTATGCCACTCTAGACACACTTGATTCCCTTATGCAGACATATCAATACATAGGGTATAATATTCTTACTAGTCAGATATATTCCTCTGCGGGAAATATGGGGTTTTGAGTCTCTTTCACTGAGGAAGGTGTAGGTCTTGTCTATTCCAAAGTTGGTTTTTGGAACGGTCCCTGTGCTTATATCAAACTCTGGTTTTATGCATCACCCCACCTCTCCTTCCCCTTTGTGCAGGCATAAGAGTGTTTTCTAAATGTGAGACTCTGTTCTCTTTCCTAACTCAGTTCACGTGTAGCCATGTTTACAGGATCTTCATAAGTGATATCTTATGATACGTTTCTTTTTCTGTGTGACTTATTTCACTTAGAATCATCGTACCTGAATCCACTCACTTTGCTGCTACTGGTCTTATGACATTGATTTCATGGCTGAGGGATATTCCATCGTACGTAAGTACCACAATGTTTTGAACTATTTTTATATTTCCTGGGATATTTAAGGTGTACCCAAGTTTAGGTTCTTGTAGTCAGTGCAGCCCTAAATTTGGAGGTGGCTCTTTCTTATTGATTTTCAGTTTTCCCAAGGTATATTCCCTAGACTGGAAGTGGCCTTGGCTCTGTAGCTCTGTTGTTTACTTGTTTTAGGGAACACAATGCACTCCTCCAGTGAGGCAGTTGGCAATTTACATCCCACCCATCAGCATAACAAGGCTCCCTGTTCTCCAGGGCCTGTCTTGCCTTTCTGGTTTTTACACATTTTGTGGATTTCCCTTTTGACCGGTGGGAAATGATACTTCTTTGTAGTGCAGATTTGCATTGCCCGCTTGCTTGCTTGGCCAAAAAGGGCGTATGCGTTTTCTCCTGAATATATTCAGGAGAAAACCCATACGCCTTTTTTGGCCATGTGCATCATTGTCCAAGTTGTGCCCCTCTTCCTGTGCTTTACAGGCGATTGCAAGGTACCTCTTGAAATCTGTTTCCTGCTATTTTGCCTCGCTTTCAAGTCCACCTCGTTGACTTCCCTCAAGTGATTTTTGGACGATAGTTGTCCTTTATCACTCTGCCAGTTTGTGAATTGCTGTGCCCCTGAGCTCCATTTCTCAACTCGTTGTTTTGTGAGCTGAACACAAGTCCAAAATTTTGGATCATGTACTATACTGGTTCCCGGTGGGTGGCTGAGACTTTGGTTAATTCTTCTTCCTGCCGGGAAATTAGAGTGACATATGCCCGTCCAAATGTCCAACAGCTACTCTCTCATGGGTTCTCCCTCGTCCCTTCCATCCTCTGCCAAATTGGGAACCTGTGCAAACCAGGAGGTTAAAGGGCCGGTCTCTCCAAGTTGGGAGATTGATAGTAAGGCAGTTGGAAAGTCAAACTGGAGCACCAGGAGAGGGACTATTCGTTGAATTTTAGAAACCTTTCCTATTCACAGTGTGTACATTCTCTAGGTTTCCTGTACATGTTATAGCTGTAGTAATATTCCCTTGAACCTGGAGAGTTGGGACCCATGGAATGGGGGCCATGCATTATTGCTTGAAAGGGTCTGCATTTGCTCACCCAATCTCACCAATCCTCTCAGTCCCAAGTGTCCAGCCTTATGCCACATCCAGCTGTCATTGTAGACAGGTTCTTTCCAGGTTTCCTCAGACACCTGAAGGAATTGTAAAAAATTTCCCTGTTTTTTGGTTTTGCTTTTGAAATTCCTTTTTTTTTTTTTTTGCGGTATGCGGGTCTCTCACTGTTGTGGCCTCCCCCGTTGCAGAGCACAGGCTCCGGACGTGCAGGCTCCGGAGGCGCAGGCTCAGCGGCCATGGCCCACGGGCCGAGCCGCTCCGTGGCACATGGTATCCTCCCAGACCGGGGCACGAACCCGTATCCCCTGCATCGGCAGGCGGACTCTTAACCACTTGCGCCACCAGGGAGGCCCTGAAATTCCTTTTTATAGTGGGTTTGAGCTGATTCTCGCTGCCATGTTTATGCCACTCTAGACACACTTGATTCCCTTATGCAGACATATCAATACATAGGTTTTAAGATTCCTACTAGTCAGATATATTCCTCTGCGGGAAATATGGGGTTTTGCGTCTCTTTCGCTGAGGAAGGTGTAGGTCTTGTCTATTCTAAAGTTGGTTTTTGGAACGGTCCCTGTGCTTATATCAAACTCTGGTTTTATGCATCACCCCACCTCTCCTTCCCCTTTGTGCAGGCATAAGAGTGTTTTCTAAATGTGAGACTCTGTTCTCTTTCCTAACTCAGTTCACGTGTAGCCATGTTTACAGGATCTTCATCAGTGATATCTTATGATAAGTTTCTTTTTCTGTGTGACTTATTTCACTTAGAATCATCGTACCTGAATCCACTCACTTTGCTGCTACTGGTCTTATGACATTGATTTCATGGCTGAGGGATATTCCATCGTACGTAAGTACCACAATGTTTTGAACCATTTTTATATTTCCTGGGATATTTAAGGTGTACCCAAGTTTAGGTTCTTGTAGTCAGTGCAGCCCTAAATTTGGAGGTGGTTCCTTCTTATTGATTTTCAGTTTTCCCAAGGTATATTCCCTAGACTGGAAGTGGCCTTGGCTCTGTAGCTCTGTTGTTTACTTGTTTTAGCGAACACAATGCACTCCTCCAGTAGGCAGTTGGCAATTTACATCCCGCCCGTCAGCATAACAAGGCTCCCTGTTCTCCAGGGCCTGTCTTGCCTTTCTGGTTTTTACACATTTTGTGGATGTTCCTTTTGACCGGTGGGAAGTGATACTTCTTTGTAGTGCAGATTTGCATTGCCCGCTTGCTTGCTTGGCCAAAAAGGGCGTATGCGTTTTCTCCTGAATATATTCAAGAGAAAACGCATACGCCCTTTTTGACCAAGTGCATCATTGTACAAGTTGTGCCCCTATTCCTGTGCTTTACAGGCGATTCCAAGGTACCTCTTGAAATCTGTTTCCTGCTATTTTGCCTCGCTTTCAAGTCCACCTCGATGACTTCCCTCAAGTGATTTTTGGACGATAGTTGTCCTTTATTACTCTGCCAGTATGTGAATTGCTGTGCCCCTGAGCTACATTTCTCAAGTCGTTTTTTGTGAGCTGAACGCAAGTCCAAAATTTTGGATCCTGTCCTATACTGGTTCCCAGTGCGTGGCTGAGACTTAGGTTAATTCTTCTTCCTGCCGGGAAATTAGAGTGACATGTGCCCGTCCAAATGCCTAACAGCTACTCTCTCATGGGTTCTCCCTCGTCCCTTCCATCCTCTGCCAAATTGGGAACCTGTGCAAACCAGGAGGTTAAAGGGCCTGTCTCTCCAAGTTGGGAGATTGATAGTAAGGCAGTTGGAAAGTCAAACTTGAGCACCAGGAGAGGGACTATTCTTTGAGTTTTAGAAACCTTTCGTATTCACAGTGTGTCCATTCTCTAGGTTTCCTGTACATGTTATAGCTGTAGTAATATTCCCTTGAACCTGGAGAGTTGGGACCCATGGAATGGGGGCCATGCATTATTGCTTGAAAGGGTCTGCATTTGCTCACCCAATCTCACCAATCCTCTCAGTCCCAAGTGTCCAGCCTTATGCCACATCCAGCTGTCATTGTAGACAGGGTCTTTCCAGGTTTCCTCAGACACCCTGAAGGAATTGTAAAGAATTTCCCTGTTTTTTGGTTTTGCTTTTGAAATTCCTTTTTATAGTGGGTTTGAGCTGATTCTCGCTGCCATGTTTATGCCACTCTAGACACACTTGATTCCCTTATGCTGACATATCAATACATAGGTTTTAAGATTCTTACTAGTCAGATCTATTCCTCTGTGGGAAATATGGGGTTTTGAGTCTCTTTCACTGAGGAAGGTGTAGGTCTTGTCTATTCCAAATTTGGTTTTTGGAACGGTCCCTGTGCTTATATCAAACTCTGGTTTTATGCATCACCCCACCTCTCCTTCCCCTTTTTGCAGGCATAAGAGTGTTTTCTAAATGTGAGACTCTGTTCTCTTTCCTAACTCAGTTCACGTGTAGCCATGTTTACAGGATCTTCCTAAGTGATATCTTATGATAAGTTTCTTTTTCTGTGTGACTTATTTCACTTAGAATCATCGTACCTGAATCCACTCACTTTGCTGCTACTGGTCTTATGACATTGATTTCATGGCTGAGGGATATTCCATCGTACGTAAGTACCACAATGTTTTGAACCATTTTTATATTTCCTGGGATATTTAAGGTGTACCCAAGTTTAGGTTCTTGTAGTCAGTGCAGCCCTAAATTTGGAGGTGGCTCTTTCTTATTGATTTTCCGTTTTCCCAAGGTATATTCCCTAGACTGGAAGTGGCCTTGGCTCTGTAGCTCTGTTGTTTACTTGTTTTAGGGAACACAATGCACTCCTCCAGTGAGGCAGTTGGCAATTGACATCCCGCCCATCAGCATAACCAGGCTCCCTGTTCTCCAGGGCCTGTCTTGCCTTTCTGGTTTTTACACATTTTGTGGATGTCCCTTTTGACCGGTGGGAAGTGATACTTCTTTGTAGTGCAGATTTGCATTGCCCGCTTGCTTGCTTGGCCAAAAAGGGCGTATGCGTTTTCTCCTGAATATATTCAGGAGAAAACGCATACGCCCTTTTTGGCCAAGTGCACCATTGTCCAAGTTGTGCCCCTCTTCTTGTGATTTACAGGCGATTCCAATGTACCTCTTGAAATCTGTTTCCTGCTATTTTGCCTCGCTTTCAAGTCCACCTCGTTGACTTCCCTCAACAGATTTTTGGACGATAGTTGTCCTTTATCACACTGCCAGTTTGTGAATTGCTGTGCCCCTGAGCTCCATTTCTCAACTCGTTTTTTGCGAGCTGAACGCAAGTCCAAAATTTTGGATCCTGTCCTATACTGGTTCCCGGTGGGTGGCTGAGACTTTGGTTAATTCTTCTTCCTGCCGGGAAATTAGAGTGACATGTGCCCGTCCAAATGCCTAAGAGCTACTCTCTCATAGGTTCTCCCTCGTCCCTTCCATCCTCTGCCAAATTGGGAACCTGTGAAAACCAGGAGGTTAAAGGGCCTGTCTCTCCAAGTTGGGAGATTGATAGTAAGGCAGTTGGAAAGTCAAACTGGAGCACCAGGAGAGGGACTATTCGTTGAGTTTTAGAAACCTTTCGTATTCACAGTGTGTCCATTCTCTAGGTTTCCTGTACATGTTATAGCTGTAGTAATATTCCCTTGGACCTGGAGAGTTGGGACCCATAGAATGGGGGCCATGCATTATTGCTTGAAAGGGTCTGCATTTGCTCACCCAATCTCACCAATCCTCTCAGTCCCAAGTGTCCAGCCTTATGCCACATCCAGCTGTCATTGTAGATACGGTCTTTCCAGGTTTCCTCAGACACCCTGAAGGAATTGTAAAGAATTTCCCTGTTTTTTGGTTTTGCTTTTGAAATTCCTTTTTTTTTTTTTTTGCCGTATGCGGGCCTCTCACTGTTGTGGCCTCCCCCGTTGTGGAGCACAGGCTCCGGACGCGCAGGCTCCAGACGCGCAGGCTCAGCGGCCATGGCCCACAGGCCCAGCCGCTCCACGGCACATGGGATCCTCCCAGACCGGGGCACGAACCCGTATCCCCTGCATCGGCAGGCGGACTCTTAACCACTTGCGCCACCAGGGAGGCCCTGAAATTCCTTTTTATAGTGGGTGTGAGCTGATTCTCTCTGCCATGTTTATGCCACTCTAGACACACTTGATTCCCTTATGCAGACATATCAATACATAGGGTTTAAGATTCTTACTAGTCAGATATATTCCTCTGTGGGAAATATGGGGTTTTGAGTCTCTTTCACTGAGGAAGGTGTAGGTCTAGTCTATTCCAAAGTTGGTTTTTGGAACGGTCCCTGTGCTTATATCAAACACTGGTTTTATGCATCAGCCCACCTCTCCTTCCCCTTTTTGCAGGCATAAGAGTGTTTTCTAAATGTGAGACTCTGTTCTCTTTCCTAACTCAGTTCACGTGTAGCCATGTTTACAGGATCTTCCTAAGTGATATCTTATGATAAGTTTCTTTTTCTGTGTGACTTATTTCACTTAGAATCATCGTACCTGAATCCACTCACTTTGCTGCTACTGGTCTTATGACATTGATTTCATGGCTGAGGGATATTCCATCGTACGTAAGTACCACAATGTTTTGAACCATTTTTATATTTCCTGGGATATTTAAGGTGTACCCAAGTTGAGGTTCTTGTAGTCAGTGCAGCCCTAAATTTGGAGGTGGCTCTTTCTTATTGATTTTCAGTTTTCCCAAGGTATATTCCCTAGACTGGAAGTGGCCTTGGCTCTGTAGCTCTGTTGTTTACTTGTTTTAGGGAACACAATGCACTCCTCCAGTGAGGCAGTTGGCAATTTACATCCCACCCATCAGCATAACAAGGCTCCCTGTTCTCCAGGGCCTGTCTTGCCTTTCTGGTTTTTACACATTTTGTGGATTTCCCTTTTGACCGGTGGGAAGTGATACTTCTTTGTAGTGCAGATTTGCATTGCCCGCTTGCTTGCTTGGCCAAAAAGGGCGTATGCGTTTTCTCCTGAATATATTCAGGAGAAAACCCATATGCCCTTTTTGGCCAAGTGCATCATTGTCCAAGTTGTGCCCCTCTTCCTGTGCTTTACAGGCGATTCCAAGGTACCTCTTAAAATCTGTTTCCTGCTATTTTGCCTCGCTTTCAAGTCCGCCTCGTTGACTTCCCTCAACAGATTTTTGGACGATAGTTGTCCTTTATCACTCTGCCAGTTTGTGAATTGCTGTGCCCCTGAGCTCCATTTCTCAACTCGTTTTTTGTGAGCTGAACGCAAGTCCAAAATTTTGGATCATGTCCTATACTGGTTCCCGGTGTGTGGCTGAGACTTTGGTTAATTCATCTTCCTGCCGGGAAATTAGAGTGACATGTGCCCGTCCAAATGCCTAACAGCTACTCTCTCATGGGTTCTCCCTCGTCCCTTCCATCCTCTGCCAAATTGGGAACCTGTGAAAACCAAGAGGTTAAAGGGCCTGTCTCTCCAAGTTGGGAGATTGATAGTAAGGCAGTTGGAAAGTCAAACTGGAGCACCAGGAGAGGGACTATTCGTTGAGTTTTAGAAACCTTTCGTATTCACAGTGTGTCCATTCTCTAGGTTTCCTGTACATGTTATAGCTGTAGTAATATTCCCTTGAACCTGGAGAGTTGGGACCCATGGAATGGGGGCCATGCATTATTGCTTGAAAGGGTCTGCATTTGCTCACCCAATCTCACCAATCCTCTCAGTCCCAAGTGTCCAGCCTTATGCCACATCCAGCTGTCATTGTAGATAGGGTCTTTCCAGGTTTCCTTAGACATCCTGAAGGAATTGTAAAGAATTTCCCTGTTTTTTGGTTTTGCTTTTGAAATTCCTTTTTAGAGTGGGTTTGAGCTGATTCTCGCTGCCATGTTTATGCCACTCTAGACACACTTGATTCCCTTATGGAGACATATCAATACATAGGTTTTAAGATTCTTACTAGTCAGATATATTCCTCTGTGGGAAATATGGGGTTTTGAGTCTCTTTCACTGAGGAAGGTGTAGGTCTTGTCTATTCCAAAGTTGGTTTTTGAAACGGTCCCTGTGCTTATATCAAACTCTGGTTTTATGCATCACCCCACCTCTCATTCTCCTTTATGCAGGCATTAGAGTGTTTTCTAAATGTGAGACTCTGTTCTCTTTCCTAACTCAGTTCACGTGTAGCCCTGATTACAGGATCTTCCTAAGTGATATCTTATGATAAGTTTCTTTTTCTGTGGGACTTATTTCACTTAGAATCATCGTACCTGAATCCACTCACTTTGCTGCTACTGGTCTTATGACATTGATTTCATGGCTGTGGGATATTCCATCGTACGTAAGTACCACAATGTTTTGAACCATTTTTATATTTCCGGCGATATTTAAGGTGTACCCAATTTGAGGTTCTTGTAGTCAGTGCAGCCCTAAATTTGGAGGTGGCTCTTTCTTATTGATTTTCAGTTTTCGCAAGGTATATTCCCTAGACTGGAAGTGGCCTTGGCTCTGTAGCTCTGTTGTTTACTTGTTTTAGGGAACACAATGCACTCCTCCAGTAAGGCAGTTGGCAATTTACATCCCGCCCATCAGCATAACAAGGCTCCCTGTTCTCCAGGGCCTGTCTTGCCTTTCTGGTTTTTACACATTTTGTGGATGTCCCTTTTGACCGGTGGGAAGTGATACTTCTTTGTAGTGCAGATTTGCATTGCCTGCTTGCTTGCTTGGCCAAAAAGGGCGTATGCATTTTCTCCTGAATATATTCAGGAGAAAACGCATACGCCCTTTTTGGCCAAGTGCACCATTGTCCAAGTTGTGCCCCTCTTCTTGTGATTTACAGGCGATTCCAACGTACCTCTTGAAATCTGTTTCCTGCTATTTTGCCTCGCTTTCAAGTCCGCCTCGTTGACTTCCCTCAACAGATTTTTGGACGATAGTTGTCCTTTATCACACTGCCAGTTTGTGAATTGCTGTGCCCCTGAGCTCCATTTCTCAACTCGTTTTTTGCGAGCTGAACGCAAGTCCAAAATTTTGGATCCTGTCCTATACTGGTTCCCGGTGGGTGGCTGAGACTTTGGTTAATTCTTCTTCCTGCCGGGAAATTAGAGTGACATGTGCCCGTCCAAATGCCTAAGAGCTACTCTCTCATAGGTTCTCCCTCGTCCCTTCCATCCTCTGCCAAATTGGGAACCTGTGAAAACCAGGAGGTTAAAGGGCCTGTCTCTCCAAGTTGGGAGATTGATAGTAAGGCAGTTGGAAAGTCAAACTGGATCACCAGGAGAGGGACTATTCGTTGAGTTTTAGAAACCTTTCGTATTCACAGTGTGTCCATTCTCTAGGTTTCCTGTACATGTTATAGCTGTAGTAATATTCCCTTGAACCTGGAGAGTTGGGACCCATGGAATGGGGGCCATGCATTATTGCTTGAAAGGGTCTGCATTTGCTCACCCAATCTCACCAATCCTCTCAGTCCCAAGTGTCCAGCTTTATGCCACATCCAGCTGTCATTGTAGATACGGTCTTTCCAGGTTTCCTCAGACACCCTGAAGGAATTGTAAAGAATTTCCCTGTTTTTTGGTTTTGCTTTTGAAATTCCTTTTTTTTTTTTTTTGCCGTATGCGGGCCTCTCACTGTTGTGGCATCCCCCGTTGTGGAGCACAGGCTCCGGACGCGCAGGCTCCAGACGCGCAGGCTCAGTGGCCATGGCCCACGGGCCCAGCCGCTCCACGGCACATGGGATCCTCCCAGACCGGGGCACGAACCCGTATCCCCTGCATCGGCAGGCGGACTCTTAACCACTTGCGCCACCAGGGAGGCCCTGAAATTCCTTTTTATAGTGGGTGTGAGCTCATTCTCTCTGCCATGTTTATGCCACTCTAGACACACTTGATTCCCTTATGCAGACATATCAATACATAGGGTTTAAGATTCTTACTAGTCAGATATATTCCTCTGTGGGAAATATGGGGTTTTGAGTCTCTTTCACTGAGGAAGGTGTAGGTCTTGTCTATTCCAAACTTGGTTTTTGGAACGGTCCCTGTGCTTATATCAAACTCTGGTTTTATGCATCACCCCACCTCTCCTTCCCCTTTTTGCAGGCATAAGAGTGTTTTCTAAATGTGAGACTCTGTTCTCTTTCCTAACTCAGTTCACGTGTAGCCATGTTTACAGGATCTTCATAAGTGATACCTTATGATAAGTTGCTTTTTCTGTGTGACTTATTTCACTTAGAATCATCGTACCTGAATCCACTCACTTTGCTGCTACTGGTCTTATGACATTGATTTCATGGCTGAGGGATATTCCATCGTACGTAAGTATCACAAAGTTTTGAACCATTTTTATATTTCCTGGGATATTTAAGGTGTACCCAAGTTGAGGTTCTTGTAGTCAGTGCAGCCCTAAATTTGGAGGTGGCTCTTTCTTATTGATTTTCAGTTTTCCCAAGGTATATTCCCTAGACTGGAAGTGGCCTTGGCTCTGTAGCTCTGTTGTTTACTTGTTTTAGGGAACACAATGCACTCCTCCAGTGAGGCAGTTGGCAATTTACATCCCACCCATCAGCATAACAAGGCTCCCTGTTCTCCAGGGCCTGTCTTGCCTTTCTGGTTTTTACACATTTTGTGGATTTCCCTTTTGACCGGTGGGAAATGATACTTCTTTGTAGTGCAGATTTGCATTGCCCGCTTGCTTGCTTGGCCAAAAAGGGCGTATGCGTTTTCTCCTGAATATATTCAGGAGAAAACCCATACGCCCTTTTTGGCCAAGTGCATCATTGTCCAAGTTGTGCCCCTCTTCCTGTGCTTTAAAGGCGATTCCAAGGTACCTCTTGAAATCTGTTTCCTGCTATTTTGCCTCGCTTTCAAGTCCGCCTCGTTGACTTCCCTCAACAGATTTTTGGACGATAGTTGTCCTTTATCACTCTGCCAGTTTGTGAATTGCTGTGCCCCTGCGCTCCATTTCTCAACTCGTTTTTTGTGAGCTGAACGCAAGTCCAAAATTTTGGATCATGTCCTATACTGGTTCCCGGTGGGTTGCTGAGACTTTGGTTAATTCATCTTCCTGCCGGGAAATTAGAGTGACATGTGCCCATCCAAATGCCTAACAGCTACTCTCTCATGGGTTCTCCCTCGTCCCTTCCATCCTCTGCCAAATTGGGAACCTGTGCAAACCAGGAGGTTAAAGGGCCTGTCTCTCCAAGTTGGGAGATTGATAGTAAGGCAGTTGGAAAGTCAAACTGGAGCACCAGGAGAGGGACTATTCGTTGAGTTTTAGAAACCTTTCGTATTCACAGTGTGTCCATTCTCTAGGATTCCTGTACATGTTATAGCTTTAGTAATATTCCCTTGGACCTGGAGAGTTGGGACACATGGAATGGGGGCCATGCATTATTGCTTAAAAGGGTCTGCATTTGCTCACCCAATCTCACCAATCCTCTCAGTCCCAAGTGTCCAGCCTTATGCCACATCCAGCTGTCATTGTAGATAGGGTCTTTCCAGGTTTCCTCAGACACCCTGAAGGAATTGTAAAGAATTTCCCTATTTTTTGGTTTTGCTTTTGAAATTCCTTTTTAGAGTGGGTTTGAGCTGATTCTCGCTGCCATGTTTATGCCACTCTAGACACAATTGATTCCCTTATGCAGACATATCAATACATAGGTTTTAAGATTCTTACTAGTCAGATATATTCCTCTGTGGGAAATATGGGGTTTTGAGTCTCTTTCACTGAGGAAGGTGTAGGTCTTGTCTATTCCAAAGTTGGTTTTTGAAACGGTCCCTGTGCTTATATCAAACTCTGGTTTTATGCATCACCCCACCTCTCATTCCCCTTTATGCAGGCATTAGAGTGTTTTCTAAATGTGAGACTCTGTTCTCTTTCCTAACTCAGTTCACGTGTAGCCCTGATTACAGGATCTTCCTAAGTGATATCTTATGATAAGTTTCTTTTTCTGTGGGACTAATTTCACTTAGAATCATCGTACCTGAATCCACTCACTTTGCTGCTACTGGTCTTATGACATTGATTTCATGGCTGAGGGATATTCCATCGTACGTAAGTACCACAATGTTTTGAACCATTTTTATATTTCCTGGGATATTTAAGGTGTACCCAAGTTGAGGATCTTGTAGTCAGTGCAGCCCTAAATTTGGAGGTGGCTCTTTCTTATTGATTTTCAGTTTTCCCAAGGTATATTCCCTAGACTGGAAGTGGCCTTGGCTCTGTAGCTCTGTTGTTTACTTGCTTTAGGGAACACAATGCACTCCTCCAGTGAGGCAGTTGGCAATTTACATCCCGCCCATCAGCATAACAAGGCTCCCTGTTCTCCAGGGCCTGTCTTGCATTTCTGGTTTTTACACATTTTGTGGATGTCCCTTTTGACCGGTGGGAAGTGATACTTCTTTGTAGTGCAGATTTGCATTGCCCGCTTGCTTGCTTGGCCAAAGAGGGCGTATGCGTTTTCTCCTGAATATATTCAGGAGAAAACGCATACGCCCTTTTTGGCCAAGTGCACCATTGTCCAAGTTGTGCCCCTCTTCTTGTGATTTACAGGCGATTCCAACGTACCTCTTGAAATCTGTTTCCTGCTATTTTGCCTCGCTTTCAAGTCCACCTCGTTGACTTCCCTCAAGTGATTTTTGGACGATAGTTGTCCTTTATCACTCTGCCAGTTTGTGAATTGCTGTGCCCCTGAGCTCCATTTCTCAACTCGTTTTTTGCGAGCTGAACGCAAGTCCAAAATTTTGGATCATGTTCTATACTGGTTCCCTGTGGGTTGCTGAGACTTTGGTTAATTCATCTTCCTGCCGGGAAATTAGAGTGACATGTGCCCGTCCAAATGCCTAACAGCTACTCTCTCATGGGTTCTCCCTCGTCCCTTCCATCCTCTGCCAAATTGGGAACCTGTGCAAACCAGGAGGTTAAAGGGCCTGTCTCTCCAAGTTGGGAGATTGATAGTAAGGCAGTTGGAAAGTCAAACTGGAGCACCAGGAGAGGGACTATTCGTTGAGTTTTAGAAACCTTTCGTATTCACAGTGTGTCCATTCTCTAGGTTTCCTGTACATGTTATAGCTGTAGTAATATTCCCTTCAACCTGGAGAGTTGGGACCCATGGAATGGGGGCCATGCATTATTGCTTGAAAGGGTCTGCATTTGCTCACCCAATCTCACCAATCCTCTCAGTCCCAAGTGTCCAGCCTTATGCCACATCCAGCTGTCATTGTAGATAGGGTCTTTCCAGGTTTCCTCAGACACCCTGAAGGAATTGTAAAGAATTTCCCTATTTTTTGGTTTTGCTTTTGAAATTCCTTTTTAGAGTGGGTTTGAGCTGATTCTCGCTGCCATGTTTATGCCACTCTAGACACACTTGATTCCCTTATGGAGACATATCAATACATAGGTTTTAAGATTCTTACTAGTCAGATATATTCCTCTGTGGGAAATATGGGGTTTTGAGTCTCTTTCACTGAGGAAGGTGTAGGTCTTGTCTATTCCAAAGTTGGTTTTTGAAACGGTCCCTGTGCTTATATCAAACTCTGGTTTTATGCATCACCCCACCTCTCATTCCCCTTTATGCAGGCATTAGAGTGTTTTCTAAATGTGAGACTCTGTTCTCTTTCCTAACTCAGTTCACGTGTAGCCCTGATTACAGGATCTTCCTAAGTGATATCTTATGATAAGTTTCTTTTTCTGTGGGACTTATTTCACTTAGAATCATCGTACCTGAATCCACTCACTTTGCTGCTACTGGTCTTATGACATTGATTTCATGGCTGAGGGATATTCCATCGTACGTAAGTACCACAATGTTTTGAACCATTTTTATATTTCCTGGGATATTTAAGGTGTACCCAAGTTGAGGTTCTTGTAGTCAGTGCAGCCCTAAATTTGGAGGTGGCTCTTTCTTATTGATTTTCAGTTTTCCCAAGGTATATTCCCTAGACTGGAAGTGGCCTTGGCTCTGTAGCTCTGTTGTTTACTTGCTTTAGGGAACACAATGCACTCCTCCAGTGAGGCAGTTGGCAATTTACATCCCGCCCATCAGCATAACAAGCCTCCCTGTTCTCCAGGGCCTGTCTTGCCTTTCTGGTTTTTACACATTTTGTGGATGTCCCTTTTCACCGGTGGGAAGTGATACTTCTTTGTAGTGCAGATTTGCATTGCCCGCTTGCTTGCTTGGCCAAAAAGGGCATATGCGTTTTCTCCTGACGATATTCAGGAGAAAACGCATACGCCCTTTTTGGCCAAGTGCACCATTGTCCAAGTTGTGCCCCTCTTCTTGTGATTTACAGGCGATTCCAACGTACCTCTTGAAATCTGTTTCCTGCTATTTTGCCTCGCTTTCAAGTCCACCTCATTGACTTCCCTCAAGTGATTTTTGGACGATAGTTGTCCTTTATCACTCTGCCAGTTTGTGAATTGCTGTGCCCCTGAGCTCCATTTCTCAACTCGTTTTTTGCGAGCTGAACGCAAGTCCAAAATTTTGGATCCTGTCCTATACTGGTTCCCGGTGTGTGGCTGAGACTTTGGTTAATTCTTCTTCCTGCCGGGAAATTAGAGTGACATGTGCCCGTCCAAATGCCTAACAGCTACTCTCTCATGGGTTCTCCCTCGTCCCTTCCATCCTCTGCCAAATTGGGAACCTGTGCAAACCAGGAGGTTAAAGGGCCTGTCTCTCCAAGTTGGGAGATTGATAGTAAGGCAGTTGGAAAGTCAAACTGGAGCACCAGGAGAGGGACTATTCGTTGAGTTTTAGAAACCTTTCGTATTCACAGTGTGTCCATTCTCTAGGTTTCCTGTACATGTTATAGCTGTAGTAATATTCCCTTGAACCTGGAGAGTTGGGACCATGGAATGGGGGCCATGCATTATTGCTTGAAAGGGTCTGCATTTGCTCACCCAATCTCACCAATCCTCTCAGTCCCAAGTGTCCAGCCTTATGCCACATCCAGCTGTCATTGTAGATACGGTCTTTCCAGGTTTCCTCAGACACCCTGAAGGAATTGTAAAGAATTTCCCTGTTTTTTGGTTTTGCTTTTGAAATTCCTTTTTTTTTTTTTTTGCGGTATGCGGGCCTCTCACTGTTGTGGCCTCCCCCGTTGTGGAGCACAGGCTCCGGACGCGCAGACTCCAGACGCGCAGGCTCAGCGGCCATGGACCACGGGCCTAGCCGCTCCACGGCACATGGGATCCTCCCAGACCGGGGCACGAACCCGTATCCCCTGCATCGGCAGGCGGACTCTTAACCACTTGCGCCACCAGGGAGGCCCTGAAATTCCTTTTTATAGTGGGTTTGAGCTGATTTTCTCTGCCATGTTTATGCCACTCTAGACACACTTGATTCCCTTATGCAGACATATCAATACATAGGGTTTAATATTCTTACTAGTCAGATATATTCCTCTGTGGGAAATATGGGGTTTTGAGTCTCTTTCACTGAGGAAGGTGTAGGTCTTGTCTATTCCAAAGTTGGTTTTTGGAACGGTCCCTGTGCTTATATCAAACTCTGGTTTTATGCATCACCCCACCTCTCCTTCCCCTTTTTGCAGGCATAAGAGTGTTTTCTAAATGTGAGACTCTGTTCTCTTCCCTAACTCATTTCACGTGTAGCCATGTTTGCAGGATCTTCAAAAGTGATATCTTATGATAAGTTTCTTTTTCTGTGTGACTTATTTCACTTAGAATCATCGTACCTGAATCCAATCACTTTGCTGCTACTGGTCTTATGACATTGATTTCATGGCTGAGGGATATTCCATCATACGTAAGTACCACAATGTTTTGAACCATTTTTATATTTCCTGGGATATTTAAGGTGTACCCAAGTTGAGGTTCTTGTAGTCAGTGCAACCCTAAATTTGGACGTGGCTCTTTCTTATTGATTTTCAGTTTTCCCAAGGTATATTCCCAAGACTGGAAGTGGCCTTGTCTCTGTAGCTCTGTTTTTTACTTGTTTTAGGGAACACAATGCACTCCTCCAGTGAGGCCGTTGGCAATTTACATCCCACCCATCAGCATAACAAGGCTCCCTGTTCTCCAGGGCCTGTCTTGCCTTTCTGGTTTTTACACATTTTGTGGATGTCCCTTTTGACCGGTGGGAAGTGATACTTCTTTGTAGTGCAGATTTGCATTGCCCGCTTGCTTGCTTGGCCAAAAAGGGCTTATGCGTTTTCTCCTGAATATATTCAGGAGAAAACCCATACGCCCTTTTTGGCCAAGTGCATCATTGTCCAAGTTGTGCCCCTCTTCCTGTGCTTTACAAGCGATTGCAAGGTACCTCTTGAAATCTGTTTCCTGCTATTTTGCCTCGCTTTCAAGTCCGCCTCGTTGACTTCCCTCAACAGATTTTTGGACGATAGTTGTCCTTTATCACTCTGCCAGTTTGTGAATTGCTGTGCCCCTGAGCTCCATTTCTCAACTCGTTTTTTGTGAGCTGAACGCAAGTCCAAAATTTTGGATCATGTCCTATACTGGTTCCCGGTGGGTTGCTGAGACTTTGGTTAATTCTTCTTCCTGCCGGGAAATTAGAGTGACATGTGCCCGTCCAAATGCCTAACAGCTACTCTCTAATGAGTTCTCCCTCGTCCCTTCCATCCTCTGCCAAATTGGGAACCTGTGCAAACCAGGATGTTAAAGGGCCTGTCTCTCCAAGTTGGGAGATTGATAGTAAAGCAGTTGGAAAGTCAAACTGGAGCACCAGGAGAGGGACTATTCGTTGAGTTATAGAAACCTTTCGTATTCACAGTGTGTCCATTCTCTAGGATTCCTGTACATGTTATAGCTGTAGTAATATTCCCTTCAACCTGGAGAGTTGGGACCCATGGAATGGGGGCCATGCATTATTGCGTGAAAGGGTCTGCATTTGCTCACCCAATCTCACCAATCCTCTCAGTCCCAAGTGTCCAGCCTTATGCCACATCCAGCTGTCATTGTAGATAGGGTCTTTCCAGGTTTCCTCAGACACCCTGAAGGAATTGTAAAGAATTTCCCTGTTTTTTGGTTTTGCTTTTGAAATTCCTTTTTAGAGTGGGTTTGAGCTGATTCTCGCTGCCATGATTATGCCACTCTAGACACACTTGATTCCCTTATGCAGACATATCAATACATAGGTTTTAAGATTCTTCCTAGTCACATATATTCCTCTGCGGGAAATATGGGGTTTTGAGTCTCTTTCACTGAGGAAGGTGTAGGTCTTGTCTATTCCAAAGTTGGTTTTGGAACGGTCCCTGTGCTTATATCAAACTCTGGTTTTATGCATCAGCCCACCTCTCCATCCCCTTTATGCAGGCATAAGAGTGTTTTCGAAATGTGAGACTCTGTTCTCTTTCCTAACTCAGTTCACGTGTAGCCATGTTTACAGAATCTTCATAAGTGATATCTTATGATAAGTTCCTTTTTCTGTGTGACTTATTTCACTTAGAATCATCGCACCTGAATCCACTCACTTTGCTGCTACTGGTCTTATGACATTGATTTCATGGCTGAGGGATATTCCATCGTACGTAAGTACCACAATGTTTTGAACCATTTTTATATTTCCTGGGATATTTAAGGTGTACCCAAGTTGAGGTTCTTGTAGTCAGTGCAGCCCTAAATTTGGAGGTGGCTCTTTCTTATTGATTTTCAGTTTTCCCAAGGTATACTCCCTAGACTGGAAGTGGCCTTGGCTCTGTAGCTCTGTTGTTTACTTGTTTTAGGGAACACAATGCACTCCTCCAGTGAGGCAGTTGGCAATTTACATCCCGCCCATCAGCATAACAAGGCTCCCTGTTCTCCAGGGCCTGTCTTGCCTTTCTGGTTTTTACACATTTTGTGGATGTCCCTTTTGACCGGTGGGAAGTGATACTTCTTTGTAGTGCAGATTTGCATTGCCCGCTTGCTTGCTTGGCCAAAAAGGGCGTATGCGTTTTCTACTGAATATATTCAGGAGAAAACGCATACGCCCTTTTTGGGCAAGTGCACCATTGTCCAAGTTGTGCCCCTCTTCCTGTGCTTTACAGGCGATTCCAACGTACCTCTTGAAATCTGTTTCCTGCTATTTTGCCTCGCTTTCAAGTCCGCCTCGTTGACTTCCCTCAACAGATTTTTGGACGATAGTTGACCTTTATCACTCTGCCAGTTTGTGAATTGCTGTGCCCCTGAGCTCCATTTCTCAACTCGTTTTTTGTGAGCTGAACGCAAGTCCAAAATTTTGGATCATGTCCTATACTGGTTCCCGGTGGGTGGCTGAGACTTTGGTTAATTCTTCTTCCTGCCGGGAAATTAGAGTGACATGTGCCCGTCCAAATGCCTAACAGCTACTCTCTCATGGGTTCTCCCTCGTCCCTTCCATCCTCTGCCAAATTGGGAACCTGTGCAAACCAGGAGGTTAAAGGGCCTGTCTCTCCAAGTTGGGAGATTGATAGTAAGGCAGTTGGAAAGTCAAACTGGAGCACCAGGAGAGGGAGTATTCGTTGAGTTTTAGAAACCTTTCGTATTCACAGTGTGTCCATTCTCTAGGTTTCCTGTACATGTTATAGCTGTAGTAATATTCCCTTGAACCTGGAGAGTTGGGACCCATGGAATGGGGGCCATGCATTATTGCTTGAAAGGGTCTGCATTTGCTCACCCAATCTCACCAATCCTCTCAGTCCCAAGTGTCCAGCCTTATGCCACATCCAGCTGTCATTGTAGATACGGTCTTTCCAGGTTTCCTCAGACACCCTGAAGGAATTGTAAAGAATTTCCCTGTTTTTTGGTTTTGCTTTTGAAATTCCTTTTTTTTTTTTTTTTTTTTTGCGGTATGCGGGCCTCTCACTGTTGTGGCCTCCCCCGTTGCGGAGCACAGGCTCCGAACGCGCAGGCTCCGGACGCACAGGCTCAGCGGCCATGGCCCACGGGACCAGCCGCTCCACGGCACATGGGATCCTCCCAGACCGGGGCACGATCCCGTATCCCCTGCATCGGCAGGCGGACTCTTAACCACTTGCGCCACCAGGGAGGCCCTGAAATTCCTTTTTATAGTGGGTTTGAGCTGATTCTCGCTGCCATGTTTATGCCACTCTAGACACACTTGATTCCCTTATGCAGACATATCAATACATAGGTTTTAATATTCTTACTAGTCAGATATATTTCTCTGTGGGAAATATGGGGTTTTGAGTCTCTTTCACTGAGGAAGGTGTAGGTCTTGTCTATTCCAAAGTTGGTTTTTGGAACGGTCCCTGTGCTTATATCAAACTCTGCTTTTATGCATCACCCCACCTCTCCTTCCCCTTTTTGCAGGCATAAGAGTGTTTTCTAAATGTGAGACTCTGTTCTCTTTCCTAACTCAGTTCACGTGTAGCCATGTTTACAGGATCTTCCTAAGTGATATCTTATGATAAGTTTCTTTTTCTGTGTGACTTATTTCACTTAGAATCATCGTACCTGAATCCACTCACTTTGCTGCTACTGGTCTTATGACATTGATTTCATGGCTGAGGGATATTCCATCGTATGTAAGTACAACAATGTTTTGAACCATTTTTATATTTCCTGGGATATTTAAGGTGTACCCAAGTTGAGGTTCTTGTAGTCAGTGCAGCCCTAAATTTGGAGGTGGCTCTTTCTTATTGATTTTCCGTTTTCCCAAGGTATATTCCCTAGACTGGAAGTGGCCTTGGCTCTGTAGCTCTGTTGTTTACTTGTTTTAGGGAACACAATGCACTCCTCCAGTGAGGCAGTTGGCAATTTACATCCCGCCCATCAGCATAACAAGGCTCTCTGTTCTCCAGGGCCTGTCTTGCCTTTCTGGTTTTTACACATTTTGTGGATGTCCCTTTTGACCGGTGGGAAGTGATACTTCTTTGTAGTGCAGATTTGCATTGTCCGCTTGCTTGCTTGGCCAAAAAGGGCGTATGCGTTTTCTCCTGAATATATTCAGGAGAAAACGCATACGCCCTTTTTGGCCAAGTGCACCATTGTCCAAGTTGTGCCCCTATTCCTGTGCTTTACAGGCGATTCCAAGGTACCTCTTGAAATCTGTTTCCTGCTATTTTGCCTCGCTTTCAAGTCCACCTCGTTGACTTCCCTCAAGTGATTTTTGGACGATAGTTGTCCTTTATCACACTGCCAGTTTGTGAATTGCTGTGCCCCTAAGCTCCATTTCTCAACTCGTTTTTTGCGAGCTGAACGCAAGTCCAAAATTTTGGATCCTGTCCTATACTGGTTCCCGGTGGGTGGCTGAGACATTGGTTAATTCTTCTTCCTGCCGGGAAATTAGAGTGACATGTGCCCGTCCAAATGCCTAACAGCTACTCTCTCATGGGTTCTCCCTCGTCCCTTCCATCCTCTGCCAAATTGGGAACCTGTGAAAACCAGGAGGTTAAAGGGCCTGTCTCTCCAAGTTGGGAGATTGATAGTAAGGCAGTTGGAAAGTCAAACTGGAGCACCAGGAGAGGGACTATTCGTTGAGTTTTAGAAACCTTTCGTATTCACAGTGTGTACATTCTCTAGGTTTCCTGTACATGTTATAGCTGTAGTAATATTCCCTTGAACCTGGAGAGTTGGGACCCATGGAATGGGGGCCATGCATTATTGCTTGTAAGGGTCTGCATTTGCTCACCCAATCTCACCAATCCTCTCAGTCCCAAGTGTCCAGCCTTATGCCACATCCAGCTGTCATTGTAGATACGGTCTTTCCAGGTTTCCTCAGACACCCTGAAGGAATTGTAAAGAATTTCCCTGTTTTTTGGTTTTGCTTTTGAAATTCCTTTTTTTTTTTTTTTGCGGTATGCGGGCCTCTCACTGTTGTGGCCTCCCCCGTTGTGGAGCACAGGCTCCGGACGCGCAGGCTCCAGACGCGCAGTCTCAGCGGCCATGGCCCACGGGCCCAGCCACTCCACGGCACATGGGATCCTCCCAGACCGGGGCACGAACCCGTATCCCCTGCATCGGCAGGCGGACTCTTAACCACTTGCGCCACCAGGGAGGCCCTGAAATTCCTTTTTATAGTGGGTTTGAGCTGATTCTCGCTGCCATGTTTATGCCACTCTAGACACACTTGATTCCCTTATGCAGACATATCAATACATAGGGTTTAAGATTCTTACTAGTCAGATATATTCCTCTGTGGGAAATATGGGGTTTTGAGTCTCTTTCACTGAGGAAGGTGTAGGTCTTGTCTATTCCAAAGTTGGTTTTTGGAACGGTCCCTGTGCTTATATCAAACTCTGGTTTTATGCATCACCCCACCTCTCCTTCCCCTTTGTGCAGGCATAAGAGTGTTTTCTAAATGTGAGACTCTGTTCTCTTTCCTAACTCAGTTCACGTGTAGCCCTGATTACAGGATCTTCATAAGTGATATCTTATGATAAGTTTCTTTTTCTGTGTGACTTATTTCACTTAGAATCATCGTACCTGAATCCACTCACTTTGCTGCTACTGGTCTTATGACATTGATTTCATGGCTGAGGGATATTCCATCGTACGTAAGTACCACAATGTTTTGAACCATTTTTATATTTCCTGGGATATTTAAGGTGTACCCAAGTTGAGGTTCTTGTAGTCAGTGCAGCCCTAAATTTGGAGGTGGCTCTTTCTTATTGATTTTCCGTTTTCCCAAGGTATATTCCCTAGACTGGAAGTGGCCTTGGCTCTGTAGCTCTGTTGTTTACTTGTTTTAGGGAACACAATGCACTCCTCCAGTGAGGCAGTTGGCAATTTACATCCCACCCATCAGCATAACAAGGCTCCCTGTTCTCCAGGGCCTGTCTTGCCTTTCTGGTTTTTACACATTTTGTGGATGTCCCTTTTGACCGGTGGGAAATGATACTTCTTTGTAGTGCAGATTTGCATTGCCCGCTTGCTTGCTTGGCCAAAAAGGGCGTATGCGTTTTCTCCTGAATATATTCAGGAGAAAATGCATACGCCCTTTTTGGCCAAGTGCATCATTGTCCAAGTTGTGCCCCTCTTCCTGTGCTTTACAGGCGATTCCAAGGTACCTCTTGAAATCTGTTTCCTGCTATTTTGCCTCGCTTTCAAGTCCGCCTCGTAGACTTCCCTCAACAGATTTTTGGACGATAGTTGTCCTTTATCACTCTGCCAGTTTGTGAATTGCTGTGCCCCTGAGCTCCATTTCTCAACTCGTTTTTGGTGAGCTGAACGCAAGTCCAAAATTTTGGATCATGTCCTATACTGGTTCCTGGTGGGTTGCTGAGACTTTGGTTAATTCTTCTTCCTGCCGGGAAATTAGAGTGACATGTGCCCGTCCAAATGCCTAACAGCTACTCTCTCATGGGTTCTCCCTCGTCCCTTCCATCCTCTGCCAAATTGGGAACCTGTGCAAACCAGGATGTTAAAGGGCCTGTCTCTCCAAGTTGGGGGATTGATAGTAAAGCAGTTGGAAAGTCAAACTGGAGCACCAGGAGAGGGACTATTCGTTGAGTTTTAGAAACCTTTCGTATTCACAGTGTGTCCATTCTCTAGGATTCCTGTACATGTTATAGCTGTAGTAATATTCCCTTGAACCTGGAGAGTTGGGACCCATGGAATGGGGGCCATGCATTATTGCTTGAAAGGGTCTGCATTTGCTCACCCAATCTCACCAATCCTCTCAGTCCCAAGTGTCCAGCCTTATGCCACATCCAGCTGTCATTGTAGATAGGGTCTTTCCAGGTTTCCTCAGACACCCTGAAGGAATTGTAAAGAATTTCCCTGTTTTTTGGTTTTGCTTTTGAAATTCCGTTTTAGAGTGGGTTTGAGCTGATTCTCGCTGCCATGTTTATGCCACTCTAGACACACTTGATTCCCTTATGCAGACATATCAATACATAGGTTTTAAGATTCTTACTAGTCAGATATATTCCTCTGCGGGAAATATGGGGTTTTGAGTCTCTTTCACTGAGGAAGGTGTAGGTCTTGTCTATTCCAAAGTTGGTTTTGGAACGGTCCCTGTGCTTATATGAAACTCTGGTTTTATGCATCACCCCACCTCTCCATCCCCTTTATGCAGGCATAAGAGTGTTTTCTAAATGTGAGACTCTGTTCTCTTTCCTAACTCAGTTCACGTGTAGCCCTGATTACAGGATCTTCCTAAGTGATATCTTATGATAAGTTTCTTTTTCTGTGGGACTTATTTCACTTAGAATCATCGTACCTGAATCCACTCACTTTGCTGCTACTGGTCTTATGACATTGATTTCATGGCTGAGGGATATTCCATCGTACGTAAGTACCACAATGTTTTGAACCATTTTTATATTTCCTGGGATATTTAAGGTGTACCCAAGTTGAGGTTCTTGTAGTCAGTGCAGCCCTAAATTTGGAGGTGGCTCCTTCTTATTGATTTTCAGTTTTCCCAAGGTATATTCCCTAGACTGGAAGTGGCCTTGGCTCTGTAGCTCTGTTGTTTACTTGTTTTAGGGAACACAATGCACTCCTCCAGTGAGGCAGTTGGCAATTTACATCCCGCCCATCAGCATAACAAGGCTCCCAGTTCTCCAGGGCCTGTCTTGCCTTTCTGGTTTTTACACATGTTGTGGATGTCCCTTTTGACCGGTGGGAAGTGATACTTCTTTGTAGTGCAGATTTGCATTGACCGCTTGCTTGCTTGGCCAAAATGGGCATATGCGTTTTCTCCTGACGATATTCAGGAGAAAACGCATACGCCCTTTTTGGCCAAGTGCACCATTGTCCAAGTTGTGCCCCTCTTCTTGTGATTTACAGGCGATTCCAACGTACCTCTTGAAATCTGTTTCCTGCTATTTTGCCTCGCTTTCAAGTCCACCTCATTGACTTCCCTCAAGTGATTTTTGGACGATAGTTGTCCTTTATCACTCTGCCAGTTTGTGAATTGCTGTGCCCCTGAGCTCCATTTCTCAACTCGTTTTTTGCGAGCTGAACGCAAGTCCAAAATTTTGGATCCTGTCCTATACTGGTTCCCGGTGTGTGGCTGAGACTTTGGTTAATTCTTCTTCCTGCCGGGAAATTAGAGTGACATGTGCCCGTCCAAATGCCTAACAGCTACTCTCTCATGGGTTCTCCCTCGTCCCTTCCATCCTCTGCCAAATTGGGAACCTGTGCAAACCAGGAGGTTAAAGGGCCTGTCTCTCCAAGTTGGGAGATTGATAGTAAGGCAGTTGGAAAGTCAAACTGGAGCACCAGGAGAGGGACTATTCGTTGAGTTTTAGAAACCTTTCGTATTCACAGTGTGTCCATTCTCTAGGTTTCCTGTACATGTTATAGCTGTAGTAATATTCCCTTGAACCTGGAGAGTTGGGACCATGGAATGGGGGCCATGCATTATTGCTTGAAAGGGTCTGCATTTGCTCACCCAATCTCACCAATCCTCTCAGTCCCAAGTGTCCAGCCTTATGCCACATCCAGCTGTCATTGTAGATACGGTCTTTCCAGGTTTCCTCAGACACCCTGAAGGAATTGTAAAGAATTTCCCTGTTTTTTGGTTTTGCTTTTGAAATTCCTTTTTTTTTTTTTTGCGGTATGCGGGCCTCTCACTGTTGTGGCCTCCCCCGTTGTGGAGCACAGGCTCCGGACGCGCAGACTCCAGACGCGCAGGCTCAGCGGCCATGGACCACGGGCCTAGCCGCTCCACGGCACATGGGATCCTCCCAGACCGGGGCACGAACCCGTATCCCCTGCATCGGCAGGCGGACTCTTAACCACTTGCGCCACCAGGGAGGCCCTGAAATTCCTTTTTATAGTGGGTTTGAGCTGATTTTCTCTGCCATGTTTATGCCACTCTAGACACACTTGATTCCCTTATGCAGACATATCAATACATAGGGTTTAATATTCTTACTAGTCAGATATATTCCTCTGTGGGAAATATGGGGTTTTGAGTCTCTTTCACTGAGGAAGGTGTAGGTCTTGTCTATTCCAAAGTTGGTTTTTGGAACGGTCCCTGTGCTTATATCAAACTCTGGTTTTATGCATCACCCCACCTCTCCTTCCCCTTTTTGCAGGCATAAGAGTGTTTTCTAAATGTGAGACTCTGTTCTCTTCCCTAACTCATTTCACGTGTAGCCATGTTTGCAGGATCTTCAAAAGTGATATCTTATGATAAGTTTCTTTTTCTGTGTGACTTATTTCACTTAGAATCATCGTACCTGAATCCAATCACTTTGCTGCTACTGGTCTTATGACATTGATTTCATGGCTGAGGGATATTCCATCATACGTAAGTACCACAATGTTTTGAACCATTTTTATATTTCCTGGGATATTTAAGGTGTACCCAAGTTGAGGTTCTTGTAGTCAGTGCAACCCTAAATTTGGACGTGGCTCTTTCTTATTGATTTTCAGTTTTCCCAAGGTATATTCCCAAGACTGGAAGTGGCCTTGTCTCTGTAGCTCTGTTTTTTACTTGTTTTAGGGAACACAATGCACTCCTCCAGTGAGGCCGTTGGCAATTTACATCCCACCCATCAGCATAACAAGGCTCCCTGTTCTCCAGGGCCTGTCTTGCCTTTCTGGTTTTTACACATTTTGTGGATGTCCCTTTTGACCGGTGGGAAGTGATACTTCTTTGTAGTGCAGATTTGCATTGCCCGCTTGCTTGCTTGGCCAAAAAGGGCGTATGCGTTTTCTCCTGAATATATTCAGGAGAAAACCCATACGCCCTTTTTGGCCAAGTGCATCATTGTCCAAGTTGTGCCCCTCTTCCTGTGCTTTACAAGCGATTGCAAGGTACCTCTTGAAATCTGTTTCCTGCTATTTTGCCTCGCTTTCAAGTCCGCCTCGTTGACTTCCCTCAACAGATTTTTGGACGATAGTTGTCCTTTATCACTCTGCCAGTTTGTGAATTGCTGTGCCCCTGAGCTCCATTTCTCAACTCGTTTTTTGTGAGCTGAACGCAAGTCCAAAATTTTGGATCATGTCCTATACTGGTTCCCGGTGGGTTGCTGAGACTTTGGTTAATTCTTCTTCCTGCCGGGAAATTAGAGTGACATGTGCCCGTCCAAATGCCTAACAGCTACTCTCTAATGAGTTCTCCCTCGTCCCTTCCATCCTCTGCCAAATTGGGAACCTGTGCAAACCAGGATGTTAAAGGGCCTGTCTCTCCAAGTTGGGAGATTGATAGTAAAGCAGTTGGAAAGTCAAACTGGAGCACCAGGAGAGGGACTATTCGTTGAGTTATAGAAACCTTTCGTATTCACAGTGTGTCCATTCTCTAGGATTCCTGTACATGTTATAGCTGTAGTAATATTCCCTTCAACCTGGAGAGTTGGGACCCATGGAATGGGGGCCATGCATTATTGCGTGAAAGGGTCTGCATTTGCTCACCCAATCTCACCAATCCTCTCAGTCCCAAGTGTCCAGCCTTATGCCACATCCAGCTGTCATTGTAGATAGGGTCTTTCCAGGTTTCCTCAGACACCCTGAAGGAATTGTAAAGAATTTCCCTGTTTTTTGGTTTTGCTTTTGAAATTCCTTTTTAGAGTGGGTTTGAGCTGATTCTCGCTGCCATGTTTATGCCACTCTAGACACACTTGATTCCCTTATGCAGACATATCAATACATAGGTTTTAAGATTCTTCCTAGTCACATATATTCCTCTGCGGGAAATATGGGGTTTTGAGTCTCTTTCACTGAGGAAGGTGTAGGTCTTGTCTATTCCAAAGTTGGTTTTGGAACGGTCCCTGTGCTTATATCAAACTCTGGTTTTATGCATCAGCCCACCTCTCCATCCCCTTTATGCAGGCATAAGAGTGTTTTCGAAATGTGAGACTCTGTTCTCTTTCCTAACTCAGTTCACGTGTAGCCATGTTTACAGAATCTTCATAAGTGATATCTTATGATAAGTTCCTTTTTCTGTGTGACTTATTTCACTTAGAATCATCGCACCTGAATCCACTCACTTTGCTGCTACTGGTCTTATGACATTGATTTCATGGCTGAGGGATATTCCATCGTACGTAAGTACCACAATGTTTTGAACCATTTTTATATTTCCTGGGATATTTAAGGTGTACCCAAGTTGAGGTTCTTGTAGTCAGTGCAGCCCTAAATTTGGAGGTGGCTCTTTCTTATTGATTTTCAGTTTTCCCAAGGTATACTCCCTAGACTGGAAGTGGCCTTGGCTCTGTAGCTCTGTTGTTTACTTGTTTTAGGGAACACAATGCACTCCTCCAGTGAGGCAGTTGGCAATTTACATCCCGCCCATCAGCATAACAAGGCTCCCTGTTCTCCAGGGCCTGTCTTGCCTTTCTGGTTTTTACACATTTTGTGGATGTCCCTTTTGACCGGTGGGAAGTGATACTTCTTTGTAGTGCAGATTTGCATTGCCCGCTTGCTTGCTTGGCCAAAAAGGGCGTATGCGTTTTCTACTGAATATATTCAGGAGAAAACGCATACGCCCTTTTTGGGCAAGTGCACCATTGTCCAAGTTGTGCCCCTCTTCCTGTGCTTTACAGGCGATTCCAACGTACCTCTTGAAATCTGTTTCCTGCTATTTTGCCTCGCTTTCAAGTCCGCCTCGTTGACTTCCCTCAACAGATTTTTGGACGATAGTTGACCTTTATCACTCTGCCAGTTTGTGAATTGCTGTGCCCCTGAGCTCCATTTCTCAACTCGTTTTTTGTGAGCTGAACGCAAGTCCAAAATTTTGGATCATGTCCTATACTGGTTCCCGGTGGGTGGCTGAGACTTTGGTTAATTCTTCTTCCTGCCGGGAAATTAGAGTGACATGTGCCCGTCCAAATGCCTAACAGCTACTCTCTCATGGGTTCTCCCTCGTCCCTTCCATCCTCTGCCAAATTGGGAACCTGTGCAAACCAGGAGGTTAAAGGGCCTGTCTCTCCAAGTTGGGAGATTGATAGTAAGGCAGTTGGAAAGTCAAACTGGAGCACCAGGAGAGGGAGTATTCGTTGAGTTTTAGAAACCTTTCGTATTCACAGTGTGTCCATTCTCTAGGTTTCCTGTACATGTTATAGCTGTAGTAATATTCCCTTGAACCTGGAGAGTTGGGACCCATGGAATGGGGGCCATGCATTATTGCTTGAAAGGGTCTGCATTTGCTCACCCAATCTCACCAATCCTCTCAGTCCCAAGTGTCCAGCCTTATGCCACATCCAGCTGTCATTGTAGATACGGTCTTTCCAGGTTTCCTCAGACACCCTGAAGGAATTGTAAAGAATTTCCCTGTTTTTTGGTTTTGCTTTTGAAATTCCTTTTTTTTTTTTTTTTTTTTTTGCGGTATGCGGGCCTCTCACTGTTGTGGCCTCCCCCGTTGCGGAGCACAGGCTCCGAACGCGCAGGCTCCGGACGCACAGGCTCAGCGGCCATGGCCCACGGGACCAGCCGCTCCGCGGCACATGGGATCCTCCCAGACCGGGGCACGATCCCGTATCCCCTGCATCGGCAGGCGGACTCTTAACCACTTGCGCCACCAGGGAGGCCCTGAAATTCCTTTTTATAGTGGGTTTGAGCTGATTCTCGCTGCCATGTTTATGCCACTCTAGACACACTTGATTCCCTTATGCAGACATATCAATACATAGGTTTTAATATTCTTACTAGTCAGATATATTTCTCTGTGGGAAATATGGGGTTTTGAGTCTCTTTCACTGAGGAAGGTGTAGGTCTTGTCTATTCCAAAGTTGGTTTTTGGAACGGTCCCTGTGCTTATATCAAACTCTGCTTTTATGCATCACCCCACCTCTCCTTCCCCTTTTTGCAGGCATAAGAGTGTTTTCTAAATGTGAGACTCTGTTCTCTTTCCTAACTCAGTTCACGTGTAGCCATGTTTACAGGATCTTCCTAAGTGATATCTTATGATAAGTTTCTTTTTCTGTGTGACTTATTTCACTTAGAATCATCGTACCTGAATCCACTCACTTTGCTGCTACTGGTCTTATGACATTGATTTCATGGCTGAGGGATATTCCATCGTATGTAAGTACAACAATGTTTTGAACCATTTTTATATTTCCTGGGATATTTAAGGTGTACCCAAGTTGAGGTTCTTGTAGTCAGTGCAGCCCTAAATTTGGAGGTGGCTCTTTCTTATTGATTTTCCGTTTTCCCAAGGTATATTCCCTAGACTGGAAGTGGCCTTGGCTCTGTAGCTCTGTTGTTTACTTGTTTTAGGGAACACAATGCACTCCTCCAGTGAGGCAGTTGGCAATTTACATCCCGCCCATCAGCATAACAAGGCTCTCTGTTCTCCAGGGCCTGTCTTGCCTTTCTGGTTTTTACACATTTTGTGGATGTCCCTTTTGACCGGTGGGAAGTGATACTTCTTTGTAGTGCAGATTTGCATTGTCCGCTTGCTTGCTTGGCCAAAAAGGGCGTATGCGTTTTCTCCTGAATATATTCAGGAGAAAACGCATACGCCCTTTTTGGCCAAGTGCACCATTGTCCAAGTTGTGCCCCTATTCCTGTGCTTTACAGGCGATTCCAAGGTACCTCTTGAAATCTGTTTCCTGCTATTTTGCCTCGCTTTCAAGTCCACCTCGTTGACTTCCCTCAAGTGATTTTTGGACGATAGTTGTCCTTTATCACACTGCCAGTTTGTGAATTGCTGTGCCCCTAAGCTCCATTTCTCAACTCGTTTTTTGCGAGCTGAACGCAAGTCCAAAATTTTGGATCCTGTCCTATACTGGTTCCCGGTGGGTGGCTGAGACATTGGTTAATTCTTCTTCCTGCCGGGAAATTAGAGTGACATGTGCCCGTCCAAATGCCTAACAGCTACTCTCTCATGGGTTCTCCCTCGTCCCTTCCATCCTCTGCCAAATTGGGAACCTGTGAAAACCAGGAGGTTAAAGGGCCTGTCTCTCCAAGTTGGGAGATTGATAGTAAGGCAGTTGGAAAGTCAAACTGGAGCACCAGGAGAGGGACTATTCGTTGAGTTTTAGAAACCTTTCGTATTCACAGTGTGTACATTCTCTAGGTTTCCTGTACATGTTATAGCTGTAGTAATATTCCCTTGAACCTGGAGAGTTGGGACCCATGGAATGGGGGCCATGCATTATTGCTTGTAAGGGTCTGCATTTGCTCACCCAATCTCACCAATCCTCTCAGTCCCAAGTGTCCAGCCTTATGCCACATCCAGCTGTCATTGTAGATACGGTCTTTCCAGGTTTCCTCAGACACCCTGAAGGAATTGTAAAGAATTTCCCTGTTTTTTGGTTTTGCTTTTGAAATTCCTTTTTTTTTTTTTTTGCGGTATGCGGGCCTCTCACTGTTGTGGCCTCCCCCGTTGTGGAGCACAGGCTCCGGACGCGCAGGCTCCAGACGCGCAGTCTCAGCGGCCATGGCCCACGGGCCCAGCCACTCCACGGCACATGGGATCCTCCCAGACCGGGGCACGAACCCGTATCCCCTGCATCGGCAGGCGGACTCTTAACCACTTGCGCCACCAGGGAGGCCCTGAAATTCCTTTTTATAGTGGGTTTGAGCTGATTCTCGCTGCCATGTTTATGCCACTCTAGACACACTTGATTCCCTTATGCAGACATATCAATACATAGGGTTTAAGATTCTTACTAGTCAGATATATTCCTCTGTGGGAAATATGGGGTTTTGAGTCTCTTTCACTGAGGAAGGTGTAGGTCTTGTCTATTCCAAAGTTGGTTTTTGGAACGGTCCCTGTGCTTATATCAAACTCTGGTTTTATGCATCACCCCACCTCTCCTTCCCCTTTGTGCAGGCATAAGAGTGTTTTCTAAATGTGAGACTCTGTTCTCTTTCCTAACTCAGTTCACGTGTAGCCCTGATTACAGGATCTTCATAAGTGATATCTTATGATAAGTTTCTTTTTCTGTGTGACTTATTTCACTTAGAATCATCGTACCTGAATCCACTCACTTTGCTGCTACTGGTCTTATGACATTGATTTCATGGCTGAGGGATATTCCATCGTACGTAAGTACCACAATGTTTTGAACCATTTTTATATTTCCTGGGATATTTAAGGTGTACCCAAGTTGAGGTTCTTGTAGTCAGTGCAGCCCTAAATTTGGAGGTGGCTCTTTCTTATTGATTTTCCGTTTTCCCAAGGTATATTCCCTAGACTGGAAGTGGCCTTGGCTCTGTAGCTCTGTTGTTTACTTGTTTTAGGGAACACAATGCACTCCTCCAGTGAGGCAGTTGGCAATTTACATCCCACCCATCAGCATAACAAGGCTCCCTGTTCTCCAGGGCCTGTCTTGCCTTTCTGGTTTTTACACATTTTGTGGATGTCCCTTTTGACCGGTGGGAAATGATACTTCTTTGTAGTGCAGATTTGCATTGCCCGCTTGCTTGCTTGGCCAAAAAGGGCGTATGCGTTTTCTCCTGAATATATTCAGGAGAAAATGCATACGCCCTTTTTGGCCAAGTGCATCATTGTCCAAGTTGTGCCCCTCTTCCTGTGCTTTACAGGCGATTCCAAGGTACCTCTTGAAATCTGTTTCCTGCTATTTTGCCTCGCTTTCAAGTCCGCCTCGTAGACTTCCCTCAACAGATTTTTGGACGATAGTTGTCCTTTATCACTCTGCCAGTTTGTGAATTGCTGTGCCCCTGAGCTCCATTTCTCAACTCGTTTTTGGTGAGCTGAACGCAAGTCCAAAATTTTGGATCATGTCCTATACTGGTTCCTGGTGGGTTGCTGAGACTTTGGTTAATTCTTCTTCCTGCCGGGAAATTAGAGTGACATGTGCCCGTCCAAATGCCTAACAGCTACTCTCTCATGGGTTCTCCCTCGTCCCTTCCATCCTCTGCCAAATTGGGAACCTGTGCAAACCAGGATGTTAAAGGGCCTGTCTCTCCAAGTTGGGGGATTGATAGTAAAGCAGTTGGAAAGTCAAACTGGAGCACCAGGAGAGGGACTATTCGTTGAGTTTTAGAAACCTTTCGTATTCACAGTGTGTCCATTCTCTAGGATTCCTGTACATGTTATAGCTGTAGTAATATTCCCTTGAACCTGGAGAGTTGGGACCCATGGAATGGGGGCCATGCATTATTGCTTGAAAGGGTCTGCATTTGCTCACCCAATCTCACCAATCCTCTCAGTCCCAAGTGTCCAGCCTTATGCCACATCCAGCTGTCATTGTAGATAGGGTCTTTCCAGGTTTCCTCAGACACCCTGAAGGAATTGTAAAGAATTTCCCTGTTTTTTGGTTTTGCTTTTGAAATTCCGTTTTAGAGTGGGTTTGAGCTGATTCTCGCTGCCATGTTTATGCCACTCTAGACACACTTGATTCCCTTATGCAGACATATCAATACATAGGTTTTAAGATTCTTACTAGTCAGATATATTCCTCTGCGGGAAATATGGGGTTTTGAGTCTCTTTCACTGAGGAAGGTGTAGGTCTTGTCTATTCCAAAGTTGGTTTTGGAACGGTCCCTGTGCTTATATGAAACTCTGGTTTTATGCATCACCCCACCTCTCCATCCCCTTTATGCAGGCATAAGAGTGTTTTCTAAATGTGAGACTCTGTTCTCTTTCCTAACTCAGTTCACGTGTAGCCCTGATTACAGGATCTTCCTAAGTGATATCTTATGATAAGTTTCTTTTTCTGTGGGACTTATTTCACTTAGAATCATCGTACCTGAATCCACTCACTTTGCTGCTACTGGTCTTATGACATTGATTTCATGGCTGAGGGATATTCCATCGTACGTAAGTACCACAATGTTTTGAACCATTTTTATATTTCCTGGGATATTTAAGGTGTACCCAAGTTGAGCTTCTTGTAGTCAGTGCGGCCCTAAATTTGGAGGTGGCTCTTTCTTATTGATTTTCAGTTTTCCCAAGGTATATTCCCTAGACTGGAAGTGGCCTTGGCTCTGTAGCTCTGTTGTTTACTTGCTTTAGGGAACACAATGCACTCCTCCAGTGAGGCAGTTGGCAAATTACATCCCGCCCATCAGCATAACAAGGCTCCCTGTTCTCCAGGGCCTGTCTTGCCTTTCTGGTTTTTACACATCTTGTGGATGTCTCTTTTGACCGGTGGGAAGTGATACTTCTTTGTAGTGCAGATTTGCATTGCCCGCTTGCTTGCTTGGCCAAAAAGGGCGTATGCGTTTTCTCCTGACGATATTCAGGAGAAAACGCATACGCCCTTTTTGGCCAAGTGCACCATTGTCCAAGTTGTGCCCCTCTTCTTGTGATTTACAGGCGATTCCAACGTACCTCTTGAAATCTGTTTCCTGCTATTTTGCCTCGCTTTCAAGTCCACCTCGTTGACTTCCCTCAAGTGATTTTTGGACGATAGTTGTCCTTTATCACTCTGCCAGTTTGTGAATTGCTGTGCCCCTGAGCTCCATTTCTCAACTCGTTTTTTGCGAGCTGAACGCAAGTCCAAAATTTTGGATCCTGTCCTATACTGGTTCCCGGTGTGTGGCTGAGACTTTGGTTAATTCTTCTTCCTGCCGGGAAATTAGAGTGACATGTGCCCGTCCAAATGCCTAACAGCTACTCTCTCATGGGTTCTCCCTCGTCCCTTCCATCCTCTGCCAAATTGGGAACCTGTGCAAACCAGGAGGTTAAAGGGCCTGTCTCTCCAAGTTGGGAGATTGATAGTAAGGCAGTTGGAAAGTCAAACTGGAGCACCAGGAGAGGGACTATTCGTTGAGTTTTAGAAACCTTTCGTATTCACAGTGTGTCAATTCTCTAGGTTTCCTGTACACGTTATAGCTGTAGTAATATTCCCTTGAACCTGGAGAGTTGGGACCCATCGAATGGGGGCCATGCATTATTGCTTGAAAGGGTCTGCATTTGCTCACTCAATCTCACCAATCCTCTCAGTCCCAAGTGTCCAGCCTTATGCCACATCCAGCTGTCATTGTAGATACGGTCTTTCCAGGTTTCCTCAGACACCCTGAAGGAATTGTAAAGAATTTCCCTGTTTTTTGGTTTTGCTTTTGAATTTCCTTTTTTTTTTTTTTTTTTTTGCGGTATCCGGGCCTCTCACTGTTGTGGCCTCCCCCGTTGTGGAGCACAGGCTCCGGACGCGCAGGCTCCAGACGCGCAGGCTCAGCGGCCAATGCCCACGGGCCCAGCTGCTCCACGGCACATGGGATCCTCCCAGACCGTGGCACGAACCCGTATCACCTGCATCGGCAGGCGGACTCTTAACCACTTGCGCCACCAGGGAGGCCCTGAAATTCCTTTTTATAGTGGGTTTGAGCTGATTCTCTCTGCCATGTTTATGCCACTCTAGACACACTTGATTCCCTTATGCAGACATATCAATACATAGGGTATAATATTCTTACTAGTCAGATATATTCCTCTGCGGGAAATATGGGGTTTTGAGTCTCTTTCACTGAGGAAGGTGTAGGTCTTGTCTATTCCAAAGTTGGTTTTTGGAACGGTCCCTGTGCTTATATCAAACTCTGGTTTTATGCATCACCCCACCTCTCCTTCCCCTTTGTGCAGGCATAAGAGTGTTTTCTAAATGTGAGACTCTGTTCTCTTTCCTAACTCAGTTCACGTGTAGCCATGTTTACAGGATCTTCATAAGTGATATCTTATGATACGTTTCTTTTTCTGTGTGACTTATTTCACTTAGAATCATCGTACCTGAATCCACTCACTTTGCTGCTACTGGTCTTATGACATTGATTTCATGGCTGAGGGATATTCCATCGTACGTAAGTACCACAATGTTTTGAACTATTTTTATATTTCCTGGGATATTTAAGGTGTACCCAAGTTTAGGTTCTTGTAGTCAGTGCAGCCCTAAATTTGGAGGTGGCTCTTTCTTATTGATTTTCAGTTTTCCCAAGGTATATTCCCTAGACTGGAAGTGGCCTTGGCTCTGTAGCTCTGTTGTTTACTTGTTTTAGGGAACACAATGCACTCCTCCAGTGAGGCAGTTGGCAATTTACATCCCACCCATCAGCATAACAAGGCTCCCTGTTCTCCAGGGCCTGTCTTGCCTTTCTGGTTTTTACACATTTTGTGGATTTCCCTTTTGACCGGTGGGAAATGATACTTCTTTGTAGTGCAGATTTGCATTGCCCGCTTGCTTGCTTGGCCAAAAAGGGCGTATGCGTTTTCTCCTGAATATATTCAGGAGAAAACCCATACGCCTTTTTTGGCCATGTGCATCATTGTCCAAGTTGTGCCCCTCTTCCTGTGCTTTACAGGCGATTGCAAGGTACCTCTTGAAATCTGTTTCCTGCTATTTTGCCTCGCTTTCAAGTCCACCTCGTTGACTTCCCTCAAGTGATTTTTGGACGATAGTTGTCCTTTATCACTCTGCCAGTTTGTGAATTGCTGTGCCCCTGAGCTCCATTTCTCAACTCGTTGTTTTGTGAGCTGAACACAAGTCCAAAATTTTGGATCATGTACTATACTGGTTCCCGGTGGGTGGCTGAGACTTTGGTTAATTCTTCTTCCTGCCGGGAAATTAGAGTGACATATGCCCGTCCAAATGTCTAACAGCTACTCTCTCATGGGTTCTCCCTCGTCCCTTCCATCCTCTGCCAAATTGGGAACCTGTGCAAACCAGGAGGTTAAAGGGCCTGTCTCTCCAAGTTGGGAGATTGATAGTAAGGCAGTTGGAAAGTCAAACTGGAGCACCAGGAGAGGGACTATTCGTTGAATTTTAGAAACCTTTCGTATTCACAGTGTGTACATTCTCTAGGTTTCCTGTACATGTTATAGCTGTAGTAATATTCCCTTGAACCTGGAGAGTTGGGACCCATGGAATGGGGGCCATGCATTATTGCTTGAAAGGGTCTGCATTTGCTCACCCAATCTCACCAATCCTCTCAGTCCCAAGTGTCCAGCCTTATGCCACATCCAGCTGTCATTGTAGACAGGGTCTTTCCAGGTTTCCTCAGACACCTGAAGGAATTGTAAAAAATTTCCCTGTTTTTTGGTTTTGCTTTTGAAATTCCTTTTTTTTTTTTTTGCGGTATGCGGGTCTCTCACTGTTGTGGCCTCCCCCGTTGCAGAGCACAGGCTCCGGACGTGCAGGCTCCGGAGGCGCAGGCTCAGCGGCCATGGCCCACGGGCCGAGCCGCTCCGTGGCACATGGTATCCTCCCAGACCGGGGCACGAACCCGTATCCCCTGCATCGGCAGGCGGACTCTTAACCACTTGCGCCACCAGGGAGGCCCTGAAATTCCTTTTTATAGTGGGTTTGAGCTGATTCTCGCTGCCATGTTTATGCCACTCTAGACACACTTGATTCCCTTATGCAGACATATCAATACATAGGTTTTAAGATTCCTACTAGTCAGATATATTCCTCTGCGGGAAATATGGGGTTTTGCGTCTCTTTCGCTGAGGAAGGTGTAGGTCTTGTCTATTCTAAAGTTGGTTTTTGGAACGGTCCCTGTGCTTATATCAAACTCTGGTTTTATGCATCACCCCACCTCTCCTTCCCCTTTTTGCAGGCATAAGAGTGTTTTCTAAATGTGAGACTCTGTTCTCTTTCCTAACTCAGTTCACGTGTAGCCATGTTTACAGGATCTTCATCAGTGATATCTTATGATAAGTTTCTTTTTCTGTGTGACTTATTTCACTTAGAATCATCGTACCTGAATCCACTCACTTTGCTGCTACTGGTCTTATGACATTGATTTCATGGCTGAGGGATATTCCATCGTACGTAAGTACCACAATGTTTTGAACCATTTTTATATTTCCTGGGATATTTAAGGTGTACCCAAGTTGAGGTTCTTGTAGCCAGTGCAGCCCTAAATTTGGAGGTGGTTCTTTCTTATTGATTTTCAGTTTTCCCCAGGTATATTCCCTAGACTGGAAGTGGCCTTGGCTCTGTAGCTCTGTTGTTTACTTGTTTTAGGGAACACAATGCACTCCTCCAGTGAGGCACTTGGCAGTTTACATCCCGCCCATCAGCATAACAAGGCTCCCTGTTCTCCAGGGCCTGTCTTGCCTTTCTGGTTTTTACACATTTTGTGGATGTTCCTTTTGACCGGTGGGAAGTGATACTTCTTTGTAGTGCAGATTTGCATTGCCCGCTTGCTTGCTTGGCCAAAAAGGGCGTATGCGTTTTCTCCTGAATATATTCAAGAGAAAACGCATACGCCCTTTTTGACCAAGTGCATCATTGTACAAGTTGTGCCCCTATTCCTGTGCTTTACAGGCGATTCCAAGGTACCTCTTGAAATCTGTTTCCTGCTATTTTGCCTCGCTTTCAAGTCCACCTCGTTGACTTCCCTCAAGTGATTTTTGGACGATAGTTGTCCTTTATTACTCTGCCAGTATGTGAATTGCTGTGCCCCTGAGCTACATTTCTCAAGTCGTTTTTTGTGAGCTGAACGCAAGTCCAAAATTTTGGATCCTGTCCTATACTGGTTCCCAGTGCGTGGCTGAGACTTAGGTTAATTCTTCTTCCTGCCGGGAAATTAGAGTGACATGTGCCCGTCCAAATGCCTAACAGCTACTCTCTCATGGGTTCTCCCTCGTCCCTTCCATCCTCTGCCAAATTGGGAACCTGTGCAAACCAGGAGGTTAAAGGGCCTGTCTCTCCAAGTTGGGAGATTGATAGTAAGGCAGTTGGAAAGTCAAACTTGAGCACCAGGAGAGGGACTATTCTTTGAGTTTTAGAAACCTTTCGTATTCACAGTGTGTCCATTCTCTAGGTTTCCTGTACATGTTATAGCTGTAGTAATATTCCCTTGAACCTGGAGAGTTGGGACCCATGGAATGGGGGCCATGCATTATTGCTTGAAAGGGTCTGCATTTGCTCACCCAATCTCACCAATCCTCTCAGTCCCAAGTGTCCAGCCTTATGCCACATCCAGCTGTCATTGTAGACAGGGTCTTTCCAGGTTTCCTCAGACACCCTGAAGGAATTGTAAAGAATTTCCCTGTTTTTTGGTTTTGCTTTTGAAATTCCTTTTTATAGTGGGTTTGAGCTGATTCTCGCTGCCATGTTTATGCCACTCTAGACACACTTGATTCCCTTATGCTGACATATCAATACATAGGTTTTAAGATTCTTACTAGTCAGATCTATTCCTCTGTGGGAAATATGGGGTTTTGAGTCTCTTTCACTGAGGAAGGTGTAGGTCTTGTCTATTCCAAATTTGGTTTTTGGAACGGTCCCTGTGCTTATATCAAACTCTGGTTTTATGCATCACCCCACCTCTCCTTCCCCTTTTTGCAGGCATAAGAGTGTTTTCTAAATGTGAGACTCTGTTCTCTTTCCTAACTCAGTTCACGTGTAGCCATGTTTACAGGATCTTCCTAAGTGATATCTTATGATAAGTTTCTTTTTCTGTGTGACTTATTTCACTTAGAATCATCGTACCTGAATCCACTCACTTTGCTGCTACTGGTCTTATGACATTGATTTCATGGCTGAGGGATATTCCATCGTACGTAAGTACCACAATGTTTTGAACCATTTTTATATTTCCTGGGATATTTAAGGTGTACCCAAGTTTAGGTTCTTGTAGTCAGTGCAGCCCTAAATTTGGAGGTGGCTCTTTCTTATTGATTTTCCGTTTTCCCAAGGTATATTCCCTAGACTGGAAGTGGCCTTGGCTCTGTAGCTCTGTTGTTTACTTGTTTTAGGGAACACAATGCACTCCTCCAGTGAGGCAGTTGGCAATTGACATCCCGCCCATCAGCATAACAAGGCTCCCTGTTCTCCAGGGCCTGTCTTGCCTTTCTGGTTTTTACACATTTTGTGGATGTCCCTTTTGACCGGTGGGAAGTGATACTTCTTTGTAGTGCAGATTTGCATTGCCCGCTTGCTTGCTTGGCCAAAAAGGGCGTATGCGTTTTCTCCTGAATATATTCAGGAGAAAACGCATACGCCCTTTTTGGCCAAGTGCACCATTGTCCAAGTTGTGCCCCTCTTCTTGTGATTTACAGGCGATTCCAATGTACCTCTTGAAATCTGTTTCCTGCTATTTTGCCTCGCTTTCAAGTCCACCTCGTTGACTTCCCTCAACAGATTTTTGGACGATAGTTGTCCTTTATCACACTGCCAGTTTGTGAATTGCTGTGCCCCTGAGCTCCATTTCTCAACTCGTTTTTTGCGAGCTGAACGCAAGTCCAAAATTTTGGATCCTGTCCTATACTGGTTCCCGGTGGGTGGCTGAGACTTTGGTTAATTCTTCTTCCTGCCGGGAAATTAGATTGACATGTGCCCGTCCAAATGCCTAAGAGCTACTCTCTCATAGGTTCTCCCTCGTCCCTTCCATCCTCTGCCAAATTGGGAACCTGTGAAAACCAGGAGGTTAAAGGGCCTGTCTCTCCAAGTTGGGAGATTGATAGTAAGGCAGTTGGAAAGTCAAACTGGAGCACCAGGAGAGGGACTATTCGTTGAGTTTTAGAAACCTTTCGTATTCACAGTGTGTCCATTCTCTAGGTTTCCTGTACATGTTATAGCTGTAGTAATATTCCCTTGGACCTGGAGAGTTGGGACCCATAGAATGGGGGCCATGCATTATTGCTTGAAAGGGTCTGCATTTGCTCACCCAATCTCACCAATCCTCTCAGTCCCAAGTGTCCAGCCTTATGCCACATCCAGCTGTCATTGTAGATACGGTCTTTCCAGGTTTCCTCAGACACCCTGAAGGAATTGTAAAGAATTTCCCTGTTTTTTGGTTTTGCTTTTGAAATTCCTTTTTTTTTTTTTTTGCCGTATGCGGGCCTCTCACTGTTGTGGCCTCCCCCGTTGTGGAGCACAGGCTCCGGACGCGCAGGCTCCAGACGCGCAGGCTCAGCGGCCATGGCCCACAGGCCCAGCCGCTCCACGGCACATGGGATCCTCCCAGACCGGGGCACGAACCCGTATCCCCTGCATCGGCAGGCGGACTCTTAACCACTTGCGCCACCAGGGAGGCCCTGAAATTCCTTTTTATAGTGGGTGTGAGCTGATTCTCTCTGCCATGTTTATGCCACTCTAGACACACTTGATTCCCTTATGCAGACATATCAATACATAGGGTTTAAGATTCTTACTAGTCAGATATATTCCTCTGTGGGAAATATGGGGTTTTGAGTCTCTTTCACTGAGGAAGGTGTAGGTCTTGTCTATTCCAAACTTGGTTTTTGGAACGGTCCCTGTGCTTATATCAAACTCTGGTTTTATGCATCACCCCACCTCTCCTTCCCCTTTTTGCAGGCATAAGAGTGTTTTCTAAATGTGAGACTCTGTTCTCTTTCCTAACTCAGTTCACGTGTAGCCATGTTTACAGGATCTTCATAAGTGATATCTTATGATAAGTTTCTTTTTCTGTGTGACTTATTTCACTTAGAATCATCGTACCTGAATCCACTCACTTTGCTGCTACTGGTCTTATGACATTGATTTCATGGCTGAGGGATATTCCATCGTACGTAAGTACCACAATGTTTTGAACCATTTTTATATTTCCTGGGATATTTAAGGTGTACCCAAGTTGAGGTTCTTGTAGTCAGTGCAGCCCTAAATTTGGAGGTGGCTCTTTCTTATTGATTTTCAGTTTTCCCAAGGTATATTCCCTAGACTGGAAGTGGCCTTGGCTCTGTAGCTCTGTTGTTTACTTGTTTTAGGGAACACAATGCACTCCTCCAGTGAGGCAGTTGGCAATTTACATCCCACCCATCAGCATAACAAGGCTCCCTGTTCTCCAGGGCCTGTCTTGCCTTTCTGGTTTTTACACATTTTGTGGATTTCCCTTTTGACCGGTGGGAAATGATACTTCTTTGTAGTGCAGATTTGCATTGCCCGCTTGCTTGCTTGGCCAAAAAGGGCGTATGCGTTTTCTCCTGAATATATTCAGGAGAAAACCCATACGCCCTTTTTGGCCAAGTGCATCATTGTCCAAGTTGTGCCCCTCTTCCTGTGCTTTACAGGCGATTCCAAGGTACCTCTTAAAATCTGTTTCCTGCTATTTTGCCTCGCTTTCAAGTCCGCCTCGTTGACTTCCCTCAACAGATTTTTGGACGATAGTTGTCCTTTATCACTCTGCCAGTTTGTGAATTGCTGTGCCCCTGAGCTCCATTTCTCAACTCGTTTTTTGTGAGCTGAACGCAAGTCCAAAATTTTGGATCATGTCCTATACTGGTTCCCGGTGGGTTGCTGAGACTTTGGTTAATTCTTCTTCCTGCCGGGAAATTAGAGTGACATGTGCCCGTCCAAATGCCTAACAGCTACTCTCTAATGAGTTCTCCCTCGTCCCTTCCATCCTCTGCCAAATTGGGAACCTGTGCAAACCAGGATGTTAAAGGGCCTGTCTCTCCAAGTTGGGAGATTGATAGTAAAGCAGTTGGAAAGTCAAACTGGAGCACCAGGAGAGGGACTATTCGTTGAGTTATAGAAACCTTTCGTATTCACAGTGTGTCCATTCTCTAGGATTCCTGTACATGTTATAGCTGTAGTAATATTCCCTTCAACCTGGAGAGTTGGGACCCATGGAATGGGGGCCATGCATTATTGCTTGAAAGGGTCTGCATTTGCTCACCCAATCTCACCAATCCTCTCAGTCCCAAGTGTCCAGCCTTATGCCACATCCAGCTGTCATTGTAGATAGGGTCTTTCCAGGTTTCCTCAGACACCCTGAAGGAATTGTAAAGAATTTCCCTGTTTTTTGGTTTTGCTTTTGAAATTCCTTTTTAGAGTGGGTTTGAGCTGATTCTCGCTGCCATGTTTATGCCACTCTAGACACACTTGATTCCCTTATGCAGACATATCAATACATAGGTTTTAAGATTCTTCCTAGTCACATATATTCCTCTGCGGGAAATATGGGGTTTTGAGTCTCTTTCACTGAGGAAGGTGTAGGTCTTGTCTATTCCAAAGTTGGTTTTGGAACGGTCCCTGTGCTTATATCAAACTCTGGTTTTATGCATCAGCCCACCTCTCCATCCCCTTTATGCAGGCATAAGAGTGTTTTCGAAATGTGAGACTCTGTTCTCTTTCCTAACTCAGTTCACGTGTAGCCATGTTTACAGAATCTTCATAAGTGATATCTTATGATAAGTTCCTTTTTCTGTGTGACTTATTTCACTTAGAATCATCGAACCTGAATCCACTCACTTTGCTGCTACTGGTCTTATGACATTGATTTCATGGCTGAGGGATATTCCATCGTACGTAAGTACCACAATGTTTTGAACCATTTTTATATTTCCTGGGATATTTAAGGTGTACCCAAGTTGAGGTTCTTGTAGTCAGTGCAGCCCTAAATTTGGAGGTGGCTCTTTCTTATTGATTTTCCGTTTTCCCAAGGTATATTCCCTAGACTGGAAGTGGCCTTGGCTCTGTAGCTCTGTTGTTTACTTGTTTTAGGGAACACAATGCACTCCTCCAGTGAGGCAGTTGGCAATTTACATCCCGCCCATCAGCATAACAAGGCTCCCTGTTCTCCAGGGCCTGTCTTGCCTTTCTGGTTTTTACACATTTTGTGGATGTCCCTTTTGACCGGTGGGAAGTGATACTTCTTTGTAGTGCAGATTTGCATTGCCCGCTTGCTTGCTTGGCCAAAAAGGGCGTATGCGTTTTCTACTGAATATATTCAGGAGAAAACGCATACGCCCTTTTTGGGCAAGTGCACCATTGTCCAAGTTGTGCCCCTCTTCCTGTGCTTTACAGGCGATTCCAACGTACCTCTTGAAATCTGTTTCCTGCTATTTTGCCTCGCTTTCAAGTCCGCCTCGTTGACTTCCCTCAACAGATTTTTGGACGATAGTTGACCTTTATCACTCTGCCAGTTTGTGAATTGCTGTGCCCCTGAGCTCCATTTCTCAACTCGTTTTTTGTGAGCTGAACGCAAGTCCAAAATTTTGGATCATGTCCTATACTGGTTCCCGGTGGGTGGCTGAGACTTTGGTTAATTCTTCTTCCTGCCGGGAAATTAGAGTGACATGTGCCCGTCCAAATGCCTAACAGCTACTCTCTCATGGGTTCTCCCTCGTCCCTTCCATCCTCTGCCAAATTGGGAACCTGTGCAAACCAGGAGGTTAAAGGGCCTGTCTCTCCAAGTTGGGAGATTGATAGTAAGGCAGTTGGAAAGTCAAACTGGAGCACCAGGAGAGGGAGTATTCGTTGAGTTTTAGAAACCTTTCGTATTCACAGTGTGTCCATTCTCTAGGTTTCCTGTACATGTTATAGCTGTAGTAATATTCCCTTGAACCTGGAGAGTTGGGACCCATGGAATGGGGGCCATGCATTATTGCTTGAAAGGGTCTGCATTTGCTCACCCAATCTCACCAATCCTCTCAGTCCCAAGTGTCCAGCCTTATGCCACATCCAGCTGTCATTGTAGATACGGTCTTTCCAGGTTTCCTCAGACACCCTGAAGGAATTGTAAAGAATTTCCCTGTTTTTTGGTTTTGCTTTTGAAATTCCTTTTTTTTTTTTTTTTTTTTTTGCGGTATGCGGGCCTCTCACTGTTGTGGCCTCCCCCGTTGCGGAGCACAGGCTCCGAACGCGCAGGCTCCGGACGCACAGGCTCAGCGGCCATGGCCCACGGGACCAGCCGCTCCGCGGCACATGGGATCCTCCCAGACCGGGGCACGATCCCGTATCCCCTGCATCGGCAGGCGGACTCTTAACCACTTGCGCCACCAGGGAGGCCCTGAAATTCCTTTTTATAGTGGGTTTGAGCTGATTCTCGCTGCCATGTTTATGCCACTCTAGACACACTTGATTCCCTTATGCAGACATATCAATACATAGGTTTTAATATTCTTACTAGTCAGATATATTTCTCTGTGGGAAATATGGGGTTTTGAGTCTCTTTCACTGAGGAAGGTGTAGGTCTTGTCTATTCCAAAGTTGGTTTTTGGAACGGTCCCTGTGCTTATATCAAACTCTGCTTTTATGCATCACCCCACCTCTCCTTCCCCTTTTTGCAGGCATAAGAGTGTTTTCTAAATGTGAGACTCTGTTCTCTTTCCTAACTCAGTTCACGTGTAGCCATGTTTACAGGATCTTCCTAAGTGATATCTTATGATAAGTTTCTTTTTCTGTGTGACTTATTTCACTTAGAATCATCGTACCTGAATCCACTCACTTTGCTGCTACTGGTCTTATGACATTGATTTCATGGCTGAGGGATATTCCATCGTACGTAAGTACCACAATGTTTTGAACCATTTGTATATTTCCTGGGATATTTAAGGTGTACCCAAGTTGAGTTTCTTGTAGTCAGTGCAGCCCTAAATTTGGAGGTGGCTCTTTCTTATTGATTTTCAGTTTTCCCAAGGTATACTCCCTAGACTGGAAGTGGCCTTGGCTCTGTAGCTCTGTTGTTTACTTGTTTTAGGGAACACAATGCACTCCTCCAGTGAGGCAGTTGGCAATTTACATCCCGCCCATCAGCATAACAAGGCTCCCTGTTCTCCAGGGCCTGTCTTGCCTTTCTGGTTTTTACACATTTTGTGGATGTCCCTTTTGACCGGTGGGAAGTGATACTTCTTTGTAGTGCAGATTTGCATTGCCCGCTTGCTTGCTTGGCCAAAAAGGGCGTATGCGTTTTCTACTGAATATATTCAGGAGAAAACGCATACGCCCTTTTTGGGCAAGTGCACCATTGTCCAAGTTGTGCCCCTCTTCCTGTGCTTTACAGGCGATTCCAACGTACCTCTTGAAATCTGTTTCCTGCTATTTTGCCTCGCTTTCAAGTCTGCCTCGTTGACTTCCCTCAACAGATTTTTGGACGATAGTTGACCTTTATCACTCTGCCAGTTTGTGAATTTCTGTGCCCCTGAGCTCCATTTCTCAACTCGTTTTTTGTGAGCTGAACGCAAGTCCAAAATTTTGGATCATGTCCTATACTGGTTCCCGGTGGGTGGCTGAGACTTTGGTTAATTCTTCTTCCTGCCGGGAAATTAGAGTGACATGTGCCCGTCCAAATGCCTAACAGCTACTCTGTCATGGGTTCTCCCTCGTCCCTTCCATCCTCTGCCAAATTGGGAACCTGTGCAAACCAGGAGGTTAAAGGGCCTGTCTCTCCAAGTTGGGAGATTGATAGTAAGGCAGTTGGAAAGTCAAACTGGAGCACCAGGAGAGGGAGTATTCGTTGAGTTTTAGAAACCTTTCGTATTCACAGTGTGTCCATTCTCTAGGTTTCCTGTACATGTTATAGCTGTAGTAATATTCCCTTGAACCTGGAGAGTTGGGACCCATGGAATGGGGGCCATGCATTATTGCTTGAAAGGGTCTGCATTTGCTCACCCAATCTCACCAATCCTCTCAGTCCCAAGTGTCCAGCCTTATGCCACATCCAGCTGTCATTGTAGATACGGTCTTTCCAGGTTTCCTCAGACACCCTGAAGGAATTGTAAAGAATTTCCCTGTTTTTTGGTTTTGCTTTTGAAATTCCTTTTTTTTTTTTTTTTTTTTTTGCGGTATGCGGGCCTCTCACTGTTGTGGCCTCCCCCGTTGCGGAGCACAGGCTCCGAACGCGCAGGCTCCGGACGCACAGGCTCAGCGGCCATGGCCCACGGGACCAGCCGCTCCGCGGCACATGGGATCCTCCCAGACCGGGGCACGATCCCGTATCCCCTGCATCGGCAGGCGGACTCTTAACCACTTGCGCCACCAGGGAGGCCCTGAAATTCCTTTTTATAGTGGGTTTGAGCTGATTCTCGCTGCCATGTTTATGCCACTCTAGACACACTTGATTCCCTTATGCAGACATATCAATACATAGGTTTTAATATTCTTACTAGTCAGATATATTTCTCTGTGGGAAATATGGGGTTTTGAGTCTCTTTCACTGAGGAAGGTGTAGGTCTTGTCTATTCCAAAGTTGGTTTTTGGAACGGTCCCTGTGCTTATATCAAACTCTGCTTTTATGCATCACCCCACCTCTCCTTCCCCTTTTTGCAGGCATAAGAGTGTTTTCTAAATGTGAGACTCTGTTCTCTTTCCTAACTCAGTTCACGTGTAGCCATGTTTACAGGATCTTCCTAAGTGATATCTTATGATAAGTTTCTTTTTCTGTGTGACTTATTTCACTTAGAATCATCGTACCTGAATCCACTCACTTTGCTGCTACTGGTCTTATGACATTGATTTCATGGCTGAGGGATATTCCATCGTACGTAAGTACCACAATGTTTTGAACCATTTTTATATTTCCTGGGATATTTAAGGTGTACCCAAGTTTAGGTTCTTGTAGTCAGTGCAGCCCTAAATTTGGAGGTGGCTCTTTCTTATTGATTTTCAGTTTTCCCAAGGTATATTCCCTAGACTGGAAGTGGCCTTGGCTCTGTAGCTCTGTTGTTTACTTGTTTTAGGGAACACAATGCACTCCTCCAGTGAGGCAGTTGGCAATTTACATCCCGCCCATCAGCATAACAAGGCTCCCTGTTCTCCAGGGCCTGTCTTGCCTTTCTGGTTTTTACACATTTTGTGGATGTCCCTTTTGACCGGTGGGAAGTGATACTTCTTTGTAGTGCAGATTTGCATTGCCCGCTTGCTTGCTTGGCCAAAAAGGGCGTATGCGTTTTCAACTGAATATATTCAGGAGAAAACGCATACGCCCTTTTTGGGCAAGGGCACCATTGTCCAAGTTGTGCCCCTCTTCCTGTGCTTTACAGGCGATTCCAACGTACCTCTTGAAATCTGTTTCCTGCTATTTTGCCTCGCTTTCAAGTCCGCCTCGTTGACTTCCCTCAACAGATTTTTGGACGATAGTTGACCTTTATCACTCTGCCAGTTTGTGAATTGCTGTGCCCCTGAGCTCCATTTCTCAACTCGTTTTTTGTGAGCTGAACGCAAGTCCAAAATTTTGGATCATGTCCTATACTGGTTCCCGGTGGGTGGCTGAGACTTTGGTTAATTCTTCTTCCTGCCGGGAAATTAGAGTGACATGTGCCCGTCCAAATGCCTAACAGCTACTCTCTCATGGGTTCTCCCTCGTCCCTTCCATCCTCTGCCAAATTGGGAACCTGTGCAAACCAGGAGGTTAAAGGGCCTGTCTCTCCAAGTTGGGAGATTGATAGTAAGGCAGTTGGAAAGTCAAACTGGAGCACCAGGAGAGGGAGTATTCGTTGAGTTTTAGAAACCTTTCGTATTCACAGTGTGTCCATTCTCTAGGTTTCCTGTACATGTTATAGCTGTAGTAATATTCCCTTGAACCTGGAGAGTTGGGACCCATGGAATGGGGGCCATGCATTATTGCTTGAAAGGGTCTGCATTTGCTCACCCAATCTCACCAATCCTCTCAGTCCCAAGTGTCCAGCCTTATGCCACATCCAGCTGTCATTGTAGATACGGTCTTTCCAGGTTTCCTCAGACACCCTGAAGGAATTGTAAAGAATTTCCCTGTTTTTTGGTTTTGCTTTTGAAATTCCTTTTTTTTTTTTTTTTTTTTTTGCGGTATGCGGGCCTCTCACTGTTGTGGCCTCCCCCGTTGCGGAGCACAGGCTCCGAACGCGCAGGCTCCGGACGCACAGGCTCAGCGGCCATGGCCCACGGGACCAGCCGCTCCGCGGCACATGGGATCCTCCCAGACCGGGGCACGATCCCGTATCCCCTGCATCGGCAGGCGGACTCTTAACCACTTGCGCCACCAGGGAGGCCCTGAAATTCCTTTTTATAGTGGGTTTGAGCTGATTCTCGCTGCCATGTTTATGCCACTCTAGACACACTTGATTCCCTTATGCAGACATATCAATACATAGGTTTTAATATTCTTACTAGTCAGATATATTTCTCTGTGGGAAATATGGGGTTTTGAGTCTCTTTCACTGAGGAAGGTGTAGGTCTTGTCTATTCCAAAGTTGGTTTTTGGAACGGTCCCTGTGCTTATATCAAACTCTGCTTTTATGCATCACCCCACCTCTCCTTCCCCTTTTTGCAGGCATAAGAGTGTTTTCTAAATGTGAGACTCTGTTCTCTTTCCTAACTCAGTTCACGTGTAGCCATGTTTACAGGATCTTCCTAAGTGATATCTTATGATAAGTTTCTTTTTCTGTGTGACTTATTTCACTTAGAATCATCGTACCTGAATCCACTCACTTTGCTGCTACTGGTCTTATGACATTGATTTCATGGCTGAGGGATATTCCATCGTACGTAAGTACCACAATGTTTTGAACCATTTGTATATTTCCTGGGATATTTAAGGTGTACCCAAGTTGAGTTTCTTGTAGTCAGTGCAGCCCTAAATTTGGAGGTGGCTCTTTCTTATTGATTTTCAGTTTTCCCAAGGTATACTCCCTAGACTGGAAGTGGCCTTGGCTCTGTAGCTCTGTTGTTTACTTGTTTTAGGGAACACAATGCACTCCTCCAGTGAGGCAGTTGGCAATTTACATCCCGCCCATCAGCATAACAAGGCTCCCTGTTCTCCAGGGCCTGTCTTGCCTTTCTGGTTTTTACACATTTTGTGGATGTCCCTTTTGACCGGTGGGAAGTGATACTTCTTTGTAGTGCAGATTTGCATTGCCCGCTTGCTTGCTTGGCCAAAAAGGGCGTATGCGTTTTCTACTGAATATATTCAGGAGAAAACGCATACGCCCTTTTTGGGCAAGTGCACCATTGTCCAAGTTGTGCCCCTCTTCCTGTGCTTTACAGGCGATTCCAACGTACCTCTTGAAATCTGTTTCCTGCTATTTTGCCTCGCTTTCAAGTCTGCCTCGTTGACTTCCCTCAACAGATTTTTGGACGATAGTTGACCTTTATCACTCTGCCAGTTTGTGAATTTCTGTGCCCCTGAGCTCCATTTCTCAACTCGTTTTTTGTGAGCTGAACGCAAGTCCAAAATTTTGGATCATGTCCTATACTGGTTCCCGGTGGGTGGCTGAGACTTTGGTTAATTCTTCTTCCTGCCGGGAAATTAGAGTGACATGTGCCCGTCCAAATGCCTAACAGCTACTCTGTCATGGGTTCTCCCTCGTCCCTTCCATCCTCTGCCAAATTGGGAACCTGTGCAAACCAGGAGGTTAAAGGGCCTGTCTCTCCAAGTTGGGAGATTGATAGTAAGGCAGTTGGAAAGTCAAACTGGAGCACCAGGAGAGGGAGTATTCGTTGAGTTTTAGAAACCTTTCGTATTCACAGTGTGTCCATTCTCTAGGTTTCCTGTACATGTTATAGCTGTAGTAATATTCCCTTGAACCTGGAGAGTTGGGACCCATGGAATGGGGGCCATGCATTATTGCTTGAAAGGGTCTGCATTTGCTCACCCAATCTCACCAATCCTCTCAGTCCCAAGTGTCCAGCCTTATGCCACATCCAGCTGTCATTGTAGATACGGTCTTTCCAGGTTTCCTCAGACACCCTGAAGGAATTGTAAAGAATTTCCCTGTTTTTTGGTTTTGCTTTTGAAATTCCTTTTTTTTTTTTTTTTTTTTTTGCGGTATGCGGGCCTCTCACTGTTGTGGCCTCCCCCGTTGCGGAGCACAGGCTCCGAACGCGCAGGCTCCGGACGCACAGGCTCAGCGGCCATGGCCCACGGGACCAGCCGCTCCGCGGCACATGGGATCCTCCCAGACCGGGGCACGATCCCGTATCCCCTGCATCGGCAGGCGGACTCTTAACCACTTGCGCCACCAGGGAGGCCCTGAAATTCCTTTTTATAGTGGGTTTGAGCTGATTCTCGCTGCCATGTTTATGCCACTCTAGACACACTTGATTCCCTTATGCAGACATATCAATACATAGGTTTTAATATTCTTACTAGTCAGATATATTTCTCTGTGGGAAATATGGGGTTTTGAGTCTCTTTCACTGAGGAAGGTGTAGGTCTTGTCTATTCCAAAGTTGGTTTTTGGAACGGTCCCTGTGCTTATATCAAACTCTGCTTTTATGCATCACCCCACCTCTCCTTCCCCTTTTTGCAGGCATAAGAGTGTTTTCTAAATGTGAGACTCTGTTCTCTTTCCTAACTCAGTTCACGTGTAGCCATGTTTACAGGATCTTCCTAAGTGATATCTTATGATAAGTTTCTTTTTCTGTGTGACTTATTTCACTTAGAATCATCGTACCTGAATCCACTCACTTTGCTGCTACTGGTCTTATGACATTGATTTCATGGCTGAGGGATATTCCATCGTACGTAAGTACCACAATGTTTTGAACCATTTTTATATTTCCTGGGATATTTAAGGTGTACCCAAGTTTAGGTTCTTGTAGTCAGTGCAGCCCTAAATTTGGAGGTGGCTCTTTCTTATTGATTTTCAGTTTTCCCAAGGTATATTCCCTAGACTGGAAGTGGCCTTGGCTCTGTAGCTCTGTTGTTTACTTGTTTTAGGGAACACAATGCACTCCTCCAGTGAGGCAGTTGGCAATTTACATCCCGCCCATCAGCATAACAAGGCTCCCTGTTCTCCAGGGCCTGTCTTGCCTTTCTGGTTTTTACACATTTTGTGGATGTCCCTTTTGACCGGTGGGAAGTGATACTTCTTTGTAGTGCAGATTTGCATTGCCCGCTTGCTTGCTTGGCCAAAAAGGGCGTATGCGTTTTCAACTGAATATATTCAGGAGAAAACGCATACGCCCTTTTTGGGCAAGGGCACCATTGTCCAAGTTGTGCCCCTCTTCCTGTGCTTTACAGGCGATTCCAACGTACCTCTTGAAATCTGTTTCCTGCTATTTTGCCTCGCTTTCAAGTCCGCCTCGTTGACTTCCCTCAACAGATTTTTGGACGATAGTTGACCTTTATCACTCTGCCAGTTTGTGAATTGCTGTGCCCCTGAGCTCCATTTCTCAACTCGTTTTTTGTGAGCTGAACGCAAGTCCAAAATTTTGGATCATGTCCTATACTGGTTCCCGGTGGGTGGCTGAGACTTTGGTTAATTCTTCTTCCTGCCGGGAAATTAGAGTGACATGTGCCCGTCCAAATGCCTAACAGCTACTCTCTCATGGGTTCTCCCTCGTCCCTTCCATCCTCTGCCAAATTGGGAACCTGTGCAAACCAGGAGGTTAAAGGGCCTGTCTCTCCAAGTTGGGAGATTGATAGTAAGGCAGTTGGAAAGTCAAACTGGAGCACCAGGAGAGGGACTATTCGTTGAGTTTTAGAAACCTTTCGTATTCACAGTGTGTCCATTCTCTAGGTTTCCTGTACATGTTATAGCTGTAGTAATATTCCCTTGAACCTGGAGAGTTGGGACCCATGGAATGGGGGCCATGCATTATTGCTTGAAAGGGTCTGCATTTGCTCACCCAATCTCACCAATCCTCTCAGTCCCAAGTGTCCAGCCTTATGCCACATCCAGCTGTCATTGTAGATACGGTCTTTCCAGGTTTCCTCAGACACCCTGAAGGAATTGTAAAGAATTTCCCTGTTTTTTGGTTTTGCTTTTGAAATTCCTTTTTTTTTTTTTTTTTGCGGTATGCGGGCCTCTCACTGTTGTGGCCTCCCCCGTTGCGGAGCACAGGCTCCGAACGCGCAGGCTCCGGACGCGCAGGCTCAGCGGCCATGGCCCACGGGCCCAGCCGCTCCGCGGCACATGGGATCCTCCCAGACCGGGGCACGAACCCGTATCCCCTGCATCGGCAGGCGGACTCTTAACCACTTGCGCCACCAGGGAGGCCCTGAAATTCCTTTTTATAGTGGGTTTGAGCTGATTCTCGCTGCCATGTTTATGCCACTCTAGACACACTTGATTCCCTTATGCAGACATATCAATACATAGGTTTTAATATTCTTACTAGTCAGATATATTTCTCTGTGGGAAATATGGGGTTTTGAGTCTCTTTCACTGAGGAAGGTGTAGGTCTTGTCTATTCCAAAGTTGGTTTTTGGAACGGTCCCTGTGCTTATATCAAACTCTGGTTTTATGCATCAGCCCACCTCTCCTTCCCCTTTTTGCAGGCATAAGAGTGTTTTCTAAATGTGAGACTCTGTTCTCTTTCCTAACTCAGTTCACGTGTAGCCATGTTTACAGGATCTTCCTAAGTGATATCTTATGATAAGTTTCTATTTCTGTGTGACTTATTTCACTTAGAATCATCGTACCTGAATCCACTCACTTTGCTGCTACTGGTCTTATGACATTGATTTCATGGCTGAGGGATATTCCATCGTACGTAAGTACCACAATGTTTTGAACCATTTTTATATTTCCTGGGATATTTAAGGTGTACCCAAGTTTAGGTTCTTGTAGTCAGTGCAGCCCTAAATTTGGAGGTGGCTCTTTCTTATTGATTTTCAGTTTTCCCAAGGTATATTCCCTAGACTGGAAGTGGCCTTGGCTCTGTAGCTCTGTTGTTTACTTGTTTTAGGGAACACAATGCACTCCTCCAGTGAGGCAGTTGGCAATTTACATCCCGCCCATCAGCATAACAAGGCTCCCTGTTCTCCAGGGCCTGTCTTGCCTTTCTGGTTTTTACACATTTTGTGGATGTCCCTTTTGACCGGTGGGAAGTGATACTTCTTTGTAGTGCAGATTTGCATTGCCCGCTTGCTTGCTTGGCCAAAAAGGGCGTATGCGTTTTCAACTGAATATATTCAGGAGAAAACGCATACGCCCTTTTTGGGCAAGGGCACCATTGTCCAAGTTGTGCCCCTCTTCCTGTGCTTTACAGGCGATTCCAACGTACCTCTTGAAATCTGTTTCCTGCTATTTTGCCTCGCTTTCAAGTCCGCCTCGTTGACTTCCCTCAACAGATTTTTGGACGATAGTTGACCTTTATCACTCTGCCAGTTTGTGAATTGCTGTGCCCCTGAGCTCCATTTCTCAACTCGTTTTTTGTGAGCTGAACGCAAGTCCAAAATTTTGGATCATGTCCTATACTGGTTCCCGGTGGGTGGCTGAGACTTTGGTTAATTCTTCTTCCTGCCGGGAAATTAGAGTGACATGTGCCCGTCCAAATGCCTAACAGCTACTCTCTCATGGGTTCTCCCTCGTCCCTTCCATCCTCTGCCAAATTGGGAACCTGTGCAAACCAGGAGGTTAAAGGGCCTGTCTCTCCAAGTTGGGAGATTGATAGTAAGGCAGTTGGAAAGTCAAATTGGAGCACCAGGAGAGGGACTATTCGTTGAGTTTTAGAAACCTTTCGTATTCACAGTGTGTCCATTCTCTAGGTTTCCTGTACATGTTATAGCTGTAGTAATATTCCCTTGAACCTGGAGAGTTGGGACCCATGGAATGGGGGCCATGCATTATTGCTTGAAAGGGTCTGCATTTGCTCACCCAATCTCACCAATCCTCTCAGTCCCAAGTGTCCAGCCTTATGCCACATCCAGCTGTCATTGTAGATACGGTCTTTCCAGGTTTCCTCAGACACCCTGAAGGAATTGTAAAGAATTTCCCTGTTTTTTGGTTTTGCTTTTGAAATTCCTTTTTTTTTTTTTTTTTGCGGTATGCGGGCCTCTCACTGTTGTGGCCTCCCCCGTTGCGGAGCACAGGCTCCGAACGCGCAGGCTCCGGACGCGCAGGCTCAGCGGCCATGGCCCACGGGCCCAGCCGCTCTGCGGCACATGGGATCCTCCCAGACCGGGGCACGAACCCGTATCCCCTGCATCGGCAGGCGGACTCTTAACCACTTGCGCCACCAGGGAGGCCCTGAAATTCCTTTTTATAGTGGGTTTGAGCTGATTCTCGCTGCCATGTTTATGCCACTCTAGACACACTTGATTCCCTTATGCAGACATATCAATACATAGGTTTTAATATTCTTACTAGTCAGATATATTTCTCTGTGGGAAATATGGGGTTTTGAGTCTCTTTCACTGAGGAAGGTGTAGGTCTTGTCTATTCCAAAGTTGGTTTTTGGAACGGTCCCTGTGCTTATATCAAACTCTGGTTTTATGCATCAGCCCACCTCTCCTTCCCCTTTTTGCAGGCATAAGAGTGTTTTCTAAATGTGAGACTCTGTTCTCTTTCCTAACTCAGTTCACGTGTAGCCATGTTTACAGGATCTTCCTAAGTGATATCTTATGATAAGTTTCTTTTTCTGTGTGACTTATTTCACTTAGAATCATCGTACCTGAATCCACTCACTTTGCTGCTACTGGTCTTATGACATTGATTTCATGGCTGAGGGATATTCCATCGTACGTAAGTACCACAATGTTTTGAACCATTTTTATATTTCCTGGGATATTTAAGGTGTACCCAAGTTTAGGTTCTTGTAGTCAGTGCAGCCCTAAATTTGGAGGTGGCTCTTTCTTATTGATTTTCAGTTTTCCCAAGGTATATTCCCTAGACTGGAAGTGGCCTTGGCTCTGTAGCTCTGTTGTTTACTTGTTTTAGGGAACACAATGCACTCCTCCAGTGAGGCAGTTGGCAATTTACATCCCGCCCATCAGCATAACAAGGCTCCCTGTTCTCCAGGGCCTGTCTTGCCTTTCTGGTTTTTACACATTTTGTGGATGTCCCTTTTGACCGGTGGGAAGTGATACTTCTTTGTAGTGCAGATTTGCATTGCCCGCTTGCTTGCTTGGCCAAAAAGGGCGTATGCGTTTTCAACTGAATATATTCAGGAGAAAACGCATACGCCCTTTTTGGGCAAGGGCACCATTGTCCAAGTTGTGCCCCTCTTCCTGTGCTTTACAGGCGATTCCAACGTACCTCTTGAAATCTGTTTCCTGCTATTTTGCCTCGCTTTCAAGTCCGCCTCGTTGACTTCCCTCAACAGATTTTTGGACGATAGTTGACCTTTATCACTCTGCCAGTTTGTGAATTGCTGTGCCCCTGAGCTCCATTTCTCAACTCGTTTTTTGTGAGCTGAACGCAAGTCCAAAATTTTGGATCATGTCCTATACTGGTTCCCGGTGGGTGGCTGAGACTTTGGTTAATTCTTCTTCCTGCCGGGAAATTAGAGTGACATGTGCCCGTCCAAATGCCTAACAGCTACTCTCTCATGGGTTCTCCCTCGTCCCTTCCATCCTCTGCCAAATTGGGAACCTGTGCAAACCAGGAGGTTAAAGGGCCTGTCTCTCCAAGTTGGGAGATTGATAGTAAGGCAGTTGGAAAGTCAAACTGGAGCACCAGGAGAGGGACTATTCGTTGAGTTTTAGAAACCTTTCGTATTCACAGTGTGTCCATTCTCTAGGTTTCCTGTACATGTTATAGCTGTAGTAATATTCCCTTGAACCTGGAGAGTTGGGACCCATGGAATGGGGGCCATGCATTATTGCTTGAAAGGGTCTGCATTTGCTCACCCAATCTCACCAATCCTCTCAGTCCCAAGTGTCCAGCCTTATGCCACATCCAGCTGTCATTGTAGATACGGTCTTTCCAGGTTTCCTCAGACACCCTGAAGGAATTGTAAAGAATTTCCCTGTTTTTTGGTTTTGCTTTTGAAATTCCTTTTTTTTTTTTTTTTTTTGCGGTATGCAGGCCTCTCACTGTTGTGGCCTCCCCCGTTGCGGAGCACAGGCTCCGAACGCGCAGGCTCCGGACGCGCAGGCTCAGCGGCCATGGCCCACGGGCCCAGCCGCTCCGCGGCACATGGGATCCTCCCAGACCGGGGCACGAACCCGTATCCCCTGCATCGGCAGGCGGACTCTTAACCACTTGCGCCACCAGGGAGGCCCTGAAATTCCTTTTTATAGTGGGTTTGAGCTGATTCTCGCTGCCATGTTTATGCCACTCTAGACACACTTGATTCCCTTATGCAGACATATCAATACATAGGTTTTAATATTCTTACTAGTCAGATATATTTCTCTGTGGGAAATATGGGGTTTTGAGTCTCTTTCACTGAGGAAGGTGTAGGTCTTGTCTATTCCAAAGTTGGTTTTTGGAACGGTCCCTGTGCTTATATCAAACTCTGGTTTTATGCATCAGCCCACCTCTCCTTCCCCTTTTTGCAGGCATAAGAGTGTTTTCTAAATGTGAGACTCTGTTCTCTTTCCTAACTCAGTTCACGTGTAGCCATGTTTACAGGATCTTCCTAAGTGATATCTTATGATAAGTTTCATTTTCTGTGTGACTTATTTCACTTAGAATCATCGTACCTGAATCCACTCACTTTGCTGCTACTGGTCTTATGACATTGATTTCATGGCTGAGGGATATTCCATCGTACGTAAGTACCACAATGTTTTGAACCATTTTTATATTTCCTGGGATATTTAAGGTGTACCCAAGTTTAGGTTCTTGTAGTCAGTGCAGCCCTAAATTTGGAGGTGGCTCTTTCTTATTGATTTTCAGTTTTCCCAAGGTATATTCCCTAGACTGGAAGTGGCCTTGGCTCTGTAGCTCTGTTGTTTACTTGTTTTAGGGAACACAATGCACTCCTCCAGTGAGGCAGTTGGCAATTTACATCCCGCCCATCAGCATAACAAGGCTCCCTGTTCTCCAGGGCCTGTCTTGCCTTTCTGGTTTTTACACATTTTGTGGATGTCCCTTTTGACCGGTGGGAAGTGATACTTCTTTGTAGTGCAGATTTGCATTGCCCGCTTGCTTGCTTGGCCAAAAAGGGCGTATGCGTTTTCAACTGAATATATTCAGGAGAAAACGCATACGCCCTTTTTGGGCAAGTGCACCATTGTCCAAGTTGTGCCCCTCTTCCTGTGCTTTACAGGCGATTCCAACGTACCTCTTGAAATCTGTTTCCTGCTATTTTGCCTCGCTTTCAAGTCCGCCTCGTTGACTTCCCTCAACAGATTTTTGGACGATAGTTGACCTTTATCACTCTGCCAGTTTGTGAATTGCTGTGCCCCTGAGCTCCATTTCTCAACTCGTTTTTTGTGAGCTGAACGCAAGTCCAAAATTTTGGATCATGTCCTATACTGGTTCCCGGTGGGTGGCTGAGACTTTGGTTAATTCTTCTTCCTGCCGGGAAATTAGAGTGACATGTGCCCGTCCAAATGCCTAACAGCTACTCTCTCATGGGTTCTCCCTCGTCCCTTCCATCCTCTGCCAAATTGGGAACCTGTGCAAACCAGGAGGTTAAAGGGCCTGTCTCTCCAAGTTGGGAGATTGATAGTAAGGCAGTTGGAAAGTCAAACTGGAGCACCAGGAGAGGGACTATTCATTGAGTTTTAGAAACCTTTCGTATTCACAGTGTGTCCATTCTCTAGGTTTCCTGTACATGTTATAGCTGTAGTAATATTCCCTTGAACCTGGAGAGTTGGGACCCATGGAATGGGGGCCATGCATTATTGCTTGAAAGGGTCTGCATTTGCTCACTCAATCTCACCAATCCTCTCAGTCCCAAGTGTCCAGCCTTATGCCACATCCAGCTGTCATTGTAGATACGGTCTTTCCAGGTTTCCTCAGACACCCTGAAGGAATTGTAAAGAATTTCCCTGTTTTTTCGTTTTGCTTTTGAAATTCCTTTTTATAGTGGGTTTGAGCTGATTCTCGCTGCCATGTTTATGCCACTCTAGACACACTTGATTCCCTCATGGAGTCATATCAATACATAGGTTTTAAGATTCTTACTAGTCAGATATATTCCTCTGCGGGAAATATGGGGTTTTGAGTCTCTTTCAATGAGGAAGGTGTAGGTCTTGTCTATTCCAAAGTTCGTTTTTGGAACGGTCCCTGTGCTTATATCAAACTCTGGTTTTATGCATCACCCCACCTCTCCATCCCCTTTATGCAGGCATAAGAGTGTTTTCTAAATGTGAGACTCTGTTCTCTTTCCTAACTCAGTTCACGTGTAGCCATGTTTACAGGATCTTCATAAGTGATATCTTATGATAAGTTTCTTTTTCTGTGTGACTTATTTCACTTAGAATCATCGTACCTGAATCCACTCACTTTGCTGCTACTGGTCTTATGACATTGATTTCATGGCTGAGGGATATTCCATCGTACGTAAGTACCACAATGTTTTGAACCATTTTTATATTTCCTGGGATATTTAAGGTGTACCCAAGTTGAGGTTCTTGTAGTCAGTGCAGCCCTAAATTTGGAGGTGGCTCTTTCTTATTGATTTTCAGTTTTCCCAAGGTATATTCCCTAGACTGGAAGTGGCCTTGGCTCTGTAGCTCTGTTGTTTACTTGTTTTAGGGAACACAATGCACTCCTCCAGTGAGGCAGTTGGCAGTTTACATCCCGCCCATCAGCATAACAAGGATCCCAGTTCTCCAGGGCCTGTCTTGCCTTTCTGGTTTTTACACTTTTTGTGGATGTCCCTTTTGACCGGTGGGAAGTGATACTTCTTTGTAGTGCAGATTTGCATTGCCGGCTTGCTTGCTTGGCCAAAAAGGGCGTATGCGTTTTCTCCTGAATATATTCAGGAGAAAACGCATACGCCCTTTTTTGCCAAGTGCACCATTGTCCAAGTTGTGCCCCTCTTCCTGTGCTTTACAGGCGATTCCAAGGTACCTCTTGAAATCTGTTTCCTGCTATTTTGCCTCACTTTCAAGTCCGCCTCGTTGATTTCCCTCAACAGATATTTGGACGATAGTTGTCCTTTATCACTCTGCCAGTTTGTGAATTGCTGTGCCCCTGAGCTCCATTTCTCAACTCGTTTTTTGTGAGCTGAACGCAAGTCCAAAATTTTGGATCATGTCCTATACTGGTTCCCGGTGGGTGGCTGAGACTTTGGTTAATTCTTCTTCCTGCCGGGAAATTAGAGTGACATGTGCCCGTCCAAATGCCTAACAGCTACTCTCTCATGGGTTCTTCCTCGTCCCTTCCATCCTCTGCCAAATTGGGAACCTGTGCAAACCAGGAGGTTAAAGGGCCTGTCTCTCCAAGTTGGGAGATTGATAGTAAGGCAGTTGGAAAGTCAAACTGGAGCACCAGGAGAGGGACTATTCGTTGAATTTTAGAAACCTTTCGTATTCACAGTGTGTCCATTCTCTAGGTTTCCTGTACATGTTATAGCTGTAGTAATATTCCCTTGAATCTGGAGAGTTGGGACCCATGGAATGGGGGCCATGCATTATTGCTTGAAAGGGTCTGCATTTGCTCACCCAATCTCACCAATCCTCTCAGTCCCAAGTGTCCAGCCTTATGCCACATACAGCTGTCATTGTAGATAGGGTCTTTCCAGGTTTCCTCAGACACCCTGAAGGAATTGGAAAGAATTTCCCTGTTTTTTGGTTTTGCTTTTGAAATTCCTTTTTATAGTGGGTTTGAGCTGATTCTCGCTGCCATGTTTATGCCACTCTAGACACACTTGATTCCCTTATGGAGACATATCAATACATAGGTTTTAAGATTCTTACTAGTCAGATATATTCCTCTGTGGGAAATATGGGGTTTTGAGTCTCTTTCACTGAGGAAGGTGTCGGTCTTGTCAGTTCCAAAGTTGGTTTTTGAAACGGTCCCTGTGCTTATATCAAACTCTGGTTTTATGCATCACCCCACCTCTCCTTCCCCTTTATGCAGGCATAAGAGTGTTTTCTAAATGTGAGACTCTGTTCTCTTTCCTAACTCAGTTCACGTGTAGCCATGTTTACAGGATCTTCCTAAGTGATATCTTATGATAAGTTTCTTTTTCTGTGTGACTTATTTCACTTAGAATCATCGTACCTGAATCCACTCACTTTGCTGCTACTGGTCTTATGACATTGATTTCATGGCTGAGGGATATTCCATCGTACGTAAGTACCACAATGTTTTGAACCATTTTTATATTTCCTGGGATATTTAAGGTGTACCCAAGTTGAGGTTCTTGTAGTCAGTGCAGCCCTAAATTTGGAGGTGGCTCCTTCTTATTGATTTTCAGTTTTCCCAAGGTATATTCCCTAGACTGGAAGTGGCCTTGGCTCTGTAGCTCTGTTGTTTACTTGTTTTAGGGAACACAATGCACTCCTCCAGTGAGGCAGTTGGCAATTTACATCCCGCCCATCAGCATAACAAGGCTCCCAGTTCTCCAGGGCCTGTCTTGCCTTTCTGGTTTTTACACATGTTGTGGATGTCCCTTTTGACCGGTGGGAAGTGATACTTCTTTGTAGTGCAGATTTGCATTGACCGCTTGCTTGCTTGGCCAAAAAGGGCGTATGCGTTTTCTCCTGAATATATTCAGGAGAAAACGCATACGCCCTTTTTGGCCAAGTGCACCATTGTCCAAGTTGTGCCCCTCTTCCTGTGCTTTACAGGCGATTCCAACGTACCTCTTGAAATCTGTTTCCTGCTATTTTGCCTCGCTTTCAAGTCCGCCTCGTTGACTTCCCTCAACAGATTTTTGGACGATAGTTGTCCTTTATCACTCTGCCAGTTTGTGAATTGCTGTGCCCCTGAGCTCCATTTCTCAACTCGTTTTTTGTGAGCTGAACGCAAGTCCAAAATTTTGGATCATGTCCTATACTGGTTTCCGGTGGGTGGCTGAGACTTTGGTTAATTCTTCTTCCTGCCGGGAAATTAGAGTGACATGTGCCCGTCCAAATGCCTAACAGCTACTCTCTCATGGGTTCTCTCTCGTCCCTTCCGTCCTCTGCCAAATTGGGAACCTGTGCAAACCAGGAGGTTAAAGGGCCTGTCTCTCCAAGTTGGGAGATTGACAGTAAGGCAGTTGGAAAGTCAAACTGGAGCACCAGGAGAGGGACTATTCGTTGAGTTTTAGAAACCTTTCGTATTCACAGTGTGTCCATTCTCTAGGTTTCCTGTACATGTTATAGCTGTAGTAATATTCCCTTGAACCTGGAGAGTTGGGACCCATGGAATGGGGGCCATGCATTATTGCTTGAAAGGGTCTGCATTCGCTCACCCAATCTCACCAATCCTCTCAGTCCCAAGTGTCCAGCCTTATGCCACATCCAGCTGTCATTGTAGATAGGGTCTTTCCAGGTTTCCTCAGACACCCTGAAGGAATTGTAAAGAATTTCCCTGTTTTTTGGTTTTGCTTTTGAAATTCCTTTTTATAGTGGGTTTGAGCTGATTCTCGCTGCCATGTTTATGCCACTCTAGACACACTTGATTCCCTTATGGAGACATATCAATACATAGGTTTTAAGATTCTTACTAGTCAGATATATTCCTCTGTGGGAAATATGGGGTTTTGAGTCTCTTTCACTGAGGAAGGTGTCGGTCTTGGCAATTCCAAAGTTGGTTTTTGGAACGGTCCCTGTGCTTATATCAAACTCTGGTTTTATGCATCACCCCACCTCTCCTTCCCCTTTATGCAGGCATAAGAGTGTTTTCTAAATGTGAGACTCTGTTCTCTTTCCTAACTCAATTCACGTGTAGCCATGTTTACAGGATCTTCATAAGTGATATCTTATGATAAGTTTCTTTTTCTGTGTGACTTATTTCACTTAGAATCATCGTACCTGAATCCACTCACTTTGCTGCTACTGGTCTTATGACATTGATTTCATGGCTGAGGGATATTCCATCGTACGTAAGTACCACAATGTTTTGAACCATTTTTATATTTCCTGGGATATTTAAGGTGTACCCAAGTTGAGGTTCTTGTAGTCAGTGCAGCCCTAAATTTGGAGGTGGCTCTTTCTTATTGATTTTCAGTTTTCCCAAGGTATATTCCCTAGACTGGAAGTGGCCTTGGCTCTGTAGCTCTGTTGTTTACTTGTTTTAGGGAACACAATGCACCCCTCCAGTGAGGCAGTTGGCAATTTACATCCCGCCCATCAGCATAACAAGGCTCCCAGTTCTCCAGGGCCTGTCTTGCCTTTCTGGTTTTTACACATTTTGTGGATGTCCCTTTTGACCGGTGGGAAGTGATACTTCTTTGTAGTGCAGATTTGCATTGCCTGCTTGCTTGCTTGGCCAAAAAGGGCGTATGCGTTTTCTCCTGAATATATTCAGGAGAAAACGCATACGCCCTTTTTGGCCAAGGGCACCATTGTCCAAGTTGTGCCCCTCTTCCTGTGCTTTACAGGCGATTCCAAGGTACCTCTTGAAATCTGTTTCCTGCTATTTTGCCTCGCTTTCAAGTCCGCCTCGTTGACTTCCCTCAACAGATTTTTGGACGATAGTTGTCCTTTATCACTCTGCCAGTTTGTGAATTGCTGTGCCCCTGAGCTCCATTTCTCAACTCGTTTTTTGTGAGCTGAACGCAAGTCCAAAATTTTGGATCATGTCCTATACTGGTTCCCGGTGGGTGGCTGAGACTTTGGTTAATTCTTCTTCCTGCCGGGAAATTAGAGTGACATGTGCCCGTCCAAATGCCTAACAGTTACTCTGTCATGGGTTCTCCCTCGTCCCTTCCATCCTCTGCCAAATTGGGAACCTGTGCAAACCAGGAGGTTAAAGGGCCTGTCTCTCCAAGTTGGGAGATTGATAGTAAGGCAGTTGGAAAGTCAAACTGGAGCACCAGGAGAGGGACTATTCGTTGAGTTTTAGAAACCTTTCGTATTCACAGTGTGTCCATTCTCTAGGTTTCCTGTACATGTTATAGATGTAGTAATATTCCCTTGAACCTGGAGAGTTGGGACCCATGGAATGGGGGCCATGCATTATTGCTTGAAAGGGTCTGCATTTGCTCACCCAATCTCACCAATCCTCTCAGTCCCAAGTGTCCAGCCTTATGCCACATACAGCTGTCATTGTAGATAGGGTCCTTCCAGGTTTCCTCAGACACCCTGAAGGAATTGGAAAGAATTTCCCTGTTTTTTGGTTTTGCTTTTGAAATTCCTTTTTATAGTGGGTTTGAGCTGATTCTCGCTGCCATGTTTATGCCACTCTAGACACACTTGATTCCCTTATGGAGACATATCAATACATAGGTTTTAAGATTCTTACTAGTCAGATATATTCCTCTGTGGGAAATATGGGGTTTTGAGTCTCTTTCACTGAGGAAGGTGTCGGTCTTGTCAGTTCCAAAGTTGGTTTTTGAAACGGTCCCTGTGCTTATATCAAACTCTGGTTTTATGCATCACCCCACCTCTCCTTCCCCTTTATGCAGGCATAAGAGTGTTTTCTAAATGTGAGACTCTGTTCTCTTTCCTAACTCAGTTCACGTGTAGCCATGTTTACAGGATCTTCCTAAGTGATATCTTATGATAAGTTTCTTTTTCTGTGTGACTTATTTCACTTAGAATCATCGTACCTGAATCCACTCACTTTGCTGCTACTGGTCTTATGACATTGATTTCATGGCTGAGGGATATTCCATCGTACGTAAGTACCACAATGTTTTGAACCATTTTTATATTTCCTGGGATATTTAAGGTGTACCCAAGTTGAGGTTCTTGTAGTCAGTGCAGCCCTAAATTTGGAGGTGGCTCCTTCTTATTGATTTTCAGTTTTCCCAAGGTATATTCCCTAGACTGGAAGTGGCCTTGGCTCTGTAGCTCTGTTGTTTACTTGTTTTAGGGAACACAATGCACTCCTCCAGTGAGGCAGTTGGCAATTTACATCCCGCCCATCAGCATAACAAGGCTCCCAGTTCTCCAGGGCCTGTCTTGCCTTTCTGGTTTTTACACATGTTGTGGATGTCCCTTTTGACCGGTGGGAAGTGATACTTCTTTGTAGTGCAGATTTGCATTGACCGCTTGCTTGCTTGGCCAAAAAGGGCGTATGCGTTTTCTCCTGAATATATTCAGGAGAAAACGCATACGCCCTTTTTGGCCAAGTGCACCATTGTCCAAGTTGTGCCCCTCTTCCTGTGCTTTACAGGCGATTCCAACGTACCTCTTGAAATCTGTTTCCTGCTATTTTGCCTCGCTTTCAAGTCCGCCTCGTTGACTTCCCTCAACAGATTTTTGGACGATAGTTGTCCTTTATCACTCTGCCAGTTTGTGAATTGCTGTGCCCCTGAGCTCCATTTCTCAACTCGTTTTTTGTGAGCTGAACGCAAGTCCAAAATTTTGGATCATGTCCTATACTGGTTTCCGGTGGGTGGCTGAGACTTTGGTTAATTCTTCTTCCTGCCGGGAAATTAGAGTGACATGTGCCCGTCCAAATGCCTAACAGCTACTCTCTCATGGGTTCTCTCTCGTCCCTTCCGTCCTCTGCCAAATTGGGAACCTGTGCAAACCAGGAGGTTAAAGGGCCTGTCTCTCCAAGTTGGGAGATTGACAGTAAGGCAGTTGGAAAGTCAAACTGGAGCACCAGGAGAGGGACTATTCGTTGAGTTTTAGAAACCTTTCGTATTCACAGTGTGTCCATTCTCTAGGTTTCCTGTACATGTTATAGCTGTAGTAATATTCCCTTGAACCTGGAGAGTTGGGACCCATGGAATGGGGACCATGCATTATTGCTTGAAAGGGTCTGCATTTGCTCACCCAATCTCACCAATCCTCTCAGTCCCAAGTGTCCAGCCTTATGCCACATCCAGCTGTCATTGTAGATAGGGTCTTTCCAGGTTTCCTCAGACACCCTGAAGGAATTGTAAAGAATTTCCCTGTTTTTTGGTTTTGCTTTTGAAATTCCTTTTTATAGTGGGTTTGAGCTGATTCTCGCTGCCATGTTTATGCCACTCTAGACACACTTGATTCCCTTATGGAGACATATCAATACATAGGTTTTAAGATTCTTACTAGTCAGATATATTCCTCTGTGGGAAATATGGTGTTTTGAGTCTCTTTCACTGAGGAAGGTGTCGGTCTTGGCAATTCCAAAGTTGGTTTTTGGAACGGTCCCTGTGCTTATATCAAACTCTGGTTTTATGCATCACCCCACCTCTCCTTCCCCTTTATGCAGGCATAAGAGTGTTTTCTAAATGTGAGACTCTGTTCTCTTTCCTAACTCAATTCACGTGTAGCCATGTTTACAGGATCTTCATAAGTGATATCTTATGATAAGTTTCTTTTTCTGTGTGACTTATTTCACTTAGAATCATCGTACCTGAATCCACTCACTTTGCTGCTACTGGTCTTATGACATTGATTTCATGGCTGAGGGATATTCCATCGTACGTAAGTACCACAATGTTTTGAACCATTTTTATATTTTCTGGGATATTTAAGGTGTACCCAAGTTGAGGTTCTTGTAGTCAGTGCAGCCCTAAATTTGGAGGTGGCTCTTTCTTATTGATTTTCAGTTTTCCCAAGGTATATTCCCTAGACTGGAAGTGGCCTTGGCTCTGTAGCTCTGTTGTTTACTTGTTTTAGGGAACACAATGCACCCCTCCAGTGAGGCAGTTGGCAATTTACATCCCGCCCATCAGCATAACAAGGCTCCCAGTTCTCCAGGGCCTGTCTTGCCTTTCTGGTTTTTACACATTTTGTGGATGTCCCTTTTGACCGGTGGGAAGTGATACTTCTTTGTAGTGCAGATTTGCATTGCCTGCTTGCTTGCTTGGCCAAAAAGGGTGTATGCGTTTTCTCCTGAATATATTCAGGAGAAAACGCATACGCCCTTTTTGGCCAAGGGCACCATTGTCCAAGTTGTGCCCCTCTTCCTGTGCTTTACAGGCGATTCCAAGGTACCTCTTGAAATCTGTTTCCTGCTATTTTGCCTCGCTTTCAAGTCCGCCTCGTTGACTTCCCTCAACAGATTTTTGGACGATAGTTGTCCTTTATCACTCTGCCAGTTTGTGAATTGCTGTGACCCTGAGCTCCATTTCTCAACTCGTTTTTTGTGAGCTGAACGCAAGTCCAAAATTTTGGATCATGTCCTATACTGGTTCCCGGTGGGTGGCTGAGACTTTGGTTAATTCTTCTTCCTGCCGGGAAATTAGAGTGACATGTGCCCGTCCAAATGCCTAACAGCTACTCTGTCATGGGTTCTCCCTCGTCCCTTCCATCCTCTGCCAAATTGGGAACCTGTGCAAACCAGGAGGTTAAAGGGCCTGTCTCTCCAAGTTGGGAGATTGATAGTAAGGCAGTTGGAAAGTCAAACTGGAGCACCAGGAGAGGGACTATTCGTTGAGTTTTAGAAACCTTTCGTATTCACAGTGTGTCCATTCTCTAGGTTTCCTGTACATGTTATAGATGTAGTAATATTCCCTTGAACCTGGAGAGTTGGGACCCATGGAATGGGGGCCATGCATTATTGCTTGAAAGGGTCTGCATTTGCTCACCCAATCTCACCAATCCTCTCAGTCCCAAGTGTCCAGCCTTATGCCACATACAGCTGTCATTGTAGATAGGGTCCTTCCAGGTTTCCTCAGACACCCTGAAGGAATTGGAAAGAATTTCCCTGTTTTTTGGTTTTGCTTTTGAAATTCCTTTTTATAGTGGGTTTGAGCTGATTCTCGCTGCCATGTTTATGCCACTCTAGACACACTTGATTCCCTTATGGAGACATATCAATACATAGGTTTTAAGATTCTTACTAGTCAGATATATTCCTCTGTGGGAAATATGGGGTTTTGAGTCTCTTTCACTGAGGAAGGTGTCGGTCTTGTCAGTTCCAAAGTTGGTTTTTGAAACGGTCCCTGTGCTTATATCAAACTCTGGTTTTATGCATCACCCCACCTCTCCTTCCCCTTTATGCAGGCATAAGAGTGTTTTCTAAATGTGAGACTCTGTTCTCTTTCCTAACTCAGTTCACGTGTAGCCATGTTTACAGGATCTTCCTAAGTGATATCTTATGATAAGTTTCTTTTTCTGTGTGACTTATTTCACTTAGAATCATCGTACCTGAATCCACTCACTTTGCTGCTACTGGTCTTATGACATTGATTTCATGGCTGAGGGATATTCCATCGTACGTAAGTACCACAATGTTTTGAACCATTTTTATATTTCCTGGGATATTTAAGGTGTACCCAAGTTGAGGTTCTTGTAGTCAGTGCAGCCCTAAATTTGGAGGTGGCTCCTTCTTATTGATTTTCAGTTTTCCCAAGGTATATTCCCTAGACTGGAAGTGGCCTTGGCTCTGTAGCTCTGTTGTTTACTTGTTTTAGGGAACACAATGCACTCCTCCAGTGAGGCAGTTGGCAATTTACATCCCGCCCATCAGCATAACAAGGCTCCCAGTTCTCCAGGGCCTGTCTTGCCTTTCTGGTTTTTACACATGTTGTGGATGTCCCTTTTGACCGGTGGGAAGTGATACTTCTTTGTAGTGCAGATTTGCATTGACCGCTTGCTTGCTTGGCCAAAAAGGGCGTATGCGTTTTCTCCTGAATATATTCAGGAGAAAACGCATACGCCCTTTTTGGCCAAGTGCACCATTGTCCAAGTTGTGCCCCTCTTCCTGTGCTTTACAGGCGATTCCAACGTACCTCTTGAAATCTGTTTCCTGCTATTTTGCCTCGCTTTCAAGTCCGCCTCGTTGACTTCCCTCAACAGATTTTTGGACGATAGTTGTCCTTTATCACTCTGCCAGTTTGTGAATTGCTGTGCCCCTGAGCTCCATTTCTCAACTCGTTTTTTGTGAGCTGAACGCAAGTCCAAAATTTTGGATCATGTCCTATACTGGTTTCCGGTGGGTGGCTGAGACTTTGGTTAATTCTTCTTCCTGCCGGGAAATTAGAGTGACATGTGCCCGTCCAAATGCCTAACAGCTACTCTCTCATGAGTTCTCTCTCGTCCCTTCCGTCCTCTGCCAAATTGGGAACCTGTGCAAACCAGGAGGTTAAAGGGCCTGTCTCTCCAAGTTGGGAGATTGACAGTAAGGCAGTTGGAAAGTCAAACTGGAGCACCAGGAGAGGGACTATTCGTTGAGTTTTAGAAACCTTTCGTATTCACAGTGTGTCCATTCTCTAGGTTTCCTGTACATGTTATAGATGTAGTAATATTCCCTTGAACCTGGAGAGTTGGGACCCATGGAATGGGGGCCATGCATTATTGCTTGAAAGGGTCTGCATTCGCTCACCCAATCTCACCAATCCTCTCAGTCCCAAGTGTCCAGCCTTATGCCACATCCAGCTGTCATTGTAGATAGGGTCTTTCCAGGTTTCCTCAGACACCCTGAAGGAATTGTAAAGAATTTCCCTGTTTTTTGGTTTTGCTTTTGAAATTCCTTTTTATAGTGGGTTTGAGCTGATTCTCGCTGCCATGTTTATGCCACTCTAGACACACTTGATTCCCTTATGGAGACATATCAATACATAGGTTTTAAGATTCTTACTAGTCAGATATATTCCTCTGTGGGAAATATGGGGTTTTGAGTCTCTTTCACTGAGGAAGGTGTCGGTCTTGGCAATTCCAAAGTTGGTTTTTGGAACGGTCCCTGTGCTTATATCAAACTCTGGTTTTATGCATCACCCCACCTCTCCTTCCCCTTTATGCAGGCATAAGAGTGTTTTCTAAATGTGAGACTCTGTTCTCTTTCCTAACTCAGTTCACGTGTAGCCATGTTTACAGGATCTTCATAAGTGATATCTTATGATAAGTTTCTTTTTCTGTGTGACTTATTTCACTTAGAATCATCGTACCTGAATCCACTCACTTTGCTGCTACTGGTCTTATGACATTGATTTCATGGCTGAGGGATATTCCATCGTACGTAAGTACCACAATGTTTTGAACCATTTTTATATTTCCTGGGATATTTAAGGTGTACCCAAGTTGAGGTTCTTGTAGTCAGTGCAGCCCTAAATTTGGAGGTGGCTCTTTCTTATTGATTTTCAGTTTTCCCAAGGTATATTCCCTAGACTGGAAGTGGCCTTGGCTCTGTAGCTCTGTTGTTTACTTGTTTTAGGGAACACAATGCACCCCTCCAGTGAGGCAGTTGGCAATTTACATCCCGCCCATCAGCATAACAAGGCTCCCAGTTCTCCAGGGCCTGTCTTGCCTTTCTGGTTTTTACACATTTTGTGGATGTCCCTTTTGACCGGTGGGAAGTGATACTTCTTTGTAGTGCAGATTTGCATTGCCTGCTTGCTTGCTTGGCCAAAAAGGGTGTATGCGTTTTCTCCTGAATATATTCAGGAGAAAACGCATACGCCCTTTTTGGCCAAGGGCACCATTGTCCAAGTTGTGCCCCTCTTCCTGTGCTTTACAGGCGATTCCAAGGTACCTCTTGAAATCTGTTTCCTGCTATTTTGCCTCGCTTTCAAGTCCGCCTCGTTGACTTCCCTCAACAGATTTTTGGACGATAGTTGTCCTTTATCACTCTGCCAGTTTGTGAATTGCTGTGCCCCTGAGCTCCATTTCTCAACTCGTTTTTTGTGAGCTGAACGCAAGTCCAAAATTTTGGATCATGTCCTATACTGGTTCCCGGTGGGTGGCTGAGACTTTGGTTAATTCTTCTTCCTGCCGGGAAATTAGAGTGACATGTGCCCGTCCAAATGCCTAACAGCTACTCTGTCATGGGTTCTCCCTCGTCCCTTCCATCCTCTGCCAAATTGGGAACCTGTGCAAACCAGGAGGTTAAAGGGCCTGTCTCTCCAAGTTGGGAGATTGATAGTAAGGCAGTTGGAAAGTCAAACTGGAGCACCAGGAGAGGGACTATTCGTTGAGTTTTAGAAACCTTTCGTATTCACAGTGTGTCCATTCTCTAGGTTTCCTGTACATGTTATAGATGTAGTAATATTCCCTTGAACCTGGAGAGTTGGGACCCATGGAATGGGGGCCATGCATTATTGCTTGAAAGGGTCTGCATTTGCTCACCCAATCTCACCAATCCTCTCAGTCCCAAGTGTCCAGCCTTATGCCACATACAGCTGTCATTGTAGATAGGGTCCTTCCAGGTTTCCTCAGACACCCTGAAGGAATTGGAAAGAATTTCCCTGTTTTTTGGTTTTGCTTTTGAAATTCCTTTTTATAGTGGGTTTGAGCTGATTCTCGCTGCCATGTTTATGCCACTCTAGACACACTTGATTCCCTTATGGAGACATATCAATACATAGGTTTTAAGATTCTTACTAGTCAGATATATTCCTCTGTGGGAAATATGGGGTTTTGAGTCTCTTTCACTGAGGAAGGTGTCGGTCTTGTCAGTTCCAAAGTTGGTTTTTGAAACGGTCCCTGTGCTTATATCAAACTCTGGTTTTATGCATCACCCCACCTCTCCTTCCCCTTTATGCAGGCATAAGAGTGTTTTCTAAATGTGAGACTCTGTTCTCTTTCCTAACTCAGTTCACGTGTAGCCATGTTTACAGGATCTTCCTAAGTGATATCTTATGATAAGTTTCTTTTTCTGTGTGACTTATTTCACTTAGAATCATCGTACCTGAATCCACTCACTTTGCTGCTACTGGTCTTATGACATTGATTTCATGGCTGAGGGATATTCCATCGTACGTAAGTACCACAATGTTTTGAACCATTTTTATATTTCCTGGGATATTTAAGGTGTACCCAAGTTGAGGTTCTTGTAGTCAGTGCAGCCCTAAATTTGGAGGTGGCTCCTTCTTATTGATTTTCAGTTTTCCCAAGGTATATTCCCTAGACTGGAAGTGGCCTTGGCTCTGTAGCTCTGTTGTTTACTTGTTTTAGGGAACACAATGCACTCCTCCAGTGAGGCAGTTGGCAATTGACATCCCGCCCATCAGCATAACAAGGCTCCCAGTTCTCCAGGGCCTGTCTTGCCTTTCTGGTTTTTACACATTTTGTGGATGTCCCTTTTGACCGGTGGGAAGTGATACTTCTTTGTAGTGCAGATTTGCATTGACCGCTTGCTTGCTTGGCCAAAAAGGGCCTATGCGTTTTCTCCTGAATATATTCAGGAGAAAACGCATAGGCCCTTTTTGGCCAAGTGCACCATTGTCCAAGTTGTGCCCCTCTTCCTGTGCTTTACAGGCGATTCCAAGTTACCTCTTGAAATCTGTTTCCTGCTGTTTTGCCTCGCTTTCAAGTCCGCCTCGTTGACTTCCCTCAACAGATTTTTGGACGATAGTTGTCCTTTATCACTCTGCCAGTTTGTGAATTGCTGTGCCCCTGAGCTCCATTTCTCAACTCGTTTTTTGTGAGCTGAACGCAAGTCCAAAATTTTGGATCATGTCCTATACTGGTTCCCGGTGGGTGGCAGAGACTTTGGTTAATTCTTCTTCCTGCCGGGAAATTAGAGTGACATGTGCCCGTCCAAATGCCTAACAGCTACTCTCTCATGGGTTCTCCCTCGTCCCTTCCATCCTCTGCCAAATTGGGAACCTGTGCAAACCAGGAGGTTAAAGGGCCTGTCTCTCCAAGTTGGGAGATTGATAGTAAGGCAGTTGGAAAGTCAAACTGGAGCACCAGGAGAGGGACTATTCGTTGAGTTTTAGAAACCTTTCGTATTCACAGTGTGTCCATTCTCTAGGTTTCCTGTACATGTTATAGCTGTAGTAATATTCCCATGAACCTGGAGAGTTGGGACCCATGGAATGGGGGCCATGCATTATTGCTTGAAAGGGTCTGCATTTGCTCACCCAATCTCACCAATCCTCTCAGTCCCAAGTGTCCAGCCTTATGCCACATCCAGCTGTCATTGTAGATAGGGTCTTTCCAGGTTTCCTCAGACACCCTGAAGGAATTGTAAAGAATTTCCCTGTTTTTTTGGTTTTGCTTTTGAAATTCCTTTTTATAGTGGGTTTGAGCTGATTCTCGCTGCCATGTTTATGCCACTCTAGACACACTTGATTCCCTTATGGAGACATATCAATACATAGGTTTTAAGATTCTTACTAGTCAGATATATTCCTCTGTGGGAAATATGGGGTTTTGAGTCTGTTTCACTGAGGAAGGTGTAGGTCTTGTCTATTCCAAAGTTGGTTTTTGAAACGGTCCCTGTGCTTATATCAAACTCTGGTTTTATGCATCACCCCACCTCTCCTTCCCCTTTATGCAGGCATAAGAGTGTTTTCTAAATGTGAGACTCTGTTCTCTTTCCTAACTCAGTTCACGTGTAGCCATGTTTACAGGATCTTCATAAGTGATATCTTATGATAAGTTTCTTTTTCTGTGTGACTTATTTCACTTAGAATCATCGTACCTGAATCCACTCACTTTGCTGCTACTGGTCTGATGACATTGATTTCATGGCTGAGGGATATTCCATCGTACGTAAGTACCACAATGTTTTGAACCATTTTTATATTTCCTGGGATATTTAAGGTGTAGCCAAGTTGAGGTTCTTGTAGTCTGTGCAGCCCTAAATTTGGAGGTGGCTCTTTCTTATTGATTTTCAGTTTTCCCAAGGTATATTCCCTAGACTGGAAGTGGCCTCGGCTCTGTAGCTCTGTTGTTTACTTGTTTTAGGGAACACAATGCACTCCTCCAGTGAGGCAGTTGGCAGTTTACATCCCGCCCATCAGCATAACAAGGCTCCCAGTTCTCCAGGGCCTGTCTTGCCTTTCTGGTTTTTACACATTTTGTGGATGTCCCTTTTGACCGGTGGGAAGTGATACTTCTTTGTAGTGCAGATTTGCATTGCCCGCTTGCTTGCTTGGCCAAAAAGGGCGTATGCGTTTTCTCCTGAATATATTCAGGAGAAAACGCATACGCCCTTTTTGGCCAAGTGCACCATTGTCCAAGTTGTGCCCCTCTTCCTGTGCTTTACAGGCTATTCCAAGGTACCTCTTGAAAGCTGTTTCCTGCTATTTTGCCTCGCTTTCAAGTCCGCCTCGTTGACTTCCCTCAACAGATTTTTGGACGATAGTTGTCCTTTATCACTCTGCCAGTTTGTGAATTGCTGTGCCCCTGAGCTCCATTTCTCAACTCGTTTTTTGTGAGCTGAACGCAAGTCCAAAATTTTGGATCATGTCCTATACTGGTTCCCGGTGGGTGGCTGAGACTTTGGTTAATTCTTCTTCCTGCCGGGAAATTAGAGTGACATGTGCCCGTCCAAATGCCTAACAGCTACTCTCTCATGGGTTCTCTCTCGTCCCTTCCATCCTCTGCCAAATTGGGAACCTGTGCAAACCAGGAGGTTAAAGGGCCTGTCTCTCCAAGTTGGGAGATTGATAGTAAGGCAGTTGGAAAGTCAAACTGGAGCACCAGGAGAGGGACTATTCGTTGAGTTTTAGAAACCTTTCGTATTCACAGTGTGTCCATTCTCTAGGTTTCCTGTACATGTTATAGCTGTAGTAATATTCCCTTGAACATGGAGAGTTGGGACCCATGGAATGGGGGCCATGCATTATTGCTTGAAAGGGTCTGCATTCGCACACCCAATCTCACCAATCCTCTCAGTCCCAAGTGTCCAGCCTTATGCCACATCCAGCTGTCATTGTAGATAGGGTCATTCCAGGTTTCCTCAGACACCCTGAAGGAATTGTAAAGAATTTCCCTGTTTTTTGGTTTTGCTTTTGAAATTCCTTTTTATAGTGGGTTTGAGCTGATTCTCGCTGCCATGTTTATGCCACTCTAGACACACTTGATTCCCTTATGGAGATATATCAATACATAGGTTTTAAGATTCTTACTAGTCAGATATATTCCTCTGTGGGAAATATGGGGTTTTGAGTCTCTTTCACTGAGGAAGGTGTCGGTCTTGTCAATTCCAAAGTTGGTTTTTGAAACGGTCCCTGTGCTTATATCAAACTCTGGTTTTATGCATCACCCCACCTCTCCTTCCCCTTTATGCAGGCATAAGAGTGTTTTCTAAATGTGAGACTCTGTTCTCTTTCCTAACTCAGTTCACGTGTAGCCATGTTTACAGGATCTTCATAAGTGATATCTTATGATAAGTTTCTTTTTCTGTGTGACTTATTTCACTTAGAATCATCGTACCTGAATCCACTCACTTTGTTGCTACTGGTCTTATGACATTGATTTCATGGCTGAGTGATATTCCGTCGTACGTAAGTACCACAATGTTTTGAACCATTTTTATATTTCCTGGGATATTTAAGGTGTACCCAAGTTGAGGTTCTTGTAGTCAGTGCAGCCCTAAATTTGGAGGTGGCTCTTTCTTATTGATTTTCAGTTTTCCCAAGGTATATTCCCTAGACTGGAAGTGGCCTTGGCTCTGTAGCTCTGTTGTTTCCTTGTTTTAGGGAACACAATGCACTCCTCCAGTGAGGCAGTTGGCAATTTACATCCCACCCATCAGCATAACAAGGCTCCCAGTTCCTCAGGGCCTGTCTTGCCTTTCTGGTTTTTACACATTTTGTGGATGTCCCTTTTGACCGGTGGGAAATGATACTTCTTTGTAGTGCAGATTTGCATTGCCCACTTGCTTGCTTGGCCAAAATGGGCGTATGCGTTTTCTCCTGAATATATTCAGGAGAAAACGCATACGCCCATTTTGGCCAAGTGCACCATTGTCCAAGTTGTGCCCCTCTTCCTGTGCTTTACAGGCGATTCCAAGGTACCTCTTGAAATCTGTTTCCTGCTATTTTGCCTCGCTTTCAAGTCCGCCTCGTTGACTTCCCTCAACAGATTTGTGGACGATAGTTGTCCTTTATCACTCTGCCAGTTTGTGAATTGCTGTGCCCCTGAGCTCCATTTCTCAACTCGTTTTTTGTGAGCTGAACGCAAGTCCAAAATTTTGGATCATGTCCTATACTGGTTCCCGGTGGGTGGCTGAGTCTTTGGTTAATTCTTCTTCCGGCCGGGAAATTAGAGTGACATGTGCCCGTCCAAATGCCTAACAGCTACTCTCTCATGGGTTCTCCCTCGTCCCTTCCATCCTCTGCCAAATTGGGAACCTTTGCAAACCAGGAGGTTAAAGGGCCTGTCTCTCCAAGTTGGGAGATTGATAGTAAGGCAGTTGGAAAGTCAAACTGGAGCACCAGGAGAGGGACTATTCGTTGAGTTTTAGAAACCTTTCGTATTCACAGTGTGTCTATTCTCTAGGTTTCCTGTACATGTTATAGCTGTAGTAATATTCCCTTGAACCTGGAGAGTTGGGACCCATGGAATGGGGGCCATGCATTATTGCTTGAAAGGGTCTGCATTTGCTCACCCAATCTCACCAATCCTCTCAGTCCCAAGTGTCCAGCCTTATGCCACATCCAGCTGTCATTGTAGATAGGGTCTTTCCAGGTTTCCTCAGACACCCTGAAGGAATTGTAAAGAATTTCCCTGTTTTTTGGTTTTGCTTTTGAAATTCCTTTTTATAGTGGGTTTGAGCTGATTCTCGCTGCCATGTTTATGCCACTCTAGACACACTTGATTCCCTTATGGAGTCATATCAATACATAGGTTTTAAGATTCTTACTAGTCAGATATATTCCTCTGCGGGAAATATGGGGTTTTGAGTCTCTTTCACTGAGGAAGGTGTCGGTCTTGTCAATTCCAAAGTTGGTTTTTGAAACGGTCCCTGTGCTTATATCAAACTCTGGTTTTATGCATCACCCCACCTCTCCTTCCCCTTTATGCAGGCATAAGAGTGTTTTCTAAATGTGAGACTCTGTTCTCTTTCCTAACTCAGTTCACGTGTAGCCATGTTTACAGGATCTTCATAAGTGATATCTTATGATAAGTTACTTCTTCTCTGTGACTTATTTCACTTAGAATCATCGTACCTGAATCCACTCACTTTGTTGCTACTGGTCTTATGACATTGATTTCATGGCTGAGGGATATTCCGTCGTACGTAAGTACCACAATGTTTTGAACCATTTTTATATTTCCTGGGATATTTAAGGTGTACCCAAGTTGAGGTTCTTGTAGTCAGTGCAGCCCTAAATTTGGAGGTGTCTCTTTCTTATTGATTTTCAGTTTTCCCAAGGTATAATCCCTAGACTGGAAGTGGCCTTGGCTCTGTAGCTCTGTTGTTTCCTTGTTTTAGGGAACACAATGCACTCCTCCAGTGAGGCAGTTGGCAGTTTACATCCCGCCCATCAGCATAACAAGGCTCCCAGTTCTCCAGGGCCTGTCTTGCCTTTCTGGTTTTTACACATTTTGTGGATGTCCCTTTTGACCGGTGGGAAGTGATACTTCTTTGTAGTGCAGATTTGCATTGCCCGCTTGCTTGCTTGGCCAAAAAGGGCGTATGCGTTTTCTCCTGAATATATTCAGGAGAAAACGCATACGCCCTTTTTGGCCAAGTGCACCATTGTCCAAGTTGTGCCCCTCTTCCTGTGCTTTACAGGCGATTCCAAGGTACCTCTTGAAATCTGTTTCCTGCTATTTTGCCTCACTTTCAAGTCCGCCTCGTTGACTTCCCTCAACAGATTTTTGGTCGATAGTTGTCCTTTATCACTCTGCCAGTTTGTGAATTGCTGTGCCCCTGAGCTCCATTTCTCAACTCGTTTTTTGTGAGCTGAACGCAAGTCCAAAATTTTGGATCATGTCCTATACTGGTTCCCGGTGGGTGGCTGAGACTTTGGTTAATTCTTCTTCCTGCCGGGAAATTAGAGTGACATGTGCCCGTCCAAATGCCTAACAGCTACTCTCGCATGGGTTCTCTCTCGTCCCTTCCATCCTCTGCCAAATTGGGAACCTGTGCAAACCAGGAGGTTAAAGGGCCTGTCTCTCCAAGTTGGGAGATTGATAGTAAGGCAGTTGGAAAGTCAAACTGGAGCACCAGGAGAGGGACTATTCGTTGAGTTTTAGAAACCTTTCGTATTCACAGTGTGTCCATTCTCCAGGTTTCCTGTACATGTTATAGCTGTAGTAATATTCCCTTGAACCTGGAGAGTTGGGACCCATGGAATGGGGGCCATGCATTATTGCTTGAAAGGGTCTGCATTTGCTCACCCAATCTCACCAATCCTCTCAGTCCCAAGTGTCCAGCCTTATGCCACATCCAGCTGTCATTGTAGATAGGGTCTTTCCAGGTTTCCTCAGACACCCTGAAGGAATTGTAAAGAATTTCCCTGTTTTTTGGTTTTGCTTTTGAAATTCCTTTTTATAGTGGGTTTGAGCTGATTCTCGCTGCCATGTTTATGCCACTCTAGACACACTTGATTCCCTTATGGAGACATATCAATACATAGGTTTTAAGATTCTTACTAGTCAGATATATTCCTCTGCGGGAAATATGGGGTTTTGAGTCTCTTTCACTGAGGAAGGTGTAGGTCTTGTCTATTCCAAAGTTGGTTTTTGAAATGGTCCCTGTGCTTATATCAAACTCTGGTTTTATGCATCACCCCACCTCTCCTTCCCCTTTATGCAGGCATAAGAGTGTTTTCTAAATTTGAGACTCTGTTCTCTTTCCTAACTCAGTTCACGTGTAGCCATGTTTACAGGATCTTCATAAGTGATATCTTATGATAAGTTTCTTTTTCTGTGTGACTTATTTCACTTAGAATCATCGTACCTGAATCCACTCACTTTGCTGCTACTGGTCTTATGACATTGATTTCATGGCTGAGGGATATTCCATCGTACGTAAGTACCACAATGTTTTGAAGCATTTTTATATTTCCTGGGATATTTAAGGTGTACCCAAGTTGAGGTTCTTGTAGTCAGTGCAGCCCTAAATTTGGAGGTGGCTCTTTCTTATTGATTTTCAGTTTTCCCAAGGTGTATTCCCTAGACTGGAAGAGGCCTTGGCTCTGTAGCTCTGTTGTTTACTTGTTTTAGGGAACACAATGCACTCCTCCAGTGAGGCAGTTGGCAGTTTACATCCCGCCCATCAGCATAACAAGGCTCCCAGTTCTCCAGGGCCTGTCTTGCCTTTCTGGTTTTTACACTTTTTGTGGATGTCCCTTTTGACCGGTGGGAAGTGATACTTCTTTGTCGTGCAGATTTGCATTGCCCGCTTGCTTGCTTGGCCAAAAAGGGCGTATGCGTTTTCTCCTGAATATATTCAGGAGAAAACGCATACGCCCTTTTTGGCCAAGTGCACCATTGTCCAAGTTGTGCCCCTCTTCCTGTGCTTTACAGGCGATTCCAAGGTACCTCTTGAAATCTGTTTCCTGCTATTTTGCCTCGCTTTCAAGTCCGCCTCGTTGACTTCCCTCAACAGATTTTTGGACGATAGTTGTCCTTTATCACTCTGCCAGTTTGTGAATTGCTGTGCCCCTGAGCTCCATTTCTCAACTCGTTTTTTGTGAGCTGAACGCAAGTCCAAAGTTTTGGATCATGTCCTATACTGGTTCCCGGTGGGTGGCTGAGACTTTGGTTAATTCTTCTTCCTGCCGGGAAATTAGAGTGACATGTGCCCGTCCAAATGCCTAACAGCTAGTCTCTCATGGGTTCTCTCTCGTCCCTTCCATCCTCTGCCAAATTGGGAACCTGTGCAAACCAGGAGGTTAAAGGGCCTGTCTCTCCAAGTTGGGAGATTGATAGTAAGGCAGTTGGAAAGTCAAACTGGAGCACCAGGAGAGGGACTATTCGTTGAGTTTTAGAAACCTTTCGTATTCACAGTGTGTCCATTCTCCAGGTTTCCTGTACATGTTATAGCTGTTGTAATATTCCCTTGAACCTGGAGAGTTGGGACCCATGGAATGGGGGCCATGCATTATTGCTTGAAAGGGTCTGCATTTGCTCACCCAATCTCACCAATCCTCTCAGTCCCAAGTGTCCAGCCTTATGCCACATCCAGCTGTCATTGTAGATAGGGTCTTTCCAGGTTTCCTCAGACACCCTGAAGGAATTGTAAAGAATTTCCCTGTTTTTTGGTTTTGCTTTTGAAATTCCTTTTTATAGTGGGTTTGAGCTGATTCTCGCTGCCATGTTTATGCCACTCTAGACACACTTGATTCCCTTATGGAGACATATCAATACATAGGTTTTAAGATTCTTACTAGTCAGATATATTCCTCTGTGGGAAATATGGGGTTTTGAGTCTCTTTCACTGAGGAAGGTGTCGGTCTTGTCAATTCCAAAGTTGGTTTTTGAAACGGTCCCTGTGCTTATATCAAACTCTGGTTTTATGCATCACCCCACCTCTCCTTCCCCTTTATGCAGGCATAAGAGTGTTTTCTAAATGTGAGACTCTGTTCTCTTTCCTAACTCAGTTCACGTGTAGCCATGTTTACAGGATCTTCATAAGTGATATCTTATGATAAGTTTCTTTTTCTGTGTGACTAATTTCACTTAGAATCATCGTACCTGAATCCACTCACTTTGTTGCTACTGGTCTTATGACATTGATTTCATGGCTGAGGGATATTCCATCGTACGTAAGTACCACAATGTTTTGAACCATTTTTATATTTCCTGGGATATTTAAGGTGTACCCAAGTTGAGGTTCTTGTAGTCAGTGCAGCCCTAAATTTGGAGGTGGCTCTTTCTTATTGATTTTCAGTTTTCCCAAGGTATATTCCCTAGACTGGAAGTGGCCTTGGCTCTGTAGCTCTGTTGTTTACTTGTTTTAGGGAACACAATGCACTCCTCCAGTGAGGAAGTTGGCAGTTTAGATCCCGCCCATCAGCATAACAAGGCTCCCAGTTCTCCAGGGCCTGTCTTGCCTTTCTGGTTTTTACACTTTTTGTGGATGTCCCTTTTGACCGGTGGGAAGTGATACTTCTTTGTAGTGCAGATTTGCATTGCCCGCTTGCTTGCTTGGCCAAAAAGGGCGTATGCGTTTTCTCCTGAATATATTCAGGAGAAAACGCATACGCCCTTTTTGGCCAAGTGCACCATTGTCCAAGTTGTGCCCCTCTTCCTGTGCTTTACAGGCGATTCCAAGGTACCTCTTGAAATCTGTTTCCTGCTATTTTGCCTCACTTTCAAGTCCGCCTCGTTGACTTCCCTCAACAGATTTTTGGACGATAGTTGTCCTTTATCACTCTGCCAGTTTGTGAATTGCTGTGCCCCTGAGCTCCATTTCTCAACTCGTTTTTTGTGAGCTGAACGCAAGTCCAAAATTTTGGATCATGTCCTATACTGGTTCCCGGTGGGTGGCTGAGACTTTGGTTAATTCTTCTTCCTGCCGGGAAATTAGAGTGACATGTGCCCGTCCAAATGCCTAACAGCTACTCTCTCATGGGTTCTCCCTCGTCCCTTCCATCCTCTGCCAAATTGGGAACCTGTGCAAACCAGGAGGTTAAAGGGCCTGTCTCTCCAAGTTGGGAGATTGATAGTAAGGCAGTTGGAAAGTGAAACTGGAGCACCAGGAGAGGGACTATTCGTTGAGTTTTAGAAACCTTTCGTATTCACAGTGTGTCCATTCTCTAGGTTTCCTGTACATGTTATAGCTGTAGTAATATTCCCTTGAACCTGGAGAGTTGGGACCCATGGAATGGGGGCCATGCATTATTGCTTGAAAGGGTCTGCATTTGCTCACCCAATCTCACCAATACTCTCAGTCCCAAGTGTCCAGCCTTATGCCACATCCAGCTGTCATTGTAGATAGGGTCTTTCCAGGTTTCCTCAGACACCCTGAAGGAATTGTAAAGAATTTCCCTGTTTTTTGGTTTTGCTTTTGAAATTTCTTTTTATAGTGGGTTTGAGCTGATTCTCGCTGCCATGTTTATGCCACTCTAGACACACTTGATTCCCTTATGGAGACATATCAATACATAGGTTTTAAGATTCTTACTAGTCAGATATATTCCTCTGTGGGAAATATGGGGTTCTGAGTCTCTTTCACTAAGGAAGGTGTCGGTCTTGTCAATTCCAAAGTTGGTTTTTGAAACGGTCCCTGTGCTTATATCAAACTCTGGTTTTATGCATCACCCCACCTCTCCTTCCCCTTTATGCAGGCATAAGAGTGTTTTCTAAATGTGAGACTCTGTTCTCTTTCCTAACTCAGTTCACGTGTAGCCATGTTTACAGGATCTTCATAAGTGATATCTTATGATAAGTTTCTTTTTCTGTGTGACTTATTTCACTTAGAATCATCGTACCTGAATCCACTCACTTTGCTGCTACTGGTCTTATGACATTGATTTCATGGCTGAGGGATATTCCATCGTACGTAAGTACCACAATGTTTTGAACCATTTTTATATTTCCTGGGATATTTAAGGTGTACCCAAGTTGAGGTTCTTGTAGTCAGTGCAGCCCTAAATTTGGAGGTGGCTCTTTCTTATTGATTTTCAGTTTTCCCAAGGTATATTCCCTAGACTGGACGTGGCCTTGGCTCTGTAGCTCTGTTGTTTACTTGTTTTAGGGAACACAATGCACTCCTCCAGTGAGGCAGTTGGCAATTTACATCCCGCCCATCAGCATAACAAGGCTCCCAGTTCTCCAGGGCCTGTCTTGCCTTTCTGGTTTGTACACATTTTGTGGATGTCCCTTTTGACCGGTGGGAAGTGATACTTCTTTGTAGTGCAGATTTGCATTGCCCGCTTGCTTGCTTGGCCAAAAAGGGCGTATGCGTTTTCTCCTGAATATATTCAGGAGAAAACGCATACGCCCTTTTTGGCCAAGTGCACCATTGTCCAAGTTGTGCCCCTCTTCCTGTGCTTTACAGGCGATTCCAAGGTACCTCTTGAAATCTGTTTCCTGCTATTTTGCCTCGCTTTCAAGTCCGCCTCGTTGACTTCCCTCAACAGATTTTTGGACGATAGTTGTCCTTTATCACTCTGCCAGTTTGTGAATTGCTGTGCCCCTGAGCTCCATTTCTCAACTCGTTTTTTGTGAGCTGAACGCAAGTCCAAAATTTTGGATCATGTCCTATACTGGTTCCCGGTGGGTGGCTGAGACTTTGGTTAATTCTTCTTCCTGCCGGGAAATTAGAGTGACATGTGCCCGTCCAAATGCCTAACAGCTACTCTCTCATGGGTTCTCCCTCGTCCCTTCCATCCTCTGCCAAATTGGGAACCTGTGCAAACCAGGAGGTTAAAGGGCCTGTCTCTCCAAGTTGGGAGATTGATAGTAAGGCAGTTGGAAAGTCAAACTGGAGCACCAGGAGAGGGACTATTCGTTGAGTTTTAGAAACCTTTCGTATTCACAGTGTGTCCATTCTCTAGGTTTCCTGTACATGTTATAGCTGTAGTAATATTCCCTTGAACCTGGAGAGTTGGGACCCATGGAATGGGGGCCATGCATTATTGCTTGAAAGGGTCTGCATTTGCTCACCCAATCTCACCAATCCTCTCAGTCCCAAGTGTCCAGCCTTATGCCACATCCAGCTGTCATTGTAGATAGGGTCTTTCCAGGTTTCCTCAGACACCCTGAAGGAATTGTAAAGAATTTCCCTGTTTTTTGGTTTTGCTTTTGAAATTCCTTTTTATAGTGGGTTTGAGCTGATTCTCGCTGCCATGTTTATGCCACTCTAGACACACTTGATTCCCTTATGGAGACATATCAATACATAGGTTTTAAGATTCTTACTAGTCAGATATATTCCTCTGTGGGAAATATGGGGTTTTGAGTCTCTTTCACTGAGGAAGGTGTAGGTCTTGTCTATTCCAAAGTTGGTTTTTGAAACGGTCCCTGTGCTTATATCAAACTCTGGTTTTATGCATCACCCCACCTCTCCTTCCCCTTTATGCAGGCATAAGAGTGTTTTCTAAATGTGAGACTCTGTTCTCTTTCCTAACTCAGTTCACGTGTAGCCATGTTTACAGGATCTTCATAAGTGATATCTTATGATAAGTTTCTTTTTCTGTGTGACTTATTTCACTTAGAATCATCGTACCTGAATCCACTCACTTTGCTGCTACTGGTCTTATGACATTGATTTCATGGCTGAGGGATATTCCATCGTACGTAAGTACCACAATGTTTTGAACCATTTTTATATTTCCTGGGATATTTAAGGTGTACCCAAGTTGAGGTTCTTGTAGCCAGTGCAGCCCTAAATTTGGAGGTGGCTCTTTCTTATTGATTTTCAGTTTTCCCGAGGTATATTCCCTAGACTGGAAGTGGCCTTGGCTCTGTAGCTCTGTTGTTTACTTGTTTTAGGGAACACAATGCACTCCTCCAGTGAGGCACTTGGCAGTTTACATCCCCCCATCAGCATAACAAGGCTCCCAGTTCTCCAGGGCCTGTCTTGCCTTTCTGGTTTTTACACATTTTGTGGATGTCCCTTTTGACCAGTGGGAAGTGATACTTCTTTGTAGTGCAGATTTGCATTGCCCGCTTGCTTGCTTGGCCAAAAAGGGCGTATGCGTTTTCTCCTGAATATATTCAGGAGAAAACGCATACGCCCTTTTTGGCCAAGTGCACCATTGTCCAAGTTGTGCCCCTCTTCCTGTGCTTTACAGGCGATTCCAACGTACCTCTTGAAATCTGTTTCCTGCTATTTTGACTCACTTTCAAGTCCGCCTCGTTGACTTCCCTCAACAGATTTTTGGACGATAGTTGTCCTTTATCACTCTGCCAGTTTGTGAATTGCTGTGCCCCTGAGCTCCATTTCTCAACTCGTTTTTTGTGAGCTGAACGCAAGTCCAAAATTTTGGATCATGTCCTATACTGGTTCCCGGTGGGTGGCTGAGACTTTGGTTAATTCTTCTTCCTGCCGGGAAATTAGAGTGACATGTGCCCGTCCAAATGCCTAACAGCTACTCTCTCATGGGTTCTCCCTCGTCCCTTCCATCCTCTGGCAAATTGGGAACCTGTGCAAACCAGGAGGTTAAAGGGCCTGTCTCTCCAAGTTGGGAGATTGATAGTAAGGCAGTTGGAAAGTCAAACTGGAGCACCAGGAGAGGGACTATTCGTTGAGTTTTAGAAACCTTTCGTATTCACAGTATGTCCATTCTCTAGGTTTCCTGTACATGTTATAGCTGTAGTAATATTCCCTTGAACCTGGAGAGTTGGGACCCATGGAATGGGGGCCATGCATTATTGCTTGAAAGGGTCTGCATTTGCTCACCCAATCTCACCAATCCTCTCAGTCCCAAGTGTCCAGCCTTATGCCACATCCAGCTGTCATTGTAGACAGGGTCTTTCCAGGTTTCCTCAGACACCCTGAAGGAATTGTAAAGAATTTCCCTGTTTTTTGGTTTTGCTTTTGAAATTCCTTTTTATAGTGGGTTTGAGCTGATTCTCGCTGCCATGTTTATGCCACTCTAGACACACTTGATTCCCTTATGGAGACATATCAATACATAGGTTTTAAGATTCTTACTAGTCAGATATATTCCTCTGTGGGAAATATGGGGTTTTGAGTCTCTTTCACTGAGGAAGGTGTAGGTCTTGTCTATTCCAAAGTTGGTTTTTGAAACGGTCCCTGTGCTTATATCAAACTCTGGTTTTATGCATCACCCCACCTCTCCTTCCCCTTTATGCAGGCATAAGAGTGTTTTCTTAATGTGAGACTCTGTTCTCTTTCCTAACTCAGTTCACGTGTAGCCATGTTTACAGGATCTTCATAAGTGATATCTTATGATAAGTTTCTTTTTCTGTGTGACTTATTTCACTTAGAATCATCGTACCTGAATCCACTCACTTTGCTGCTACTGGTCTTATGACATTGATTTCATGGCTGAGGGATATTCCATCGTACGTAAGTACCACAATGTTTTGAACCATTTTTATATTTCCTGGGATATTTAAGGTGTACCCAAGTTGAGGTTCTTGTAGCCAGTGCAGCCCTAAATTTGGAGGTGGCTCTTTCTTATTGATTTTCAGTTTTCCCCAGGTATATTCCCTAGACTGGAAGTGGCTTTGGCTCTGTAGCTCTCTTGTATACTTGTTTTAGGGAACACAATGCACTCCTCCAGTGAGGCAGTTGGCAATTTACATCCCGCCCATCAGCATAACAAGGCTCCCTGTTCTCCAGGGCCTGTCTTGCCTTTCTGGTTTTTACACATTTTGTGGATGTCCCTTTTGACCGGTGGGAAGTGATACTTCTTTGTAGTGCAGATTTGCATTGCCCGCTTGCTTGCTTGGCCAAAAAGGGCGTATGCGTTTTCTCCTGAATATATTCAGGAGAAAACGCATACGCCCTTTTTGGCCCAGTGCACCATTGTCCAAGTTGTGCCCCTCTTCCTGTGCTTTACAGGCGATTCCAAGGTACCTCTTGAAATCTGTTTCCTGCTATTTTGCCTCACTTTCAAGTCCGCCTCGCTGACTTCCCTCAACAGATTTTTGGACGATAGTTGTCCTTTATCACTCTGCCAGTTTGTGAATTGCTGTGCCCCTGAGCTCCATTTCTCAACTCGTTTTTTGTGAGCTGAACGCAAGTCCAAAATTTTGGATCCTGTCCTATACTGGTTCCCGGTGGGTGGCTGAGACTTTGGTTAATTCTTCTTCCTGCCGGGAAATTAGAGTGACATGTGCCCGTCCAAATGCCTAACAGCTACTCTCTCATGGGTTCTCCCTCGTCCCTTCCATCCTCTGCCAAATTGGGAACCTGTGCAAACCAAAGGGTTAAAGGGCCTGTCTCTCCAAGTTGGGAGATTGATAGTAAGGCAGTTGGAAAGTCAAACTGGAGCACCAGGAGAGGGACTATTCGTTGAGTTTTAGAAACCTTTTGTATTCACAGTGTGTCCATTCTCTAGGTTTCCTGTACATGTTATAGCTGTAGTAATATTCCCTTGAACCTGGAGAGTTGGGACCCATGGAATGGGGGCCATGCATTATTGCTTGAAAGGGTCTGCATTTGCTCACCCAATCTCACCAATCCTCTCAGTCCCAAGTGTCCAGCCTTATGCCACATCCAGCTGTCATTGTAGATAGGGTCTTTCCAGGTTTCCTCAGACACCCTGAAGGAATTGTAAAGAATTTCCCTGTTTTTTGGTTTTGCTTTTGAAATTCCTTTTTATAGTGGGTTTGAGCTGATTCTCGCTGCCATGTTTATGCCACTCTAGACACACTTGATTCCCTTATGGAGACATATCAATACATAGGTTTTAAGATTCTTACTAGTCAGATATATTCCTCTGTGGGAAATATGGGGTTTTGAGTCTCTTTCACTGAGGAAGGTGTCGGTTTTGTCAATTCCAAAGTTGGTTTTTGAAACGGTCCCTGTGCTTATATCAAACTCTGGTTTTATGCATCACCCCACCTCTCCTTCCCCTTTATGCAGGCATAAGAGTGTTTTCTAAATGTGAGACTCTGTTCTCTTTCCTAACTCAGTTCACGTGTAGCCATGTTTACAGGATCTTCATAAGTGATATCTTATGATAAGTTTCTTTTTCTGTGTGACTTATTTCACTTAGAATCATCGTACCTGAATCCACTCACTTTGCTGCTACTGGTCTTATGACATTGATTTCATGGCTGAGGGATATTCCATCGTACGTAAGTACCACAATGTTTTGAACCATTTTTATATTTCCTGGGATATTTAAGTTGTACCCAAGTTGAGGTTCTTGTAGCCAGTGCAGCCCTAAATTTGGAGGTGGCTCTTTCTTATTGATTTTCAGTTTTCCCCAGGTATATTCCCTAGACTGGAAGTGGCCTTGGCTCTGTAGCTCTGTTGTTTACTTGTTTTAGGGAACACAATGCACTCCTCCAGTGAGGCAGTTGGCAATTTACATCCCGCCCATCAGCATAACAAGGCTCCCTGTTCTCCAGGGCCTGTCTTGCCTTTCTGGTTTTTACACATTTTGTGGATGTCCCTTTTGACTGGTGGGAAGTGATACTTCTTTGTAGTGCAGATTTGCATTGCCCGCTTGCTTGCTTGGCCAAAAAGGGCGTATGCGTTTTCTCCTGAATATATTCAGGAGAAAACGCATACGCCCTTTTTGGCCAAGTGCACCATTGTCCAAGTTGTGCCCCTCTTCCTGTGCTTTACAGGCGATTCCAAGGTACCTCTTGAAATCTGTTTCCTGCTATTTTGCCTCACTTTCAAGTCCGCCTCGTTGACTTCCCTCAACAGATTTTTGGACGATAGTTGTCCTTTATCACTCTGCCAGTTTGTGAATTGCTGTGCCCCTGAGCTCCAATTCTCAACTCGTTTTTTGGGAGCTGAACGCAAGTCCAAAATTTTGGATCATGTCCTATACTGGTTCCCGGTGGGTGGCTGAGACTTTGGTTAATTCTTCTTCCTGCCGGGAAATTAGAGTGACATGTGCCCGTCCAAATGCCTAACAGCTACTCTCTCATGGGTTCTCCCTCGTCCCTTCCATCCTCTGCCAAATTGGGAACCTGTGCAAACCAGGAGGTTAAAGGGCCTGTCTCTCCAAGTTGGGAGATTGATAGTAAGGCAGTTGGAAAGTCAAACTGGAGCACCAGGAGAGGGACTATTCGTTGAGTTTTAGAAACCTTTCGTATTCACAGTGTGTCCATTCTCTAGGTTTCCTGTACATGTTATAGCTGTAGTAATATTCCCTTGAACCTGGAGAGTTGGGACCCATGGAATGGGGGCCATGCATTATTGCTTGAAAGGGTCTGCATTTGCTCACCCAATCTCACCAATCCTCTCAGTCCCAAGTGTCCAGCCTTATGCCACATCCAGCTGTCATTGTAGATAGGGTCTTTCCAGGTTTCCTCAGACACCCTGAAGGAATTGTAAAGAATTTCCCTGTTTTTTGGTTTTGCTTTTGAAATTCCTTTTTATAGTGGGTTTGAGCTGATTCTCGCTGCCATGTTTATGCCACTCTAGACACACTTGATTCCCTTATGGAGACATATCAATACATAGGTTTTAAGATTCTTACTAGTCAGATATATTCCTCTGCGGGAAATATGGGGTTTTGAGTCTCTTTCACTGAGGAAGGTGTAGGTCTTGTCTATTCCAAAGTTGGTTTTTGAAACGGTCCCTGAGCTTATATCAAACTCTGGTTTTATGCATCACCCCACCTCTCCATCCCCTTTATGCAGGCATAAGAGTGTTTTCTAAATGTGAGACTCTGTTCTCTTTCCTAACTCAGTTCACGTGTAGCCATGTTTACAGGATCTTCATAAGTGATATCTTATGATAAGTTTCTTTTTCTGTGTGACTTATTTCACTTAGAATCATCGTACCTGAATCCACTCACTTTGCTGCTACTGGTCTTATGACATTGATTTCATGGCTGAGGGATATTCCATCGTACGTAAGTACCACAAAGTTTTGAACCATTTTTATGTTTCCTGGGATATTTAAGGTGTACCCAAGTTGAGGTTCTTGTAGCCAGTGCAGCCCTAAATTTGGAGGTGGCTGTTTCTTATTGATTTTCAGTTTTCCCAAGGTATATTCCCTAGACTGGAAGTGGCCTTGGCTCTGTAGCTCTGTTGTTTACTTGTTTTAGGGAACACAATGCACTCCTCCAGTGAGGAAGTTGGCAATTTACATCCCGCCCATCAGCATAACAAGGGTCCCAGTTCTCCAGGGCCTGTCTTGCCTTTCTTGTTTTTACACATTTTGTGGATGTCCCTTTTGACCGGTGGGAAATGATACTTCTTTGTAGTGCAGATTTGCATTGCCCGCTTACTTGCTTGGCCAAAAAGGGCGTATGCGTTTTCTCCTGAATATATTCAGGAGAAAACGCATACGCCCTTTTTGGGCAAGTGCACCATTGTCCAAGGTGTGCCCCTCTTCCTGTGCTTTACAGACGATTCCAACGTACCTCTTGAAATCTGTTTCCTGCTATTTTGCCTCACTTTCAAGTCCGCCTCGTTGACTTCCCTCAACAGATTTTTGGACGATAGTTGTCCTTTATCACTCTGCCAGTTTGTGAATTGCTGTGCCCCTGAGCTCCATTTCTCAACTCGTTTTTTGTGAGCTGAACGCAAGTCCAAAATTTTGGATCATGTCCTATACTGGTTCCCGGTGGGTGGCTGAGACTTTGGTTAATTCTTCTTCCTGCCGGGAAATTAGAGTGACATGTGCCCGTCCAAATGCCTAACAGCTACTCTCTCATGGGTTCTTCCTCGTCCCTTCCATCCTCTGCCAAATTGGGAATCTGTGCAAACCAGGAGGTTAAAGGGCCTGTCTCTCCAAGTTGGGAGATTGATAGTAAGGCAGTTGGAAAGTCAAACTGCAGCACCAGGAGAGGGACTATTCGTTGAGTTTTAGAAACCTTTCGTATTCACAGTGTGTCCATTCTCTAGGTTTCCTGTACATGTTATAGCTGTAGTAATATTCCCTTGAACCTGGAGAGTCGGGACCCTTGGAATGGGGGCCATGCATTATTGCTTGAAAGGGTCTGCATTTGCTCACCCAATCTCACCAATCCTCTCAGTCCCAAGTGTCCAGCCTTATGCCACATCCAGCTGTCATTGTAGATAGGGTCTTTCCAGGTTTCCTCAGACACCCTGAAGGAATTGTAAAGAATTTCCCTGTTTTTTGGTTTTGCTTTTGAAATTCCTTTTTATAGTGGGTTTGAGCTGATTCTCGCTGCCATGTTTATGCCACTCTAGACACAATTGATTCCCTTATGGAGTCATATCAATACATAGGTTTTAAGATTCTTACTAGTCAGATATATTCCTCTGCGGGAAATATGGGGTTTTGAGTCTCTTTCACTGAGGAAGGTGTAGGTCTTGTCTATACCAAAGTTGGTTTTTGGAACGGTCCCTGTGCTTATATCAAACTCTGGTTTTATGCATCACCCCACCTCTCCTTCCCCTTTATGCAGGCATAAGAGTGTTTTCTAAATGTGAGACTCTGTTCTCTTTCCTAACTCAGTTCACGTGTAGCCATGTTTACAGGATCTTCATAAATGATATCTTATGATAAGTTTCTTTTTCTGTGTGACTTATTTCACTTAGAATCATCGTACCTGAATCCACTCACTTTGCTGCTACTGGTCTTATGACATTGATTTCATGGCTGAGGGATATTCCATCGTACGTAAGTACCACAATGTTTTGAACCATTTTTATATTTCCTGGGATATTTAAGGTGTACCCAAGTTGAGTTTCTTGTAGCCACTGCAGCCCTAAATTTGGAGGTGGCTCTTTCGTATTGATTTTCAGTTTTCCCCAGGTATATTCCCTAGACTGGAAGTGGCCTTGGCTCTGTAGCTCTGTTGTTTACTTGTTTTAGGGAACACAATGCACTCCTCCAGTGAGGCAGTTGGCAATTTACATCCCGCCCATCAGCATAACAAGGCTCCCTGTTCTCCAGGGCCTGTCTTGCCTTTCTGGTTTTTATACATTTTGTGGATGTCCCTTTTGACCGGTGGGAAGTGATACTTCTTTGTAGTGCAGATTTGCATTGCCCGCTTGCTTGCTTGGCCAAAAAGGGCGTATGCGCTTTTTCCTGAATATATTCAGGAGAAAACGCATACGCCCTTTTTGGCCAAGTGCACCATTGTCCAAGTTGTGCCCCTCTTCCTGTGCTTTACAGGCGATTCCAACGTACCTCTTGAAATCTGTTTCCTGCTATTTTGCCTCACTTTCAAGTCCGCCTCGTTGACTTCCCTCAACAGATTTTTGGACGATAGTTGTCCTTTATCACTCTGCCAGTTTGTGAATCGCTGTGCCCCTGAGCTCCATTTCTCAACTCGTTTTTTGTGAGCTGAACGCAAGTCCAAAATTTTGGATCATGTCCTATACTGGTTCCCGGTGGGTGGCTGAGACTTTGGTTAATTCTTCTTCCTGCCGGGAAATTAGTGTGACATGTGCCCGTCCAAATGCCTAACAGCTACTCTCTCATGGGTTCTCCCTCGTCCCTTCCATCCTCTGCCAAATTGGGAACCTGTGCAAACCAGGAGGTTAAAGGGCCTGTCTCTCCAAGTTGGGAGATTGATAGTAAGGCAGTTGGAAAGTCAAACTTGAGCACCAGGAGAGGGACTATTCGTTGAGTTTTAGAAACCTTTCGTATTCACAGTGTGTCCATTCTCTAGGTTTCCTGTACATGTTATAGCTGTAGTAATATTCCCTTGAACATGGAGAGTTGGGACCCATGAAATGGGGGCCATGCATTATTGCTTGAAAGGGTCTGCATTTCCTCACCCAATCTCACCAATCCTCTCAGTCCCAAGTGTCCAGCCTTATGCCACATCCAGCTGTCATTGTAGATAGGGTCTTTCCAGGTTTCCTCAGACACCCTGAAGGAATTGTAAAGAATTTCCCTGTTTTTTGGTTTTGCTTTTGAAATTCCTTTTTATAGTGGGTTTGAGCTGATTCTCGCTGCCATGTTTATGCCACTCTAGACACACTTGATTCCCTTATGGAGACATATCAATACATAGGTTTTAAGATTCTTACTAGTCAGATATATTCCTCTGTGGGAAATATGGGGTTTTGAGTCTCTTTCACTGAGGAAGGTGTCGGTCTTGTCAATTCCAAAGTTGGTTTTTGAAACGGTCCCTGTGCTTATATCAAACTCTGGTTTTATGCATCACCCCACCTCTCCTTCCCCTTTATGCAGGCATAAGAGTGTTTTCTAAATGTGAGACTCTGTTCTCTTTCCTAACTCAGTTCACGTGTAGCCATGTTTACAGGATCTTCATAAGTGATATCTTATGATAAGTTCCTTTTTCTGTGTGACTTATTTCACTTAGAATCATCGTACCTGAATCCACTCACTTTGCTGCTACTGGTCTTATGACATTGATTTCATGGCTGAGGGATATTCCAACGTACGTAAGTACCACAATGTTTTGAACCATTTTTATATTTCCTGGGATATTTAAGGTGTACCCAAGTTGAGGTTCTTGTAGCCAGTGCAGCCCTAAATTTGGAGGTGGCTCTTTCTTATTGATTTTCAGTTTTCCCCAGGTATATTCCCTAGACTGGAAGTGGCCTTGGCTCTGTAGCTCTGTTGTTTACTTGTTTTAGGGAACACAATGCACTCCTCCAGTGAGGCAGTTGGCAATTTACATCCTGCCCATCAGCATAACAAGGCTCCCTGTTCTCCAGGGCCTGTCTTGCCTTTCTGGTTTTTACACATTTTGTGGATGTCCCTTTTGACCGGTGGGAAGTGATACTTCTTTGTAGTGCAGATTTGCATTGCCCGCTTGCTTGCTTGGCCAAAAAGGGCGTATGCGTTTTCTCCTGAATATATTCAGGAGAAAACGCATACGCCCTTTTTGGCCAAGTGCAACATTGTCCAAGTTGTGCCCCTCTTCCTGTGCTTTACAGGCGATTCCAACGTACCTCTTGAAATCTGTTTCCTGCTATTTTGCCTCACTTTCAAGACCGCCTCGTTGACTTCCCTCAACAGATTTTTGGACGATAGTTGTCCTTTATCACTCTGCCAGTTTGTGAATTGCTGTGCCCCTGAGCTCCATTTCTCAACTCGTTTTTTGTGAGCTGAACGCAAGTCCAAAATTTTGGATCATGTCCTATACTGGTTCCCGGTGGGTGGCTGAGACTTTGGTTAATTCTTCTTCCTGCCGGGAAATTAGAGTGACATGTGCCCGTCCAAATGCCTAACAGCTACTCTCTCATGGGTTCTCCCTCGTCCCTTCCATCCTCTGCCAAATTGGGAACCTGTGCAAACCAGGAGGTTAAAGGGCCTGTCTCTCCAAGTTGGGAGATTGATAGTAAGGCAGTTGGAAAGTCAAACTTGAGCACCAGGAGAGGGACTATTCGTTGAGTTTTAGAAACCTTTCGTATTCAGAGTGTGTCCATTCTCTAGGTTTCCTGTACATGTTATAGCTGTAGTAATATTCCCTTGAACATGGAGAGTTGGGACCCATGGAATGGGGGCCATGCATTATTGCTTGAAAGGGTCTGCAATTGCTCACCCAATCTCACCAATCCTCTCAGTCCCAAGTGTCCAGCCTTATGCCACATCCAGCTGTCATTGTAGACAGGGTCTTTCCAGGTTTCCTCAGACACCCTGAAGGAATTGTAAAGAATTTCCCTGTTTTTTGGTTTTGCTTTTGAAATTCCTTTTTATAGTGGGTTTGAGCTGATTCTCGCTGCCATGTTTATGCCACTCTAGACACACTTGATTCCCTTATGGAGACATATCAATACATAGGTTTTATGATTCTTACTAGTCAGATATATTCCTCTGTGGGAAATATGGGGTTTTGAGTCTCTTTCACTGAGGAAGGTGTCGGTCTTGTCAATTCCAAAGTTGGTTTTTGAAACGGTCCCTGTGCTTATATCAAACTCTGGTTTTATGCATCACCCCACCTCTCCTTCCCCTTTATGCAGGCATAAGAGTGTTTTCTAAATGTGAGACTCTGTTCTCTTTCCTAACTCAGTTCACGTGTAGCCATGTTTACAGGATCTTCATAAGTGATATATTATGATAAATTTCTTTTTCTGTGTGACTTATTTCACTTAGAATCATCGTACCTGAATCCACTCACTTTGCTGCTACTGGTCTTATGACATTGATTTCATGGCTGAGGGATATTCCATCGTACGTAAATACCACAAAGTTTTGAACCATTTTTATATTTCCTGGGATATTTAAGGTGTACCCAAGTTGAGGTTCTTGTAGCCAGTGCAGCCCTAAATTTGGAGGTGGTTCTTTCTTATTGATTTTCAGTTTTCCCCAGGTATATTCCCTAGACTGGAAGTGGCCTTGGCTCTGTAGCTCTGTTGTTTACTTGTTTTAGGGAACACAATGCACTCCTCCAGTGAGGCACTTGGCAGTTTACATCCCGCCCATCAGCATAACAAGGCTCCCAGTTCTCCAGGGCCTGTCTTGCCTTTCTGGTTTTTACACATTTTGTGGATGTCCCTTTTGACCGGTGGGAAGTGATACTTCTTTGTAGTGCAGATTTGCATTGCCCGCTTGCTTGCTTGGCCAAAAAGGGCGTATGCGCTTTCTCCTGAATATATTCAGGAGAAAACGCATACGCCCTTTTTGGCCAAGTGCACCATTGTCCAAGTTGTGCCCCTCTTCCTGTGCTTTACAGGCGATTCCAACGTACCTCTTGAAATCTGTTTCCTGCTATTTTGCCTCGCTTTCAAGTCCGCCTCGTTGACTTCCCTCAACAGATTTTTGGACGATAGTTGTCCTTTATCACTCTGCCAGTTTGTGAATTGCTGTGCCCCTGAGCTCCATTTCTCAACTCGTTTTTTGTGAGCTGAACGCAAGTCCAAAATTTTGGATCATGTCCTATACTGGTTCCCGGTGGGTGGCTGAGACTTTGGTTAATTCTTCTTCCTGCCGGGAAATTAGAGTGACATGTGCCCGTCCAAATGCCTAACAGCTACTCTCTCATGGGTTCTCCCTCGTCCCTTCCATCCTCTGCCAAATTCGGAACCTGTGCAAACCAGGGGGTTAAAGGGCCTGTCTCTCCAAGTTGGGAGATTGATAGTAAGGCAGTTGGAAAGTCAAACTGGAGCACCAGGAGAGGGACTATTCGTTGAGTTTTAGAAACCTTTCGTATTCACAGTGTGTCCATTCTCTAGGTTTCCTGTACATGTTATAGCTGTAGTAATATTCCCTTGAACATGGAGAGTTGGGACCCATGGAATGGGGGCCATGCATTATTGCTTGAAAGGGTCTGCATTTGCTCACCCAATCTCACCAATCCTCTCAGTCCCAAGTGTCCAGCCTTATGGAACATCCAGCTGTCATTGTAGACAGGGTCTTTCCAGGTTTCCTCAGACACCCTGAAGGAATTGTAAAGAATTTCCCTGTTTTTTGGTTTTGCTTTTGAAATTCCTTTTTATAGTGGGTTTGAGCTGATTCTCGCTGCCATGTTTATGCCACTCTAGACACACTTGTTTCCCTTATGGAGACATATCAATACATAGGTTTTAAGATTCTTACTAGTCAGATATATTCCTCTGTGGGAAATATGGGGTTTTGAGTCTCTTTCACTGAGGAAGGTGTCGGTCTTGTCAATTCCAAAGTTGGTTTTTGAAACGGTCCCTGTGCTTATATCAAACTCTGGTTTTATGCATCACCCCACCTCTCCTTCCCCTTTATGCAGGCATAAGAGTGTTTTCTAAATGTGAGACTCTGTTCTCTTTCCTAACTCAGTTCACGTGTAGCCATGTTTACAGGATCTTCATAAGTGATATCTTATGATAAGTTCCTTTTTCTGTGTGACTTATTTCACTTAGAATCATCGTACCTGAATCCACTCACTTTGCTGCTACTGGTCTTATGACATTGATTTCATGGCTGAGGGATATTCCAACGTACGTAAGTACCACAATGTTTTGAACCATTTTTATATTTCCTGGGATATTTAAGGTGTACCCAAGTTGAGGTTCTTGTAGCCAGTGCAGCCCTAAATTTGGAGGTGGCTCTTTCTTATTGATTTTCAGTTTTCCCCAGGTATATTCCCTAGACTGGAAGTGGCCTTGGCTCTGTAGCTCTGTTGTTTACCTGTTTTAGGGAACACAATGCACTCCTGCAGTGAGGCAGTTGGCAATTTACATCCCGCCCATCAGCATAACAAGCCTCCCTGTTCTCCAGGGCCTGTCTTGCCTTTCTGGTTTTTACACATTTTGTGGATGTCCCTTTTGACCGGTGGGAAGTGATACTTCTTTGTAGTGCAGATTTGCATTGCCCGCTTGCTTGCTTGGCCAAAAAGGGCGTGTGCGTTTTCTCCTGAATATATTCAGGAGAAAACGCACACGCCCTTTTTGGCCAAGTGCAACATTGTCCAAGTTGTGCCCCTCTTCCTGTGCTTTACAGGCGATTCCAACGTACCTCTTGAAATCTGTTTCCTGCTATTTTGCCTCACTTTCAAGTCCGCCTCGTTGACTTCCCTCAACAGATTTTTGGACGATAGTTGTCCTTTATCACTCTGCCAGTTTGTGAATTGCTGTGCCCATGAGCTCCATTTCTCAACTCGTTTTTTGTGAGCTGAACGCAAGTCCAAAATTTTGGATCATGTCCTATACTGGTTCCCGGTGGGTGGCTGAGACTTTGGTTAATTCTTCTTCCTGCCGGGAAATTAGAGTGACATGTGCCCGTCCAAATGCCTAACAGCTACTCTCTCATGGGTTCTCCCTCGTCCCTTCCATCCTCTGCCAAATTGGGAACCTGTGCAAACCAGGAGGTTAAAGGACCTGTCTCTCCAAGTTGGGAGATTGATAGTAAGGCAGTTGGAAAGTCAAACTTGAGCACCAGGAGAGGGACTATTCGTTGAGTTTTAGAAACCTTTTGTATTCAGAGTGTGTCCATTCTCTAGGTTTCCTGTACATGTTATAGCTGTAGTAATATTCCCTTGAACATGGAGAGTTGGGACCCATGGAATAGGGGCCATGCATTATTGCTTGAAAGGGTCTGCATTTGCTCACCCAATCTCACCAATCCTCTCAGTCCCAAGTGTCCAGCCTTATGCCACATCCAGCTGTCATTGTAGACAGGGTCTTTCCAGGGTTCCTCAGACACCCTGAAGGAATTGTAAAGAATTTCCCTGTTTTTTGGTTTTGCTTTTGAAATTCCTTTTTATAGTGGGTTTGAGCTGATTCTCGCTGCCATGTTTATGCCACTCTAGACACACTTGATTCCCTTTTGGAGACATATCAATACATATGTTTTATGATTCTTACTAGTCAGATATATTCCTCTGTGGGAAATATGGGGTTTTGAGTCTCTTTCACTGAGGAAGGTGTCGGTCTTGTCAATTCCAAAGTTGGTTTTTGAAACGGTCCCTGTGCTTATATCAAACTCTGGTTTTATGCATCACCCCACCTCTCCTTCCCCTTTATGCAGGCATAAGAGTGTTTTCTAAATGTGAGACTCTGTTCTCTTTCCTAACTCAGTTCACGTGTAGCCATGTTTACAGGATCTTCCTAAGTGATATCTTATGATAAGTTTCTTTTTCTGTGTGACTTATTTCACTTAGAATCATCGTACCTGAATCCACTCACTTTGCTGCTACTGGTCTTATGACATTGATTTCATGGCTGAGGGATATTCCATCGTACGTAAGTACCACAATGTTTTGAACCATTTTTATATTTCCTGGCATATTTAAGGTGTACCCAAGTTGAGGTTCTTGTAGCCAGTGCAGCCCTAAATTTGGAGGTGGCTCTTTCTTATTGATTTTCAGTTTTCCCCAGGTATATTCCCTAGACTGGAAGTGGCCTTGGCTCTGTAGCTCTGTTGTTTACTTGTTTTAGGGAACACAATGCACTCCTCCAGTGAGGCAGTTGGCAATTTACATCCCGACCATCAGCATAACAAGGCTCCCTGTTCTCCAGGGCCTGTCTTGCCTTTCTGGTTTTTACACATTTTGTGGATGTCCCTTTTGACCGGTGGGAAGTGATACTTCTTTGTAGTGCAGATTTGCATTGCCCGCTTGCTTGCTTGGCCAAAAAGGGCGTGTGCGTTTTCTCCTGAATGTATTCAGGAGAAAACGCATACGCCCTTTTTGGCCAAGTGCACCATTGTCCAAGTTGTGCCCCTCTTCCTGTGCTTTACAGGCGATTCCAACGTACCTCTTGAAATCTGTTTCCTGCTATTTTGTCTCACTTTCAAGTCCGCCTCGTTGACTTCCCTCAACAGATTTTTGGACGATAGTTGTCCTTTATCACTCTGCCAGTTTGTGAATTGCTGTGCCCCTGAGCTCCATTTCTCAACTCGTTTTTTGTGAGCTGAACGCAAGTCCAAAATTTTGGATCATGTCCTATACTGGTTCCCGGTGGGTGGCTGAGACTTTGGTTAATTCTTCTTCCTGCCGGGAAATTAGAGTGACATGTGCCCGTCCAAATGCCTAACAGCTACTCTCTCATGGGTTCTCCCTCGTCCCTTCCATCCTCTGCCAAATTGGGAACCTGTGCAAACCAGGGGGTTAAAGGGCCTGTCTCTCCAAGTTGGGAGATTGATAGTAAGGCAGTTGGAAAGTCAAACTGGAGCACCAGGAGAGGGACTATTCGTTGAGTTTTAGAAACCTTTCGTATTCACAGTGTGTCCATTCTCTAGGTTTCCTGTACATGTTATAGCTGTAATAATATTCCCTTGAACATGGAGAGTTGGGACCCATGGAATGGGGTCCATGCATTATTGCTTGAAAGGGTCTGCATTTGCTCACCCAATCTCACCAATCCTCTCAATCCCAAGTGCCCAGCCTTATGCCACATCCAGCTGTCATTGTAGATAGCGTCTTTCCAGGTTTCCTCAGACACCCTGAAGGAATTGTAAAGAATTTCCCTGTTTTTTGGTTTTGCTTTTGAAATTCCTTTTTATAGTGGGTTTGAGCTGATTCTCGCTGCCATGTTTATGCCACTCTAGACACAATTGATTCCCTTATGGAGTCATATCAATACATAGGTTTTAAGATTCTTACTAGTCAGATATATTCCTCTGTGGGAAATATGGGGTTTTGAGTCTCTTTCACTGAGGAAGGTGTAGGTCTTGTCTATTCCAAAGTTGGTTTTTGGAACGGTCCCTGTGCTTATATCAAACTCTGGTTTTATGCATCACCCCACCTCTCCTTCCCCTTTATGCAGGCATAAGAGTGTTTTCTAAATGTGAGACTCTGTTCTCTTTCCTAACTCAGTTCACGTGTAGCCATGTTTACAGGCTCTTCATAAGTGATATCTTATGATAAGTTTCTTTTTCTGTGTGACTTATTTCACTTAGAATCATCGTACCTGAATCCACTCACTTTGCGGCTACTGGTTTTATGACATTGATTTCATGGCTGAGGGATATTCCATCGTACGTAAGTACCACAATGTTTTGAACCATTTTTATATTTCCTGGGATATTTAAGGTGTACCCAAGTTGAGGTTCTTGTAGCCAGTGCAGCCCTAAATTTGGAGGTGGCTCTTTCTTATTGATTTTCAGTTTTCCCCAGGTATATTCCCTAGACTGGAAGTGGCCTTGGCTCTGTAGCTCTGTTGTTTACTTGTTTTAGGGAACACAATGCACTCCTCCAGTGAGGCAGTTGGCAATTTACATCCCGCCCATCAGCATAACAAGCCTCCCTGTTCTCCAGGGCCTGTCTTGCCTTTCTGGTTTTTACACATTTTGTGGATGTCCCTTTTGACCGGTGGGAAGTGATACTTCTTTGTAGTGCAGATTTGCATTGCCCGCTTGCTTGCTTGGCCAAAAAGGGCGTATGCGTTTTCTCCTGAATATATTCAGGAGAAAACGCATACGCCCTTTTTGGCCAAGTGCACCATTGTCCAAGTTGTGCCCCTCTTCCTGTGCTTCACAGGCGATTCCAAGGTACCTCTTGAAATCTGTTTCCTGCAATTTTGCCTCACTTTCAAGTCTGCCTCGTTGACTTCCCTCAACAGATTTTTGGACGATAGTTGTCCTTTATCACTCTGCCAGTTTGTGAATTGCTGTGCCCCTGAGCTCCATTTCTCAACTCGTTTTTTGTGAGCTGAACGCAAGTCCAAAATTTTGGATCATGTCCTATACTGGTTCCCGGTGGGTGACTGAGACTTTGGTTAATTCTTCTTCCTGCCGGGAGATTAGAGTGACATGTGCCCGTCCAAATGCCTAACAGCTACTCTCTCATGGGTTCTCCCTCGTCCCTTCCATCCTCTGCCAAATTGGGAACCTGTGCAAACCAGGAGGTTAAAGGGCCTGTCTGTCCAAGTTGGGAGATTGATAGTAAGGCAGTTGGAAAGTCAAACAGGAGCACCAGGAGAGGGACTATTCGTTGAGTTTTAGAAACCTTTCGTATTCACAGTGTGTCCATTCTCTAGGTTTCCTGTACATGTTATAGCTGTAATAATATTCCCTTGAACATGGAGAGTTGGGACCCATGGAATGGGGTCCATGCATTATTGCTTGAAAGGGTCTGCATTTGCTCACCCAATCTCACCAATCCTCTCAATCCCAAGTGTCCAGCCTTATGCAACATCCAGCTGTCATTGTAGATAGCGTCTTTCCAGGTTTCCTCAGACACCCTGAAGGAATTGTAAAGAATTTCCCTGTTTTTTGGTTTTGCTTTTGAAATTCCTTTTTATAGTGGGTTTGAGCTGATTCTCGCTGCCATGTTTATGCCACTCTAGACACACTTTATTCCCTTATGGAGTCATATCAATACATAGGTTTTAAGATTCTTACTAGTCAGATATATTCCTCTGTGGGAAATATGGGGTTTTGATTCTCTTTCACTGAGGAAGGTGTAGGTCTTGTCTATTCCAAAGTTGGTTTTTGGAACGGTCCTTGTGCTTATATCAAACTCTGGTTTTATGCATCACCCCACCTCTCCTTCCCCTTTATGCAGGCATAAGAGTGTTTTCTAAATGTGAGACTCTGTTCTCTTTCCTAACTCAGTTCACGTGTAGCCATGTTTACAGGATCTTCCTAAGTGATATCTTATGATAAGTTTCTTTTTCTGTGTGACTTATTTCACTTAGAATCATCGTACCTGAATCCACTCACTTTGCTGCTACTGGTCTTATGACATTGATTTCATGGCTGAGGGATATTCCATCGTACGTAAGTACCACAATGTTTTGAACCATTTTTATATTTCCTGGGATATTTAAGGTGTACCCAAGTTGAGGTTCTTGTAGCCAGTGCAGCCCTAAATTTGGAGGTGGCTCTTTCTTATTGATTTTCAGTTTTCCCCAGGTATATTCCCTAGACTAGAAGTGGCCTTGGCTCTGTAGCTCTGTTGTTTACTTGTTTTAGGGAACACAATGCACTCCTCCAGTGAGGCAGTTGGCAATTTACATCCCGCCCATCAGCATAACAAGCCTCCCTCTTCTCCAGGGCCTGTCTTGCCTTTCTGGTTTTTACACATTCTGTGGATGTCCCTTTTGACCGGTGGGAAGTGATACTTCTTTGTAGTGCAGATTTGCATTGCCCGCTTGCTTGCTTGGCCAAAAAGGGCGTATGTGTTTTCTCCTGAATATATTCAGGAGAAAACGCATACGCCCTTTTTGGCCAAGTGCACCATTGTCCAAGTTGTGCCCCTCTTCCTGTGCTTTACAGGCGATTCCAACGTACCTCTTGAAATCTGTTTCCTGCTATTTTGCCTCACTTTCAAGTCCGCCTCGTTGACTTCCCTCAACAGATTTTTGGACGATAGTTGTCCTTTATCACTCTGCCAGTTTGTGAATTGCTGTGCCCCTGAGCTCCATTTCTCAACTCGTTTTTTGTGAGCTGAACGCAAGTCCAAAATTTTGGATCATGTCCTATACTGGTTCCCGGTGGGTGGCTGAGACTTTGGTTAATTCTTCTTCCTGCCGGGAAATTAGAGTGACATGTGCCTGTCCAAATGCCTAACAGCTATTCTCTCATGGGTTCTCCCTCGTCCCTTACATCCTCTGCAAAATTGGGAACCTGTGCAAACCAGGAGGTTAAAGGGCCTGTCTGTCCAAGTTGGGAGATTGATAGTAAGGCAGTTGGAAAGTCAAACTGGAGCACCAGGAGAGGGAATATTCGTTGAGTTTTAGAAACCTTTCGTATTCACAGTGTGTCCATTCTCTAGGTTTCCTGTACATGTTATAGCTGTAGTAATATTCCCTTGAACCTGGAGAGTTGGGACCCTTGGAATGGGGGCCATGCATTATTGCTTGAAAGGGTCTGCATTTGCTCACCCAATCTCACCAATCCTCTCAGTCCCAAGTGTCCAGCCTTATGCCACATCCAGCTGTCATTGTAGATAGGGTCTTTCCAGGTTTCCTCAGACACCCTGAAGGAATTGTCAAGAATTTCCCTGTTTTTTGGTTTTGCTTTTGAAATTCCTTTTTATAGTGGGTTTGAGCTGATTCTCGCTGCCATGTTTATGCCACTCTAGACACAATTGATTCCCTTATGGGGTCATATCAATACATAGGTTTTAAGATTCTTACTAGTCAGATATATTCCTCTGCGGGAAATATGGGGTTTTGAGTCTCTTTCACTGAGGAAGGTGTAGGTCTTGTCTATTCCAAAGTTGGTTTTTGGAACGGTCCCTGTGCTTATATCAAACTCTGGTTTTATGCATCACCCCACCTCTCCTTCCCCTTTATGCAGGCATAAGTGTGTTTTCTAAATGTGAGACTCTGTTCTCTTTCCTAACTCAGTTCACGTGTAGCCATGTTTACAGGATCTTCATAAGTGATATCTTATGATAAGTTTCTTTTTCTGTGTGACTTATTTCACTTAGAATCATCGTACCTGAATCCACTCACTTTGCTGCTACTGGTCTTATGACATTGATTTCATGGCTGAGGGATATTCCATCGTACGTAAGTACCACAATGTTTTGAACCATTTTTATATTTCCTGGGATATTTAAGGTGTACCCAAGTTGAGGTTCTTGTAGCCAGTGCAGCCCTAAATTTGGAGGTGGCTCTTTCTTATTGATTTTCAGTTTTCCCCAGGTATATTCCCTAGACTGGAAGTGGCCTTGGCTCTGTAGCTCTGTTGTTTACTTGTTTTAGGGAACACAATGCACTCCTCCAGTGAGGCAGTTGGCAATTTACATCCCGCCCATCAGCATAACAAGGCTCCCTGTTCTCCAGGGCCTGTCTTGCCCTTCTGGTTTTTACACATTTTGTGGATGTCCCTTTTGACCGGGGGGAAGTGATACTTCTTTGTAGTGCAGATTTGCATTGCCCGTTTGCTTACTTGGCCAAAAAGGGCGTATGTGTTTTCTCCTGAATATATTCAGGAGAAAACGCATACGCCCTTTTTGGCCAAGTGCACCATTGTCCAAGTTGTGCCCCTCTTCCTGTGCTTTACAGGTGATTCCAAGGTACCTCTTGAAATCTGTTTCCTGCTATTTTGCCTCGCTTTCAAGTCCGCCTCGTTGACTTCCCTCAACAGATTTTTGGACGATAGTTGTCCTTTATCACTGTGCCAGTTTGTGAATTGCTGTGCCCCTGATCTCCATTTCTCAACTCGTTTTTTGTGAGCTGAACGCAAGTCCAAAATTTTGGATAATGTCCTATACTGGTTCCCGGTGGGTGGCTGAGACTTTGGTTAATTCTTCTTCCTGCCGGGAAATTAGAGTGACATGTGCCCGTCCAAATGCCTAACAGCTACTCTCTCATGGGTTCTCCCTCGTCCCTTCCATCCTCTGCCAAATTGGGAACCTGTGCAAACCAGGAGGTTAAAGGGCCTGTCTCTCCAAGTTGGGAGATTGATAGTAAGGCAGTTGGAAAGTCAAACTGGAGCACCAGGAGAGGGACTATTCGTTGAGTTTTAGAAACCTTTCGTATTCACAGTGTGTCCATTCTCTATGTTTCCTGTACATGTTATAGCTGTAGTAATATTCCCTTGAACCTGGAGAGTTGGGACCCTTGGAATGGGGGCCATGCATTATTGCTTGAAAGGGTCTGCATTTGCTCACCCAATCTCACCAATCCTCTCAGTCCCAAGTGTCCAGCCTTATGCCACATCCAGCTGTCATTGTAGATAGGGTCTTTCCAGGTTTCCTCAGACACGCTGAAGGAATTGTAAAGAATTTCCCTGTTTTTTGGTTTTGCTTTTGAAATTCCTTTTTATAGTGGGTTTGAGCTGATTCTCGCTGCCATGTTTATGCCACTCTAGACACAATTGATTCCCTTATGGAGTCATATCAATACATAGGTTTTAAGATTCTTACTAGTCAGATATATTCCTCTGCGGGAAATATGGGGTTTTGAGTCTCTTTCACTGAGGAAGGTGTAGGTCTTGTCTATTCCAAAGTTGGTTTTTGGAACGGTCCCTGTGCTTATATCAAACTCTGGTTTTATGCATCACCCCACCTCTCCTTCCCCTTTATGCAGGCATAAGAGTGTTTTCTAAATGTGAGACTCTGTTCTCTTTCCTATCTCAGTTCACGTGTAGCCATGTTTACAGGATCTTCTTAAGTGATATCTTATGATAAGTTTCTTTTTCTGTGTGACTTATTTCACTTAGAATCATCGTACCTGAATCCACTCACTTTGCTGCTACTGGTTTTATGACATTGATTTCATGGCTGAGGGATATTCCATCGTACGTAAGTACCACAATGTTTTGAACCATTTTTATATTTCCTGGCATATTTAAGGTGTACCCAAGTTGAGGTTCTTGTAGCCAGTGCAGCCCTAAATTTGGAGGTGGCTCTTTCTTATTGATTTTCAGTTTTCCCAGGTATATTTCCTAGACTGGAAGTGGCCTTGGCTCTGTAGCTCTGTTGTTTACTTGTTTTAGGGAACACAATGCACTCCTCCAGTGAGGCAGTTGGCAATTTACATCCCGCCCATCAGCATAACAAGCCTCCCTGTTCTCCAGGGCCTGTCTTGCCTTTCTGGTTTTTACACATTTTGTGGATGTCCCTTTTGACCGGTGGGAAGTGATACTTCTTTGTAGTGCAGATTTGCATTGCCCGCTTGCTTGCTTGGCCAAAAAGGGCGTATGCGTTTTCTCCTGAATATATTCAGGAGAAAACGCATACGCCCTTTTTGGCCAAGTGCACCATTGTCCAAGTTGTGCCCCTCTTCCTGTGCTTTACAGGCTATTCCAACGTACCTCTTGAAATCTGTTTCCTGCTATTTTGCCTCACTTTCAAGTCCGCCTCGTTGACTTCCCTCAACAGATTTTTGGACGATAGTTGTCCTTTATCACTCTGCCAGTTTGTGAATGGCTGTGCCCCTGAGCTCCATTTCTCAACTCGTTTTTTGTGAGCTGAACGCAAGTCCAAAATTTTGGATCATGTCCTATACTGGTTCCCGGTGGGTGGCTGAGACTTTGGTTAATTCTTCTTCCTGCCGGGAAATTAGAGTGACATGTGCCCGTCCAAATGCCTAACAGCTACTCTCTCATGGGTTCTCCCTCGTCCCTTCCATCCTCTGCCAAATTGGGAACCTGTGCAAACCAGGAGGTTAAAGGGCCTGTCTCTCCAAGTTGGGAGATTTATAGTAAGGCAGTTGGAAAGTCAAACTGGAGCACCAGGAGAGGGACTATTCGTTGAGTTTTAGAAACCTTTCGTATTCACAGTGTGTCCATTCTCTAGGTTTCCTGTACATGTTATAGCTGTAGTAATATTCCCTTGAACATGGAGAGTTGGGACCCATGGAATGGGGGCCATGCATTATTGCTTGAAAGGGTCTGCATTTGCTCACCCAATCTCACCAATCCTCTCAGTCCCAAGTGTCCAGCCTTATGCCACATCCAGCTGTCATTGTAGATAGGGTCTTTCCAGGTTTCCTCAGACACCCTGAAGGAATTGTAAAGAATTTCCCTGTTTTTTGGTTTTGCTTTTGAAATTCCTTTTTATAGTGGGTTTGAGCTGATTCTCGCTGCCATGTTTATGCCACTCTAGACACAATTGATTCCCTTATGGAGTCATATCAATACATAGGTTTTAAGATTCTTACTAGTCAGATATATTCCTCTGCGGGAAATATGGGGTTTTGAGTCTCTTTCACTGAGGAAGGTGTAGGTCTTGTCTATTCCAAAGTTGGTTTTTGGAACGGTCCCTGTGCTTATATCAAACTCTGGTTTTATGCATCACCCCACCTCTCCTTCCCCTTTATGCAGGCATAAGAGTGTTTTCTAAATGTGAGACTCTGTTCTCTTTCCTATCTCAGTTCACGTGTAGCCATGTTTACAGGATCTTCTTAAGTGATATCTTATGATAAGTTTCTTTTTCTGTGTGACTTATTTCACTTAGAATCATCGTACCTGAATCCACTCACTTTGCTGCTACTGGTTTTATGACATTGATTTCATGGCTGAGGGATATTCCATCGTACGTAAGTACCACAATGTTTTGAACAATTTTTATATTTCCTGGCATATTTAAGGTGTACCCAAGTTGAGGTTCTTGTAGCCAGTGCAGCCCTAAATTTGGAGGTGGCTCTTTCTTATTGATTTTCAGTTTTCCCCAGGTATATTCCCTAGACTGGAATTGGCCTTGGCTCTGTAGCTCTGTTGTTTACTTGTTTTAGGGAACACAATGCACTCCTCCAGTGAGGCAGTTGGCAATTTACATCCCGCCCATCAGCATAACAAGCCTCCCTCTTCTCCAGGGCCTGTCTTGCCTTTCTGGTTTTTACACATTTTGTGGATGTCCCTTTTGACCGGTGGGAAGTGATACTTCTTTGTAGTGCAGATTTGCATTGCCCGCTTGCTTGCTTGGCCAAAAAGGGCATATGCGTTTTCTCCTGAATATATTCAGGAGAAAACGCATACGCCCTTTTTGGCCAAGTGCACCATTGTCCAAGTTGTGCCCCTCTTCCTGTGCTTTACAGGCGATTCCAAGGTACCTCTTGAAATCTGTTTCCTGCTATTTTGCCTCGCTTTCAAGTCCGCCTCGTTGACTTCCCTCAACAGATTTTTGGACGATAGTTGTCCTTTATCACTCTGCCAGTTTGTGAATTGCTGTGCCCCTGAGCTCCATTTCTCAACTCGTTTTTTGTGAGCTGAACGCAAGTCCAAAATTTTGGATCATGTCCTATACTGGTTCCCGGTGGGTGGCTGAGACTTTGGTTAATTCTTCTTCCTGCCGGGAAATTAGAGTGACATGTGCCCGTCCAAATGCCTAACAGCTACTCTCTCATGGGTTCTCCCTCGTCCCTTCCATCCTCTGCCAAATTGGGAACCTGTGCAAACCAGGAGGTTAAAGGGCCTGTCTCTCCAAGTTGGGAGATTGATAGTAAGGCAGTTGGAAAGTCAAACTGGAGCACCAGGAGAGGGACTATTCGTTGAGTTTTAGAAACCTTTCGTATTCACAGTGTGTCCATTCTCTAGGTTTCCTGTACATGTTATAGCTGTAGTAATATTCCCTTGAACATGGAGAGTCGGGACCCTTGGAATGGGGGCCATGCATTATTGCTTGAAAGGGTCTGCATTTGCTCACCCAATCTCACCAATCCTCTCAGTCCCAAGTGTCCAGCCTTATGCCACATCCAGCTGTCATTGTAGATAGGGTCTTTCCAGGTTTCCTCAGACACCCTGAAGGAATTGTAAAGAATTTCCCTGTTTTTTGGTTTTGCTTTTGAAATTCCTTTTTATAGTGGGTTTGAGCTGATTCTCGCTGCCATGTTTATGCCACTCTAGACACAATTGATTCCCTTATGGGGTCATATCAATACATATGTTTTAAGATTCTTACTAGTCAGATATATTCCTCTGCGGGAAATATGGGGTTTTGAGTCTCTTTCACTGAGGAAGGTGTAGGTCTTGTCTATTCCAAAGTTGGTTTTTGGAACGGTCCCTGTGCTTATATCAAACTCTGGTTTTATGCATCACCCCACCTCTCCTTCCCCTTTATGCAGGCATAAGAGTGTTTTCTAAATGTGAGACTCTGTTCTCTTTCCTAACTCAGTTCACGTGTAGCCATGTTTACAGGATCTTCATAAGTGATATCTTATGATCAGTTTCTTTTTCTGTGTGACTTATTTCACTTAGAATCATCGTACCTGAATCCACTCACTTTGCTGCTACTGGTCTTATGACATTGATTTCATGGCTGAGGGATATTCCATCGTACGTAAGTACCACAATGTTTTGAACCATTTTTATATTTCCTGGGATATTTAAGGTGTACCCAAGTTGAGGTTTTTGTAGCCAGTGCAGCCCTAAATTTGGAGGTGCCTCTTTCTTATTGATTTTCAGTTTTCCCCAGGTATATTCCCTAGACTGGAAGTGGCCTTGGCTCTGTAGCTCTGTTGTTTACTTGTTTTAGGGAACACAATGCACTCCTCCAGTGAGGCAGTTGGCAATTTACATCCCGCCCATCAGCATAACAAGGCTCCCTGTTCTCCAGGGCCTGTCTTGCCCTTCTGGTTTTTACACATTTTGTGGATGTCCCTTTTGACCGGGGGGAAGTGATACTTCTTTGTAGTGCAGATTTGCATTGCCCGTTTGCTTACTTGGCCAAAAAGGGCGTATGCGTTTTCTCCTGAATATATTCAGGAGAAAACGCATACGCCCTTTTTGGCCAAGTGCACCATTGTCCAAGTTGTGCCCCTCTTCCTGTGCTTAACAGGTGATTCCAAGGTACCTCTTGAAATCTGTTTCCTGCTATTTTGCCTCGCTTTCAAGTCCGCCTCGTTGACTTCCCTCAACAGATTTTTGGACGATAGTTGTCCTTTATCACTCTGCCAGTTTGTGAATTGCTGTGCCCCTGATCTCCATTTCTCAACTCGTTTTTTGTGAGCTGAACGCAAGTCCAAAATTTTGGATCATGTCCTATACTGGTTCCCGGTGGGTGGCTGAGACTTTGGTTAATTCTTCTTCCTGCCGGGAAATTAGAGTGACATGTGCCCGTCCAAATGCCTAACAGCTACTCTCTCATGGGTTCTCCCTCGTCCCTTCCATCCTCTGCCAAATTGGGAACCTGTGCAAACCAGGAGGTTAAAGGGCCTGTCTCTCCAAGTTGGGAGATTGATAGTAAGGCAGTTGGAAAGTCAAACTGGAGCACCAGGAGAGGGACTATTCGTTGAGTTTTAGAAACCTTTCGTATTCACAGTGTGTCCATTCTCTAGGTTTCCTGTACATGTTATAGCTGTAGTAATATTCCCTTGAACCTGGAGAGTTGGGACCCTTGGAATGGGGGCCATGCATTATTGCTTGAAAGGGTCTGCATTTGCTCACCCAATCTCACCAATCCTCTCAGTCCCAAGTGTCCAGCCTTATGCCACATCCAGCTGTCATTGTAGATAGGGTCTTTCCAGGTTTCCTCAGACACCCTGAAGGAATTGTAAAGAATTTCCCTGTTTTTTCGTTTTGCTTTTGAAATTCCTTTTTATAGTGGGTTTGAGCTGATTCTTGCTGCCATGTTTATGCCACTCTAGACAAACTTGATTCCCTTATGGAGACATATCAATACATAAGTTTTAGGATTCTTACTAGTCAGATATATTCCTCTGCGGGAAATATGGGGTTTTGAGTCTCTTTCACTGAGGAAGGTGTAGGTCTTGTCTATTCCAAAGTTGGTTTTTGGAACGGTCCCTGTGCTTATATCAAACTCTGGTTTTATGCATCACCCCACCTCTCCTTCCCCTTTATGCAGGCATAAGAGTGTTTTCTAAATGTGAGACTCTGTTCTCTTTCCTATCTCAGTTCACGTGTAGCCATGTTTACAGGATCTTCTTAAGTGATATCTTATGATAAGTTTCTTTTTCTGTGTGACTTATTTCACTTAGAATCATCGTACCTGAATCCACTCACTTTGCTGCTACTGGTTTTATGACATTGATTTCATGGCTGAGGGATATTCCATCGTACGTAAGTACCACAATGTTTTGAACCATTTTTATATTTCCTGGGATATTTAAGGTGTACCCAAGTTGAGGTTCTTGTAGCCAGTGCAGCCCTAAATTTGGAGGTGGCTCTTTCTTATTGATTTTCAGTTTTCCCAGGTATATTCCCTAGACTGGAAGTGGCCTTGGCTCTGTAGCTCTGTTGTTTACTTGTTTTAGGGAACACAATGCACTCCTCCAGTGAGGCAGTTGGCAATTTACATCCCGCCCATCAGCATAACAAGCCTCCCTGTTCTCCAGGGCCTGTCTTGCCTTTCTGGTTTTTACACATTTTGTGGATGTCCCTTTTGACCGGTGGGAAGTGATACTTCTTTGTAGTGCAGATTTGCATTGCCCGCTTGCTTGCTTGGCCAAAAAGGGCGTATGCGTTTTCTCCTGAATATATTCAGGGGAAAACGCATACGCCCTTTTTGGCCAAGTGCACCATTGTCCAAGTTGTGCCCCTCTTCCTGTGCTTTACAGGCGATTCCAACGTACCTCTTGAAATCTGTTTCCTGCTATTTTGCCTCACTTTCAAGTCCGCCTCGTTGACTTCCCTCAACAGATTTTTGGACGATAGTTGTCCTTTATCACTCTGCCAGTTTGTGAATTGCTGTGCCCCTGAGCTCCATTTCTCAACTCGTTTTTTGTGAGCTGAACGCAAGTCCAAAATTTTGGATCATGTCCTATACTGGTTCCCGGTGGGTGGCTGAGACTTTGGTTAATTCTTCTTCCTGCCGGGAAATTAGAGTGACATGTGCCCGTCCAAATGCCTAACAGCTACTCTCTCATGGGTTCTCCCTCGTCCCTTCCATCCTCTGCCAAATTGGGAACCTGTGCAAACCAGGAGGTTAAAGGGCCTGTCTCTCCAAGTTGGGAGATTGATAGTAAGGCAGTTGGAAAGTCAAACTGGAGCACCAGGAGAGGGACTATTCGTTGAGTTTTAGAAACCTTTCGTATTCACAGTGTGTCCATTCTCTAGGTTTCCTGTACATGTTATAGCTGTAGTAATATTCCCTTGAACATGGAGAGTTGGGACCCATGGAATGGGGGCCATGCATTATTGCTTGAAAGGGTCTGCATTTGCTCACCCAATCTCACCAATCCTCTCAATCCCAAGTGTCCAGGCTTATGCCACATCCAGCTGTCATTGTAGATAGGGTCTTTCCAGGTTTCCTCAGACACCCTGAAGGAATTGTAAAGAATTTCCCTGTTTTTTGGTTTTGCTTTTGAAATTCCTTTTTATAGTGGGTTTGAGCTGATTCTCGCTGCCATGTTTATGCCACTCTAGACACACTTGATTCCCTTATGGAGTCATATCAATACATAGGTTTTAAGATTCTTACTAGTCAGATATATTCCTCTGTGGGAAATATGGGGTTTTGAGTCTCTTTCACTGAGGAAGGTGTAGGTCTTGTCTATTCCAAAGTTGGTTTTTGGAACGGTCCCTGTGCTTATATCAAACTCTGGTTTTATGCATCACCCCACCTCTCCTTCCCCTTTATGCAGGCATAAGAGTGTTTTCTAAATGTGAGACTCTGTTCTCTTTCCTAACTCAGTTCACGTGTAGCCATGTTTACAGGATCTTCATAAGTGATATCTTATGATAAGTTTCTTTTTCTGTGTGACTTATTTCACTTAGAATCATCGTACCTGAATCCACTCACTTTGCTGCTAATGGTCTTATGACATTGATTTCATGGCTGAGGGAAATTCCATCGTACGTAAGTACCACAATGTTTTGAACCATTTTTATATTTCCTGGGATATTTAAGGTGTACCCAAGTTGAGGTTCTTGTAGCCAGTGCAGCCCTAAATTTGGAGGTGGCTCTTTCTTATTGATTTTCAGTTTTCCCCAGGTATATTCCCTAGACTGGAAGTGGCCTTGGCTCTGTAGCTCTGTTGTTTACTTGTTTTAGGGAACACAATGCACTCCTCCAGTGAGGCAGTTGGCAATTTACATCCCGCCCATCAGCATAACAAGCCTCCCTCTTCTCCAGGGCCTGTCTTGCCTTTCTGGTTTTTACACATTCTGTGGATGTCCCTTTTGACCGGTGGGAAGTGATACTTCTTTGTAGTGCAGATTTGCATTGCCCGCTTGCTTGCTTGGCCAAAAAGGGCGTATGCGTTTTCTCCTGAATATATTCAGGAGAAAACGCATACGCCCTTTTTGGCGAAGTGCACCATTGTCCAAGTTGTGCCCCTCTTCCTGTGCTTTACAGGCGATTCCAACGTACCTCTTGAAATCTGTTTCCTGCTATTTTCCCTCACATTCAAGTCCGCCTCGTTGACTTCCCTTAACAGATTTTTGGACGATAGTTGTCCTTTATCACTCTGCCAGTTTGTGAATTGCTGTGCCCCTGAGCTCCATTTCTCAACTCGTTTTTTGTGAGCTGAACGCAAGTCCAAAATTTTGGATCATGTCCTATACTGGTTCCCGGTGGGTGGCTGAGACTTTGGTTAATTCTTCTTCCTGCCGGGAAATTAGAGTGACATGTGCCTGTCCAAATGCCTAACAGCTATTCTCTCATGGGTTCTCCCTCGTCCCTTACATCCTCTGCAAAATTGGGAACCTGTGCAAACCAGGAGGTTAAAGGGCCTGTCTGTCCAAGTTGGGAGATTGATAGTAAGGCAGTTGGAAAGTCAAACTGGAGCACCAGGAGAGGGACTATTCGTTGAGTTTTAGAAACCTTTCGTATTCACAGTGTGTCCATTCTCTAGGTTTCCTGTACAAGTTATAGCTGTAGTAATATTCCCTTGAACCTGGAGAGTTGGGACCCTTGGAATGGGGGCCATGCATTATTGCTTGAAAGGGTCTGCATTTGCTCACCCAATCTCACCAATCCTCTCAGTCCCAAGTGTCCAGCCTTATGCCACATCCAGCTGTCATTGTAGATAGGGTCTTTCCAGGTTTCCTCAGACACCCTGAAGGAATTGTAAAGAATTTCCCTGTTTTTTGGTTTTGCTTTTGAAATTCCTTTTTATAGTGGGTTTGAGCTGATTCTCGCTGCCATGTTTATGCCACTCTAGACACAATTGATTCCCTTATGGGGTCATATCAATACATAGGTTTTAAGATTCTTACTAGTCAGATATATTCCTCTGCGGGAAATATGGGGTTTTGAGTCTCTTTCACTGAGGAAGGTGTAGGTCTTGTCTATTCCAAAGTTGGTTTTTGGAACGGTCCCTGTGCTTATATCAAACTCTGGTTTTATGCATCACCCCACCTCTCCTTCCCCTTTATGCAGGCATAAGAGTGTTTTCTAAATGTGAGACTCTGTTCTCTTTCCTAACTCAGTTCTCGTGTAGCCATGTTTACAGGATCTTCATAAGTGATATCTTATGATAAGTTTCTTTTTCTGTGTGACTTATTTCACTTAGAATCATCGTACCTGAATCCACTCACTTTGCTGCTACTGGTCTTATGACATTGATTTCATGGCTGAGGGATATTCCATCGTACGTAAGTACCACAATGTTTTGAACCATTTTTATATTTTCTGGGATATTTAAGGTGTACCCAAGTTGAGGTTCTTGTAGCCAGTGCAGCCCTAAATTTGGAGGTGGCTCTTTCTTATTGATTTTCAGTTTTCCCCAGGTATATTCCCGAGACTGGAAGTGGCCTTGGCTCTGTAGCTCTGTTGTTTACTTGTTTTAGGGAACACAATGCACTCCTCCAGTGAGGCAGTTGGCAATTTACATCCCGCCCATCAGCATAACAAGCCTCCCTGTTGTCCAGGGCCTGTCTTGCCTTTCTGGTTTTTACACATTTTGTGGATGTCCCTTTTGACCGTTGGGAAGTGATACTTCTTTGTAGTGCAGATTTGCATTGCCCGCTTGCTTGCTTGGCCAAAAAGGGCGTATGCGTTTTCTCCTGAATATATTCAGGAGAAAACGCATACGCCCTTTTTGGCCAAGTGCACCATTGTCCAAGTTGTGCCCCTCTTCCTGTGCTTTACAGGCGATTCCAAGGTACCTCTTGAAATCTGTTTCCTGCAATTTTGCCTCGCTTTCAAGTCCGCCTCGTTGACTTCCCTCAACAGATTTTTGGACGATAGTTGTCCTTTATCACTCTGCCAGTTTGTGAATTGCTGTGCCCCTGAGCTCCATTTCTCAACTCGTTTTTTGTGAGCTGAACGCAAGTCCAAAATTTTGGATCATGTCCTATACTGGTTCCCGGTGGGTGGCTGAGACTTTGGTTAATTCTTCTTCCTGCCGGGAGATTAGAGTGACATGTGCCCGTCCAAATGCCTAACAGCTACTCTCTCATGGGTTCTCCCTCGTCCCTTCCATCCTCTGCCAAATTGGGAACCTGTGCAAACCAGGAGGTTAAAGGGCCTGTCTCTCCAAGTTGGGAGATTGATAGTAAGGCAGTTGGAAAGTCAAACTGGAGCACCAGGAGAGGGACTATTCGTTGAGTTTTAGAAACCTTTCGTATTCACAGTGTGTCCATTCTCTAGGTTTCCTGTACATGTTATAGCTGTAATAATATTCCCTTGAACATGGAGAGTTGGGACCCATGGAATGGGGGCCATGCATTATTGCTTGAAAGGGTCTGCATTTGCTCACCCAATCTCACCAATCCTCTCAATCCCAAGTGTCCAGCCTTATGCCACATCCAGCTGTCATTGTAGATAGGGTCTTTCCAGGTTTCCTCAGACACCCTGAAGGAATTGTAAAGAATTTCCCTGTTTTTTGGTTTTGCTTTTGAAATTCCTTTTTATAGTGGGTTTGAGCTGATTCTCGCTGCCATGTTTATGCCACTCTAGACACAATTGATTCCCTTATGGGGTCATATCAATACATAGGTTTTAAGATTCTTACTAGTCAGATATATTCCTCTGCGGGAAATATAGGGTTTTGAGTCTCTTTCACTGAGGAAGGTGTAGGTCTTGTCTATTCCAAAGTTGGTTTTTGGAACGGTCCCTGTGCTTATATCAAACTCTGGTTTTATGCATCACCCCACCTCTCCTTCCCCTTTATGCAGGCATAAGAGTGTTTTCTAAATGTGAGACTCTGTTCTCTTTCCTAACTCAGTTCTCGTGTAGCCATGTTTACAGGATCTTCATAAGTGATATCTTATGATAAGTTTCTTTTTCTGTGTGACTTATTTCACTTAGAATCATCGTACCTGAATCCACTCACTTTGCTGCTACTGGTCTTATGACATTGATTTCATGGCTGAGGGATATTCCATCGTACGTAAGTACCACAATGTTTTGAACCATTTTTATATTTCCTGGGATATTTAAGGTGTACCCAAGTTGAGGTTCTTGTAGCCAGTGCAGCCCTAAATTTGGAGGTGGCTCTTTCTTATTGATTTTCAGTTTTCCCCAGGTATATTCCCTAGACTGGAAGTGGCCTTGGCTCTGTAGCTCTGTTGTTTACTTGTTTTAGGGAACACAATGCACTCCTCCAGTGAGGCAGTTGGCAATTTACATCCCGCCCATCAGCATAACAAGCCTCCCTCTTCTCCAGGGCTTGTCTTGCCTTTCTGGTTTTTACACATTCTGTGGATGTCCCTTTTGACCGGTGGGAAGTGATACTTCTTTGTAGTGCAGATTTGCATTGCCCGCTTGCTTGCTTGGCCAAAAAGGGCGTATGCGTTTTCTCCTGAATATATTCAGGAGAAAACGCATACGCCCTTTTTGGCCAAGTGCACCATTGTCCAAGTTGTGCCCCTCTTCCTGTGCTTTACAGGCGATTCCAACGTACCTCTTGAAATCTGTTTCCTGCTATTTTGCCTCACTTTCAAGTCCGCCTCGTTGACTTCCCTCAACAGATTTTTGGACGATAGTTGTCCTTTATCACTCTGCCAGTTTGTGAATTGCTGTGCCCCTGAGCTCCATTTCGCAACTCGTTTTTTGTGAGCTGAACGCAAGTCCAAAATGTTGGATCATGTCCTATACTGGTTCCCGGTGGGTGGCTGAGACTTTGGTTAATTCTTCTTCCTGCCGGGAAATTAGAGTGACATGTGCCTGTCCAAATGCCTAACAGCTATTCTCTCATGGGTTCTCCCTCGTCCCTTACATCCTCTGCAAAATTGGGAACCTGTGCAAACCAGGAGGTTAAAGGGCCTGTCTGTCCAAGTTGGGAGATTGATAGTAAGGCAGTTGGAAAGTCAAACTGGAGCACCAGGAGAGGGAATATTCGTTGAGTTTTAGAAACCTTTCGTATTCACAGTGTGTCCATTCTCTAGGTTTCCTGTACATGTTATAGCTGTAGTAATATTCCCTTGAACCTGGAGAGTTGGGACCCTTGGAATGGGGGCCATGCATTATTGCTTGAAAGGGTCTGCATTTGCTCACCCAATCTCACCAATCCTCTCAGTCCCAAGTGTCCAGCCTTATGCCACATCCAGCTGTCATTGTAGATAGGGTCTTTCCAGGTTTCCTCAGACACCCTGAAGGAATTGTAAAGAATTTCCCTGTTTTTTGGTTTTGCTTTTGAAATTCCTTTTTATAGTGGGTTTGAGCTGATTCTCGCTGCCATGTTTATGCCACTCTAGACACACTTGATTCCCTTATGGAGTCATATCAATACATAGGTTTTAAGATTCTTACTAGTCAGATATATTCCTCTGCGGGAAATATGGGGTTTTGAGTCTCTTTCACTGAGGAAGGTGTAGGTCTTGTCTATTCCAAAGTTGGTTTTTGGAACGGTCCCTGTGCTTATATCAAACTCTGGTTTTATGCATCACCCCACCTCTCCTTCCCCTTTATGCAGGCATAAGAGTGTTTTCTAAATGTGAGACTCTGTTCTCTTTCCTAACTCAGTTCACGTGTAGCCATGTTTACAGGATCTTCATAAGTGATATCTTATGATAAGTTTCTTTTTCTGTGTGACTTATTTCACTTAGAATCATCGTACCTGAATCCACTCACTTTGCTGCTACTGGTCTTATGACATTGATTTCATGGCTGAGGGATATTCCATCGTACGTAAGTACCACAATGTTTTGAACCATTTTTATATTTCCTGGGATATTTAAGGTGTACCCAAGTTGAGGTTCTTGTAGCCAGTGCAGCCCTAAATTTGGAGGTGGCTCTTTCTTATTGATTTTCAGTTTTCCCCAGGTATATTCCCTAGACTGGAAGTGGCCTTGGCTCTGTAGCTCTGTTGTTTACTTGTTTTAGGGAACACAATGCACTCCTCCAGTGAGGCAGTTGGCAATTTACATCCCGCCCATCAGCATAACAAGGCTCCCTGTTCTCCAGGGCCTGTCTTGCCCTTCTGGTTTTTACACATTTTGTGGATGTCCCTTTTGACCGGGGGGAAGTGATACTTCTTTGTAGTGCAGATTTGCATTGCCCGTTTGCTTACTTGGCCAAAAAGGGCGTATGCGTTTTCTCCTGAATATATTCAGGAGAAAACGCATACGCCCTTTTTGGCCAAGTGCACCATTGTCCAAGTTGTGCCCCTCTTCCTGTGCTTTACAGGCGATTCCAACGTACCTCTTGAAATCTGTTTCCTGCTATTTTGCCTCACTTTCAAGTCCGCCTCGTTGACTTCCCTCAACAGATTTTTGGACGATAGTTATCCTTTATCACTCTGCCAGTTTGTGAATTGCTGTGCCCCTGAGCTCCATTTCTCAACTCATTTTTTGTGAGCTGAACGCAAGTCCAAAATTTTGGATCATGTCCTATACTGGTTCCCGGTGGGTGGCTGAGACTTTGGTTAATTCTTCTTCCTGCCGGGAAATTAGAGTGACATGTGCCCGTCCAAATGCCTAACAGCTACTCTCTCATGGGTTCTCCCTCGTCCCTTCCATCCTCTGCCAAATTGGGAACCTGTGCAAACCAGGAGGTTAAAGGGCCTGTCTCTCCAAGTTTGGAGATTGATAGTAAGGCAGTTGGAAAGTCAAACTGGAGCACCAGGAGAGGGACTATTCGTTGAGTTTTAGAAACCTTTCGTATTCACAGTGTGTCCATTCTCTAGGTTTCCTGTACATGTTATAGCTGTAGTAATATTCCCTTGAACATGGAGAGTTGGGACCCATTGAATGGGGGCCATGGATTATTGCTTGAAAGGGTCTGCATTTGCTCACCCAATCTCACCAATCCTCTCAATCCCAAGTGTCCAGCCTTATGCCACATCCAGCTGTCATTGTAGATAGGGTCTTTCCAGGTTTCCTCAGACACCCTGAAGGAATTGTAAAGAATTTCCCTGTTTTTTGGTTTTGCTTTTGAAATTCCTTTTTATAGTGGGTTTGAGCTGATTCTCGCTGCCATGTTTATGCCACTCTAGACACACTTGATTCCCTTATGGAGTCATATCAATACATAGGTTTTAAGATTCTTACTAGTCAGATATATTCCTCTGCGGGAAATATGGGGTTTTGAGTCTCTTTCACTGAGGAAGGTGTAGGTCTTGTCTATTCCAAAGTTGGTTTTTGGAACGGTCCCTGTGCTTATATCAAACTCTGGTTTTATGCATCACCCCACCTCTCCTTCCCCTTTATGCAGGCATAAGAGTGTTTTCTAAATGTGAGACTCTGTTCTCTTTCCTAACTCAGTTCTCGTGTAGCCATGTTTACAGGATCTTCATAAGTGATATCTTATGATAAGTTTCTTTTTCTGTGTGACTTATTTCACTTAGAATCATCGTACCTGAATCCACTCACTTTGCTGCTACTGGTCTTATGACATTGATTTCATGGCTGAGGGATATTCCATCGTACGTAAGTACCACAATGTTTTGAACCATTTTTATATTTTCTGGGATATTTAAGGTGTACCCAAGTTGAGGTTCTTGTAGCCAGTGCAGCCCTAAATTTGGAGGTGGCTCTTTCTTATTGATTTTCAGTTTTCCCCAGGTATATTCCCGAGACTGGAAGTGGCCTTGGCTCTGTAGCTCTGTTGTTTACTTGTTTTAGGGAACACAATGCACTCCTCCAGTGAGGCAGTTGGCAATTTACATCCCGCCCATCAGCATAACAAGCCTCCCTGTTGTCCAGGGCCTGTCTTGCCTTTCTGGTTTTTACACATTTTGTGGATGTCCCTTTTGACCGTTGGGAAGTGATACTTCTTTGTAGTGCAGATTTGCATTGCCCGCTTGCTTGCTTGGCCAAAAAGGGCGTATGCGTTTTCTCCTGAATATATTCAGGAGAAAACGCATACGCCCTTTTTGGCCAAGTGCACCATTGTCCAAGTTGTGCCCCTCTTCCTGTGCTTTACAGGCGATTCCAAGGTACCTCTTGAAATCTGTTTCCTGCAATTTTGCCTCGCTTTCAAGTCCGCCTCGTTGACTTCCCTCAACAGATTTTTGGACGATAGTTGTCCTTTATCACTCTGCCAGTTTGTGAATTGCTGTGCCCCTGAGCTCCATTTCTCAACTCGTTTTTTGTGAGCTGAACGCAAGTCCAAAATTTTGGATCATGTCCTATACTGGTTCCCGGTGGGTGGCTGAGACTTTGGTTAATTCTTCTTCCTGCCGGGAGATTAGAGTGACATGTGCCCGTCCAAATGCCTAACAGCTACTCTCTCATGGGTTCTCCCTCGTCCCTTCCATCCTCTGCCAAATTGGGAACCTGTGCAAACCAGGAGGTTAAAGGGCCTGTCTCTCCAAGTTGGGAGATTGATAGTAAGGCAGTTGGAAAGTCAAACTGGAGCACCAGGAGAGGGACTATTCGTTGAGTTTTAGAAACCTTTCGTATTCACAGTGTGTCCATTCTCTAGGTTTCCTGTACATGTTATAGCTGTAATAATATTCCCTTGAACATGGAGAGTTGGGACCCATGGAATGGGGGCCATGCATTATTGCTTGAAAGGGTCTGCATTTGCTCACCCAATCTCACCAATCCTCTCAATCCCAAGTGTCCAGCCTTATGCCACATCCAGCTGTCATTGTAGATAGGGTCTTTCCAGGTTTCCTCAGACACCCTGAAGGAATTGTAAAGAATTTCCCTGTTTTTTGGTTTTGCTTTTGAAATTCCTTTTTATAGTGGGTTTGAGCTGATTCTCGCTGCCATGTTTATGCCACTCTAGACACAATTGATTCCCTTATGGGGTCATATCAATACATAGGTTTTAAGATTCTTACTAGTCAGATATATTCCTCTGCGGGAAATATAGGGTTTTGAGTCTCTTTCACTGAGGAAGGTGTAGGTCTTGTCTATTCCAAAGTTGGTTTTTGGAACGGTCCCTGTGCTTATATCAAACTCTGGTTTTATGCATCACCCCACCTCTCCTTCCCCTTTATGCAGGCATAAGAGTGTTTTCTAAATGTGAGACTCTGTTCTCTTTCCTAACTCAGTTCTCGTGTAGCCATGTTTACAGGATCTTCATAAGTGATATCTTATGATAAGTTTCTTTTTCTGTGTGACTTATTTCACTTAGAATCATCGTACCTGAATCCACTCACTTTGCTGCTACTGGTCTTATGACATTGATTTCATGGCTGAGGGATATTCCATCGTACGTAAGTACCACAATGTTTTGAACCATTTTTATATTTCCTGGGATATTTAAGGTGTACCCAAGTTGAGGTTCTTGTAGCCAGTGCAGCCCTAAATTTGGAGGTGGCTCTTTCTTATTGATTTTCAGTTTTCCCCAGGTATATTCCCTAGACTGGAAGTGGCCTTGGCTCTGTAGCTCTGTTGTTTACTTGTTTTAGGGAACACAATGCACTCCTCCAGTGAGGCAGTTGGCAATTTACATCCCGCCCATCAGCATAACAAGCCTCCCTCTTCTCCAGGGCTTGTCTTGCCTTTCTGGTTTTTACACATTCTGTGGATGTCCCTTTTGACCGGTGGGAAGTGATACTTCTTTGTAGTGCAGATTTGCATTGCCCGCTTGCTTGCTTGGCCAAAAAGGGCGTATGCGTTTTCTCCTGAATATATTCAGGAGAAAACGCATACGCCCTTTTTGGCCAAGTGCACCATTGTCCAAGTTGTGCCCCTCTTCCTGTGCTTTACAGGCGATTCCAACGTACCTCTTGAAATCTGTTTCCTGCTATTTTGCCTCACTTTCAAGTCCGCCTCGTTGACTTCCCTCAACAGATTTTTGGACGATAGTTGTCCTTTATCACTCTGCCAGTTTGTGAATTGCTGTGCCCCTGAGCTCCATTTCGCAACTCGTTTTTTGTGAGCTGAACGCAAGTCCAAAATGTTGGATCATGTCCTATACTGGTTCCCGGTGGGTGGCTGAGACTTTGGTTAATTCTTCTTCCTGCCGGGAAATTAGAGTGACATGTGCCCGTCCAAATGCCTAACAGCTATTCTCTCATGGGTTCTCCCTCGTCCCTTACATCCTCTGCAAAATTGGGAACCTGTGCAAACCAGGAGGTTAAAGGGCCTGTCTGTCCAAGTTGGGAGATTGATAGTAAGGCAGTTGGAAAGTCAAACTGGAGCACCAGGAGAGGGACTATTCGTTGAGTTTTAGAAACCTTTCGTATTCACAGTGTGTCCATTCTCTAGGTTTCCTGTACATGTTATAGCTGTAGTAATATTCCCTTGAACCTGGAGAGTTGGGACCCTTGGAATGGGGGCCATGCATTATTGCTTGAAAGGGTCTGCATTTGCTCACCCAATCTCACCAATCCTCTCAGTCCCAAGTGTCCAGCCTTATGCCACATCCAGCTGTCATTGTAGATAGGGTCTTTCCAGGTTTCCTCAGACACCCTGAAGGAATTGTAAAGAATTTCCCTGTTTTTTGGTTTTGCTTTTGAAATTCCTTTTTATAGTGGGTTTGAGCTGATTCTCGCTGCCATGTTTATGCCACTCTAGACACACTTGATTCCCTTATGGAGTCATATCAATACATAGGTTTTAAGATTCTTACTAGTCAGATATATTCCTCTGCGGGAAATATGGGGTTTTGAGTCTCTTTCACTGAGGAAGGTGTAGGTCTTGTCTATTCCAAAGTTGGTTTTTGGAACGGTCCCTGTGCTTATATCAAACTCTGGTTTTATGCATCACCCCACCTCTCCTTCCCCTTTATGCAGGCATAAGAGTGTTTTCTAAATGTGAGACTCTGTTCTCTTTCCTAACTCAGTTCACGTGTAGCCATGTTTACAGGATCTTCATAAGTGATATCTTATGATAAGTTTCTTTTTCTGTGTGACTTATTTCACTTAGAATCATCGTACCTGAATCCACTCACTTTGCTGCTACTGGTCTTATGACATTGATTTCATGGCTGAGGGATATTCCATCGTACGTAAGTACCACAATGTTTTGAACCATTTTTATATTTCCTGGGATATTTAAGGTGTACCCAAGTTGAGGTTCTTGTAGCCAGTGCAGCCCTAAATTTGGAGGTGGCTCTTTCTTATTGATTTTCAGTTTTCCCCAGGTATATTCCCTAGACTGGAAGTGGCCTTGGCTCTGTAGCTCTGTTGTTTACTTGTTTTAGGGAACACAATGCACTCCTCCAGTGAGGCAGTTGGCAATTTACATCCCGCCCATCAGCATAACAAGGCTCCCTGTTCTCCAGGGCCTGTCTTGCCCTTCTGGTTTTTACACATTTTGTGGATGTCCCTTTTGACCGGGGGGAAGTGATACTTCTTTGTAGTGCAGATTTGCATTGCCCGTTTGCTTACTTGGCCAAAAAGGGCGTATGCGTTTTCTCCTGAATATATTCAGGAGAAAACGCATACGCCCTTTTTGGCCAAGTGCACCATTGTCCAAGTTGTGCCCCTCTTCCTGTGCTTTACAGGCGATTCCAACGTACCTCTTGAAATCTGTTTCCTGCTATTTTGCCTCACTTTCAAGTCCGCCTCGTTGACTTCCCTCAACAGATTTTTGGACGATAGTTATCCTTTATCACTCTGCCAGTTTGTGAATTGCTGTGCCCCTGAGCTCCATTTCTCAACTCATTTTTTGTGAGCTGAACGCAAGTCCAAAATTTTGGATCATGTCCTATACTGGTTCCCGGTGGGTGGCTGAGACTTTGGTTAATTCTTCTTCCTGCCGGGAAATTAGAGTGACATGTGCCCGTCCAAATGCCTAACAGCTACTCTCTCATGGGTTCTCCCTCGTCCCTTCCATCCTCTGCCAAATTGGGAACCTGTGCAAACCAGGAGGTTAAAGGGCCTGTCTCTCCAAGTTTGGAGATTGATAGTAAGGCAGTTGGAAAGTCAAACTGGAGCACCAGGAGAGGGACTATTCGTTGAGTTTTAGAAACCTTTCGTATTCACAGTGTGTCCATTCTCTAGGTTTCCTGTACATGTTATAGCTGTAGTAATATTCCCTTGAACATGGAGAGTTGGGACCCATTGAATGGGGGCCATGGATTATTGCTTGAAAGGGTCTGCATTTGCTCACCCAATCTCACCAATCCTCTCAATCCCAAGTGTCCAGCCTTATGCCACATCCAGCTGTCATTGTAGATAGGGTCTTTCCAGGTTTCCTCAGACACCCTGAAGGAATTGTAAAGAATTTCCCTGTTTTTTGGTTTTGCTTTTGAAATTCCTTTTTATAGTGGGTTTGAGCTGATTCTCGCTGCCATGTTTATGCCACTCTAGACACACTTGATTCCCTTATGGAGTCATATCAATACATAGGTTTTAAGATTCTTACTAGTCAGATATATTCCTCTGCGGGAAATATGGGGTTTTGAGTCTCTTTCACTGAGGAAGGTGTAGGTCTTGTCTATTCCAAAGTTGGTTTTTGGAACGGTCCCTGTGCTTATATCAAACTCTGGTTTTATGCATCACCCCACCTCTCCTTCCCCTTTATGCAGGCATAAGAGTGTTTTCTAAATGTGAGACTCTGTTCTCTTTCCTAACTCAGTTCACGTGTAGCCATGTTTACAGGATCTTCATAAGTGATATCTTATGATAAGTTTCTTTTTCTGTGTGACTTATTTCACTTAGAATCATCGTACCTGAATCCACTCACTTTGCTGCTACTGGTCTTATGACATTGATTTCATGGCTGAGGGATATTCCATCGTACGTAAGTACCACAATGTTTTGAACCATTTTTATATTTCCTGGGATATTTAAGGTGTACCCAAGTTGAGGTTCTTGTAGCCAGTGCAGCCCTAAATTTGGAGGTGGCTCTTTCTTATTGATTTTCAGTTTTCCCCAGGTATATTCCCTAGACTGGAAGTGGCCTTGGCTCTGTAGCTCTGTTGTTTACTTGTTTTAGGGAACACAATGCACTCCTCCAGTGAGGCAGTTGGCAATTTACATCCCGCCCATCAGCATAACAAGCCTCCCTGTTCTCCAGGGCCTGTCTTGCCTTTCTGGTTTTTACACATTTTGTGGATGTCCCTTTTGACCGGTGGGAAGTGATACTTCTTTGTAGTGCAGATTTGCATTGCCCGCTTGCTTGCTTGGCCAAAAAGGGCGTATGCGTTTTCTCCTGAATATATTCAGGAGAAAACGCATACGCCCTTTTTGGCCAAGTGCACCATTGTCCAAGTTGTGCCCCTCTTCCTGTGCTTTACAGGCGATTCCAACGTACCTCTTGAAATCTGTTTCCTGCTATTTTGCCTCACTTTCAAGTCCGCCTCGTTGACTTCCCTCAACAGATTTTTGGACGATAGTTGTCCTTTATCACTCTGCCAGTTTGTGAATTGCTGTGCCCCTGAGCTCCATTTCTCAACTCGTTTTTTGTGAGCTGAACGCAAGTCCAAAATTTTGGATCATGTCCTATACTGGTTCCCGGTGGGTGGCTGAGACTTTGGTTAATTCTTCTTCCTGCCGGGAAATTAGAGTGACATGTGCCCGTCCAAATGCCTAACAGCTACTCTCTCATGGGTTCTCCCTCGTCCCTTCCATCCTCTGCCAAATTGGGAACCTGTGCCAACCAGGAGGTTAAAGGGCCTGTCTCTCCAAGTTGGGAGATTGATAGTAAGGCAGTTGGAAAGTCAAACTGGAGCACCAGGAGAGGGACTATTCGTTGAGTTTTAGAAACCTTTCGTATTCACAGTGTGTCCATTCTCTAGGTTTCCTGTACATGTTATAGCTGTAGTAATATTCCCTTGAACATGGAGAGTTGGGACCCATGGAATGGGGGCCATGCATTATTGCTTGAAAGGGTCTGCATTTGCTCACCCAATCTCACCAATCCTCTCAATCCCAAGTGTCCAGCCTTATGCCACATCCAGCTGGCATTGTAGATAGGGTCTTTCCAGGATTCCTCAGACACCCTAAAGGAATTGTAAAGCATTTCCCTGTTTTTTGGTTTTGCTTTTGAAATTCCTTTTTATAGTGGGTTTGAGCTGATTCTCGCTGCCATGTTTATGCCACTCTAGACACACTTGATTCCCTTATGGAGTCATATCAATACATAGGTTTTAAGATTCTTACTAGTCAGATATATTCCTCTGCGGGAAATATGGGGTTTTGAGTCTCTTTCACTGAGGAAGGTGTAGGTCTTGTCTATTCCAAAGTTGGTTTTTGGAACGGTCCCTGTGCTTATATCAAACTCTGGTTTTATGCATCACCCCACCTCTCCTTCCCCTTTATGCAGGCATAAGAGTGTTTTCTAAATGTGAGACTCTGTTCTCTTTCCTAACTCAGTCCACGTGTAGCCATGTTTACAGGATCTTCATAAGTGATATCTCATGATAAGTTTCTTTTTCTGTGTGACTTATTTCACTTAGAATCATCGTACCTGAATCCACTCACTTTGCTGCTACTGGTCTTATGACATTGATTTCATGGCTGAGGGATATTCCATCGTACGTAAGTACCACAATGTTTTGAACCATTTTTATATTTCCTGGGATATTTAAGGTGTACCCAAGTTGAGGTTCTTGTAGCCAGTGCAGCCCTAAATTTGGAGGTGGCTCTTTCTTATTGATTTTCAGTTTTCCCCAGGTATATTCCCTAGACTGGAAGTGGCCTTGGCTCTGTAGCTCTGTTGTTTACTTGTTTTAGGGAACACAATGCACTCCTCCAGTGAGGCAGTTGGCAATTTACATCCCGCCTATCAGCATAACAAGGCTCCCTCTTCTCCAGGGCCTGTCTTGCCTTTCTGGTTTTTACACATTTTGTGGATGTCCCTTTTGACCGGTGGGAAGTGATACTTCTTTGTAGTGCAGATTTGCATTGCCCGCTTGCTTGCTTGGCCAAAAAGGGCGTATGCGTTTTCTCCTGAATATATTCAGGAGAAAACGCATACGCCCTTTTTGGCCAAGTGCACCATTGTCCAAGTTGTGCCCCTCTTCCTGTGCTTTACAGGCAATTCCAACGTACCTCTTGAAATCTGTTTCCTGCTATTTTGCCTCACTTTCAAGTCCGCCTCGTTGACTTCCCTCAACAGATTTTTGGACGATAGTTGTCCTTTATCACTCTGCCAGTTTGTGAATTGCTGTGCCCCTGAGCTCCATTTCACAACTCGTTTTATGTGAGCTGAACGCAAGTCCAAAATTTTGGATCATGTCCTATACTGGTTCCCGGTGGGTGGCTGAGACTTTGGTTAATTCTTCTTCCTGCCGGGAAATTAGAGTGACATGTGCCCGTCCAAATGCCTAACAGCTACTCTCTCATGGGTTCTCCCTCGTCCCTTCCATCCTCTGCCAAATTGGGAACCTGTGCAAACCAGGAGGTTAAAGGGCCTGTCTGTCCAAGTTGGGAGATTGATAGTAAGGCAGTTGGAAAGTCAAACTGGAGCACCAGGAGAGGGACTATTCGTTGAGTTTTAGAAACCTTTCGTATTCACAGTGTGTCCATTCTCTAGGTTTCCTGTACATGTTATAGCTGTAGTAATATTCCCTTGAACCTGGAGAGTTGGGACCCATGGAATGGGGGCCATGCATTATTGCTTGAAAGGGTCTGCATTTGCTCACCCAATCTCACCAATCCTCTCAGTCCCAAGTGTCCAGCCTTATGCCACATACAGCTGTCATTGTAGATAGGGTCTTTCCAGGTTTCCTCAGACACCCTGAAGGAATTGTAAAGAATTTCCCTGTTTTTTGGTTTTGCTTTTGAAATTCCTTTTTATAGTGGGTTTGAGCTGATTCTCGCTGCCATGTTTATGCCACTCTAGACACACTTGATTCCCTTATGGAGTCATATCAATACATAGGTTTTAAGATTCTTACTAGTCAGATATATTCCTCTGTGGGAAATATGGGGTTTTGAGTCTCTTTCACTGAGGAAGGTGTCGGTCTTGTCAATTCCAAAGTTGGTGTTTGAAACGGTCCCTGTGCTTATATCAAACTCTGGTTTTATGCATCACCCCACCTCTCCTTCCCCTTTATGCAGGCATAAGAGTGTTTTCTAAATGTGAGACTCTGTTCTCTTTCCTAACTCAGTTCACGTGTAGCCATGTTTACAGGATCTTCATAAGTGATATCTTATGATAAGTTTCTTTTTCTGTGTGACTTATTTCACTTAGAATCATCGTACCTGAATCCACTCACTTTGCTGCTAATGGTCTTATGACATTGATTTCATGGCTGAGGGATATTCCATCGTACGTAAGTACCACAATGTTTTGAACCATTTTTATATTTCCTGGGATATTTAAGGTGTACCCAAGTTGAGGTTCTTGTAGCCAGTGCAGCCCTAAATTTGGAGGTGGCTCTTTCTTATTGATTTTCAGTTTTCCCCAGGTATATTCCCTAGACTGGAAGTGGACTTGGCTCTGTAGCTCTGTTGTTTACTTGTTTTAGGGAACACAATGCACTCCTCCAGTGAGGCAGTTGGCAATTTACATCCCGCCCATCAGCATAACAAGGCTCCCTGTTCTCCAGGGCCTGTCTTGCCCTTCAGGTTTTTAAACATTTTGTGGATGTGCCTTTTGACCGGTGGGAAGTGATACTTCTTTGTACTGCAGATTTGCATTGCCCGCTTGCTTACTTGGCCAAAAAGGGCGTATGCGTTTTCTCCTGAATATATTCAGGAGAAAACGCATACACCCTTTTTGGCCAAGTGCACCATTGTCCAAGTTGTGCCCCTCTTCCTGTGCTTTACAGGCGATTCCAAGGTACCTCTTGAAATCTGTTTCCTGCTATTTTGCCTCGCTTTCAAGTCAGCCTCGTTGACATCCCTCAACAGATTTTTGGACGATAGTTGTCCTTTATCACTCTGCCAGTTTGTGAATTGCTGTGCCCCTGAGCTCCATTTCTCAACTCGTTTTTTGTGAGCTGAACGCAAGTCCAAAATTTTGGATCATGTCCTATACTGGTTCCCGGTGGGTGGCTGAGACTTTGGTTAATTCTTCTTCCTGCCGGGAAATTAGAGTGACATGTGCCCGTCCAAATGCCTAACAGCTACTCTCTCATGGGTTCTCCCTCGTCCCTTCCATCCTCTGCCAAATTGGGAACCTGTGCAAACCAGGAGGTTAAAGGGCCTGTCTCTCCAAGTTGGGAGATTGATAGTAAGGCAGTTGGAAAGTCAAACTGGAGCACCAGGAGAGGGACTATTCGTTGAGTTTTAGAAACCTTTCGTATTCACAGTGTGTCCATTCTCTAGGTTTCCTGTACATGTTATAGCTGTAGTAATATTCCCTTGAACATGGAGAGTTGGGACCCATGGAATGGGGGCCATGCATTATTGCTTGAAAGGGTCTGCATTTGCTCACCCAATCTCACCAATCCTCTCAATCCCAAGTGTCCAGCCTTATGCCACATCCAGCTGTCATTGTAGATAGGGTCTTTCCAGGTTTCCTCAGACACCCTGAAGGAATTGTAAAGAATTTCCCTGTTTTTTGGTTTTGCTTTTGAAATTCCTTTTTATAGTGGGTTTGAGCTGATTCTCGCTGCCATGTTTATGCCACTCTAGATACACTTGATTCCCTTATGGAGTCATATCAATACATAGGTTTTAAGATTCTTACTAGTCAGATATATTCCTCTGTGGGAAATATGGGGTTTTGAGTCTCTTTCACTGAGGAAGGTGTAGGTCTTGTCTATTCCAAAGTTGGTTTTTGGAACGGTCCCTGTGCTTATATCAAACTCTGGTTTTATGCATCACCCCACCTCTCCTTCCCCTTTATGCAGGCATAAGAGTGTTTTCTAAATGTGAGACTCTGTTCTCTTTCCTAACTCAGTTCACGTGTAGCCATGTTTACAGGATCTTCATAAGTGATATCTTATGATAAGTTTCTTTTTCTGTGTGACTTATTTCACTTAGAATCATCGTACCTGAATCCACTCACTTTGCTGCTACTGGTCTTATGACATTGATTTCATGGCTGAGGGATATTCCATCGTACGTAAGTACCACAATGTTTTGAACCATTTTTATATTTCCTGGGATATTTAAGGTGTACCCAAGTTGAGGTTCTTGTAGCCAGTGCAGCCCTAAATATGGAGGTGGCTCTTTCTTATTGATTTTCAGTTTTCCCCAGGTATATTCCCTAGACTGGAAGTGGCCTTGTCTCTGTAGCTCTGTTGTTTACTTGTTTTAGGGAACACAATGCACTCCTCCAGTGAGGCAGTTGGCAATTTACATCCCACCCATCAGCATAACAAGCCTCCCTGTTCTCCAGGGCCTGTCTTGCCTTTCTGGTTTTTACACATTTTGTGGATGTCCCTTTTGACTGGTGGGAAGTGATACTTCTTTGTAGTGCAAATTTGCATTGCCCGCTTGCTTGCTTGGCCAAAAAGGGCGTATGCGTTTTCTCCTGAATATATTCAGGAGAAAACGCATACGCCCTTTTTGGCCAAGTGCACCATTGTCCAAGTTGTGCCCCTCTTCCTGTGCTTTACAGGCGATTCCAACGTACCTCTTGAAATCTGTTTCCTGCTATTTTGCCTCACTTTCAAGTCCGCCTCGTTGACTTCCCTCAACAGATTTTTGGACGATAGTTGTCCTTTATCACTCTGCCAGTTTGTGAATTGCTGTGCCCCTGAGCTCCATTTCGCAACTCGTTTTTTGTGAACTGAACGCAAGTCCAAAATTTTGGATCATGTCCTATACTGGTTCCCGGTGGGTGGCTGAGACTTTGGTTAATTCTTCTTCCTGCCGGGAAATTAGAGTGACATGTGCCCGTCCAAATGCCTAACAGCTACTCTCTCATGGGTTCTCCCTCGTCCCTTCCATCCTCTGCCAAATTGGGAACCTGTGCCAACCAGGAGGTTAAAGGGCCTGTCTCTCCAAGTTGGGAGATTGATAGTAAGGCAGTTGGAAAGTCAAACTGGAGCACCAGGAGAGGGACTATTCGTTGAGTTTTAGAAACCTTTCGTATTCACAGTGTGTCCATTCTCTAGGTTTCCTGTACATGTTATAGCTGTAGTAATATTCCCTTGAACATGGAGAGTTGGGACCCATGGAATGGGGGCCATGCATTATTGCTTGAAAGGGTCTGCATTTGCTCACCCAATCTCACCAATCCTCTCAATCCCAAGTGTCCAGCCTTATGCCACATCCAGCTGTCATTGTAGATAGGGTCTTTCCAGGATTCCTCAGACACCCTGAAGGAATTGTAAAGCATTTCCCTGTTTTTTGGTTTTGCTTTTGAAATTCCTTTTTATAGTGGGTTTGAGCTGATTCTCGCTGCCATGTTTATGCCACTCTAGACACACTTGATTCCCTTATGGAATCATATCAATACATAGGTTTTAAGATTCTTACTAGTCAGATATATTCCTCTGCGGGAAATATGGGGTTTTGAGTCTCTTTCACTGAGGAAGGTGTAGGTCTTGTCTATTCCAAAGTTGGTTTTTGGAACGGTCCCTGTGCTTATATCAAACTCTGGTTTTATGCATCACCCCACCTCTCCTTCCCCTTTATGCAGGCATAAGAGTATTTTCTAAATGTGAGACTCTGTTCTCTTTCCTAACTCAGTCCACGTGTAGCCATGTTTACAGGATCTTCATAAGTGATATCTTATGATAAGTTTCTTTTTCTGTGTGACTTATTTCACTTAGAATCATCGTACCTGAATCCACTCACTTTGCTGCTACTGGTCTTATGACATTGATTTCATGGCTGAGGGATATTCCATCGTACGTAAGTACCACAATGTTTTGAACCATTTTTATATTTCCTGGGATATTTAAGGTGTACCCAAGTTGAGGTTCTTGTAGTCAGTGCAGCCCTAAATTTGGAGGTGGCTCTTTCTTATTGATTTTCAGTTTTCCCCAGGTATATTCCCTAGACTGGAAGTGGCCTTGGCTCTGTAGCTCTGTTGTTTACTTGTTTTAGGGAACACAATGCACTCCTCCAGTGAGGCAGTTGGCAATTTACATCCCGCCCATCAGCATAACAAGGCTCCCTCTTCTCCAGGGCCTGTCTTGCCTTTCTGGTTTTTACACATTTTGTGGATGTCCCTTTTGACCGGTGGGAAGTGATACTTCTTTGTAGTGCAGATTTGCATTGCCCGCTTGCTTGCTTGGCCAAAAAGGGCGTATGCGTTTTCTCCTGAATATATTCAGGAGAAAACGCATACGCCCTTTTTGGCCAAGTGCACCATTGTCCAAGTTGTGCCCCTCTTCCTGTGCTTTACAGGCGATTCCAACGTACCTCTTGAAATCTGTTTCCTGCTATTTTGCCTCACTTTCAAGTCCGCCTCGTTGACTTCCCTCAACAGATTTTTGGACGATAGTTGTCCTTTATCACTCTGCCAGTTTGTGAATTGCTGTGCCCCTGAGCTCCATTTCACAACTCGTTTTATGTGAGCTGAACGCAAGTCCAAAATTTTGGATCATGTCCTATACTGGTTCCCGGTGGGTGGCTGAGACTTTGGTTAATTCTTCTTCCTGCCGGGAAATTAGAGTGACATGTGCCCGTCCAAATGCCTAACAGCTACTCTCTCATGGGTTCTCCCTCGTCCCTTCCATCCTCTGCCAAATTGGGAACCTGTGCAAACCAGGAGGTTAAAGGGCCTGTCTGTCCAAGTTGGGAGATTGATAGTAAGGCAGTTGGAAAGTCAAACTGGAGCACCAGGAGAGGGACTATTCGTTGAGTTTTAGAAACCTTTCGTATTCACAGTGTGTCCATTCTCTAGGTTTCCTGTACATGTTATAGCTGTAGTAATATTCCCTTGAACCTGGAGAGTTGGGACCCATGGAATGGGGGCCATGCATTATTGCTTGAAAGGGTCTGCATTTGCTCACCCAATCTCACCAATCCTCTCAGTCCCAAGTGTCCAGCCTTATGCCACATACAGCTGTCAGTGTAGATAGGGTCTTTCCAGGTTTCCTCAGACACCCTGAAGGAATTGTAAAGAATTTCCCTGTTTTTTGGTTTTGCTTTTGAAATTCCTTTTTATAGTGGGTTTGAGCTGATTCTCGCTGCCATGTTTATGCCACTCTAGACACACTTGATTCCCTTATGGAGTCATATAAATACATAGGTTTTAAGATTCTTACTAGTCAGATATATTCCTCTGTGGGAAATATGGGGTTTTGAGTCTCTTTCACTGAGGAAGGTGTCGGTCTTGTCAATTCCAAAGTTGGTGTTTGAAACGGTCCCTGTGCTTATATCAAACTCTGGTTTTATGCATCACCCCACCTCTCCTTCCCCTTTATGCAGGCATAAGAGTGTTTTCTAAATGTGAGAATCTGTTCTCTTTCCTAACTCAGTTCACGTGTAGCCATGTTTACAGGATCTTCATAAGTGATATCTTATGATAAGTTTCTTTTTCTGTGTGACTTATTTCACTTAGAAACATCGTACCTGAATCCACTCACTTTGCTGCTAATGGTCTTATGACATTGATTTCATGGCTGAGGGATATTCCATCGTACGTAAGTACCACAATGTTTTGAACCATTTTTATATTTCCTGGGATATTTAAGGTGTACCCAAGTTGAGGTTCTTGTAGCCAGTGCAGCCCTAAATTTGGAGGTGGCTCTTTCTTATTGATTTTCAGTTTTCCCCAGGTATATTCCCTAGACTGGAAGTGGACTTGGCTCTGTAGCTCTGTTGTTTACTTGTTTTAGGGAACACAATGCACTCCTCCAGTGAGGCAGTTGGCAATTTACATCCCGCCCATCAGCATAACAAGGCTCCCTGTTCTCCAGGGCCTGTCTTGCCCTTCTGGTTTTTAAACATTTTGTGGATGTGCCTTTTGACCTGTGGGAAGTGATACTTCTTTGTACTGCAGATTTGCATTGCCCGCTTGCTTACTTGGCCAAAAAGGGCGTATGCGTTTTCTCCTGAATATATTCAGGAGAAAACGCATACACCCTTTTTGGCCAAGTGCACCATTGTCCAAGTTGTGCCCCTCTTCCTGTGCTTTACAGGCGATTCCAAGGTACCTCTTGAAATCTGTTTCCTGCTATTTTGCCTCGCTTTCAAGTCCGCCTCCTTGACTTCCCTCAACAGATTTTTGGACGATAGTTGTCCTTTATCACTCTGCCAGTTTGTGAATTGCTGTGCCCCTGAGCTCCATTTCTCAACTCGTTTTTTGTGAGCTGAACGCAAGTCCAAAATTTTGGATCATGTCCTATACTGGTTCCCGGTGGGTGGCTGAGACTTTGGTTAATTCTTCTTCCTGCCGGGAAATTAGAGTGACATGTGCCCGTCCAAATGCCTAACAGCTACTCTCTCATGGGTTCTCCCTCGTCCCTTCCATCCTCTGCCAAATTGGGAACCTGTGCAAACCAGGAGGTTAAAGGGCCTGTCTCTCCAAGTTGGGAGATTGATAGTAAGGCAGTTGGAAAGTCAAACTGGAGCACCAGGAGAGGGACTATTCGTTGAGTTTTAGAAACCTTTCGTATTCACAGTGTGTCCATTCTCTAGGTTTCCTGTACATGTTATAGCTGTAGTAATATTCCCTTGAACATGGAGAGTTGGGACCCATGGAATGGGGGCCATGGATTATTGCTTGAAAGGGTCTGCATTTGCTCACCCAATCTCACCAATCCTCTCAATCCCAAGTGTCCAGCCTTATGCCACATCCAGCTGTCATTGTAGATAGGGTCTTTCCAGGTTTCCTCAGACACCCTGAAGGAATTGTAAAGAATTTCCCTGTTTTTTGGTTTTGCTTTTGAAATTCCTTTTTATAGTGGGTTTGAGCTGATTCTCGCTGCCATGTTTATGCCACTCTAGACACACTTGATTCCCTTATGGAGTCATATCAATACATAGGTTTTAAGATTCTTACTAGTCAGATATATTCCTCTGTGGGAAATATGGGGTTTTGAGTCTCTTTCACTGAGGAAGGTGTAGGTCTTGTCTATTCCAAAGTTGGTTTTTGGAACGGTCCCTGTGCTTATATCAAACTCTGGTTTTATGCATCACCCCACCTCTCCTTCCCCTTTATGCAGGCATAAGAGTGTTTTCTAAATGTGAGACTCTGTTCTCTTTCCTAACTCAGTTCACGTGTAGCCATGTTTACAGGATCTTCATAAGTGATATCTTATGATAAGTTTCTTTTTCTGTGTGACTTATTTCACTTAGAATCATCGTACCTGAATCCACTCACTTTGCTGCTACTGGTCTTATGACATTGATTTCATGGCTGAGGGATATTCCATCGTACGTAAGTACCACAATGTTTTGAACCATTTTTATATTTCCTGGGATATTTAAGGTGTACCCAAGTTGAGGTTCTTGTAGTCAGTGCAGCCCTAAATTTGGAGGTGGCTCTTTCTTATTGATTTTCAGTTTTCCCCAGGTATATTCCCTAGACTGGAAGTGGCCTTGGCTCTGTAGCTCTGTTGTTTACTTGTTTTAGGGAACACAATGCACTCCTCCAGTGAGGCAGTTGGCAATTTACATCCCGCCCATCAGCATAACAAGGCTCCCTCTTCTCCAGGGCCTGTCTTGCCTTTCTGGTTTTTACACATTTTGTGGATGTCCCTTTTGACCGGTGGGAAGTGATACTTCTTTGTAGTGCAGATTTGCATTGCCCGCTTGCTTGCTTGGCCAAAAAGGGCGTATGCGTTTTCTCCTGAATATATTCAGGAGAAAACGCATACGCCCTTTTTGGCCAAGTGCACCATTGTCCAAGTTGTGCCCCTCTTCCTGTGCTTTACAGGCGATTCCAACGTACCTCTTGAAATCTGTTTCCTGCTATTTTGCCTCACTTTCAAGTCCGCCTCGTTGACTTCCCTCAACAGATTTTTGGACGATAGTTGTCCTTTATCACTCTGCCAGTTTGTGAATTGCTGTGCCCCTGAGCTCCATTTCACAACTCGTTTTATGTGAGCTGAACGCAAGTCCAAAATTTTGGATCATGTCCTATACTGGTTCCCGGTGGGTGGCTGAGACTTTGGTTAATTCTTCTTCCTGCCGGGAAATTAGAGTGACATGTGCCCGTCCAAATGCCTAACAGCTACTCTCTCATGGGTTCTCCCTCGTCCCTTCCATCCTCTGCCAAATTGGGAACCTGTGCAAACCAGGAGGTTAAAGGGCCTGTCTGTCCAAGTTGGGAGATTGATAGTAAGGCAGTTGGAAAGTCAAACTGGAGCACCAGGAGAGGGACTATTCGTTGAGTTTTAGAAACCTTTCGTATTCACAGTGTGTCCATTCTCTAGGTTTCCTGTACATGTTATAGCTGTAGTAATATTCCCTTGAACCTGGAGAGTTGGGACCCATGGAATGGGGGCCATGCATTATTGCTTGAAAGGGTCTGCATTTGCTCACCCAATCTCACCAATCCTCTCAATCCCAAGTGTCCAGCCTTATGCCACATCCAGCTGTCATTGTAGATAGGGTCTTTCCAGGTTTCCTCAGACACCCTGAAGGAATTGTAAAGAATTTCCCTGTTTTTTGGTTTTGCTTTTGAAATTCCTTTTTATATTGGGTTTGAGCTGATTCTCGCTGCCATGTTTATGCCACTCTAGACACACTTGATTCCCTTATGGAGTCATATCAATACATAGGTTTTAAGATTCTTTCTAGTCAGATATATTCCTCTGCGGGAAATATGGGGTTTTGATTCTCTTTCACTGAGGAAGGTGTAGGTCTTGTCTATTCCAAAGTTGGTTTTTGGAACGGTCCTTGTGCTTATATCAAACTCTGGTTTTATGCATCACCCCACCTCTCCTTCCCCTTTATGCAGGCATAAGAGTGTTTTCTAAATGTGAGACTCTGTTCTCTTTCCTAACTCAGTTCACGTGTAGCCATGTTTACAGGATCTTCATAAGTGATATCTTATGATAAGTTTCTTTTTCTGTGTGACTTATTTCACTTAGAATCATCGTACCTGAATCCACTCACTTTGCTGCTACTGGTCTTATGACATTGATTTCATGGCTGAGGGATATTCCATCGTACGTAAGTACCACAATGTTTTGAACCATTTTTATATTTCCTGGGATATTTAAGGTGAACCCAAGTTGAGGTTCTTGTAGCCAGTGCAGCCCTAAATTTGGAGGTGGCTCTTTCTTATTGATTTTCAGTTTTCCCCAGGTATATTCCCTAGACTGGAAGTGGCCTTGGCTCTGTAGCTCTGTTGTTTACTTGTTTTAGGGAACACAATGCACTCCTCCAGTGAGGCAGTTGGCAATTTACATCCCGCCCATCAGCATAACAAGCCTCCCTCTTCTCCAGGGCCTGTCTTGCCTTTCTGGTTTTTACACATTCTGTGGATGTCCCTTTTGACCGGTGGGAAGTGATACTTCTTTGTAGTGCAGATTTGCATTGCCCGCTTGCTTGCTTGGCCAAAAAGGGCGTATGCGTTTTCTCCTGAATATATTCAGGAGAAAACGCATACGCCCTTTTTGGCCAAGTGCACCATTGTCCAAGTTGTGCCCCTCTTCCTGTGCTTTACAGGCGATTCCAACGTACCTCTTGAAATCTGTTTCCTGCTATTTTCCCTCACTTTCAAGTCCGCCTCGTTGACTTCCCTCAACAGATTTTTGGACGATAGTTGTCCTTTATCACTCTGCCAGTTTGTGAATTGCTGTGCCCCTGAGCTCCATTTCTCAACTCGTTTTTTGTGAGCTGAACGCAAGTCCAAAATTTTGGATCATGTCCTATACTGGTTCCCGGTGGGTTGCTGAGACTTTGGTTAATTCTTCTTCCTGCCGGGAAATTAGAGTGACATGTGCCTGTCCAAATGCCTAACAGCTATTCTCTCATGGGTTCTCCCTCGTCCCTTACATCCTCTGCAAAATTGAGAACCTGTGCAAACCAGGAGGTTAAAGGGCCTGTCTGTCCAAGTTGGGAGATTGATAGTAAGGCAGTTGGAAAGTCAAACTGGAGCACCAGGAGAGGGACTATTCGTTGAGTTTTAGAAACCTTTCGTATTCACAGTGTGTCCATTCTCTAGGTTTCCTGTACATGTTATAGCTGTAATAATATTCCCTTGAACATGGAGAGTTGGGACCCATGGAATGGGGGCCATGCATTATTGCTTGAAAGGGTCTGCATTTGCTCACCCAATCTCACCAATCCTCTCAATCCCAAGTGTCCAGCCTTATGCCACATCCAGCTGTCATTGTAGATAGGGTCTTTCCAGGTTTCCTCAGACACCCTGAAGGAATTGTAAAGAATTTCCCTGTTTTTTGGTTTTGCTTTTGAAATTCCTTTTTATATTGGGTTTGAGCTGATTCTCGCTGCCATGTTTATGCCACTCTAGACACACTTGATTCCCTTATGGAGTCATATCAATACATAGGTTTTAAGATTCTTTCTAGTCAGATATATTCCTCTGCGGGAAATATGGGGTTTTGATTCTCTTTCACTGAGGAAGGTGTAGGTCTTGTCTATTCCAAAGTTGGTTTTTGGAACGGTCCTTGTGCTTATATCAAACTCTGGTTTTATGCATCACCCCACCTCTCCTTCCCCTTTATGCAGGCATAAGAGTGTTTTCTAAATGTGAGACTCTGTTCTCTTTCCTAACTCAGTTCACGTGTAGCCATGTTTACAGGATCTTCATAAGTGATATCTTATGATAAGTTGCTTTTTCTGTGTGACTTATTTCACTTAGAATCATCGTACCTGAATCCACTCACTTTGCTGCTACTGGTCTTATGACATTGATTTCATGGCTGAGGGATATTCCATCGTACGTAAGTACCACAATGTTTTGAACCATTTTTATATTTCCTGGGATATTTAAGGTGTACCCAAGTTGAGGTTCTTGTAGCCAGTGCAGCCCTAAATTTGGAGGTGGCTCTTTCTTATTGATTTTCAGTTTTCCCTAGGTATATTCCCTAGACTGGAAGTGGCCTTGGCTCTGTAGCTCTGTTGTTTACTTGTTTTAGGGAACACAATGCACTCCTCCAGTGAGGCAGTTGGCAATTTACATCCCGCCCATCAGCATAACAAGGCTCCCTGTTCTCCAGGGCCTGTCTTGCCTTTCTGGTTTTTACACATTCTGTGGATGTCCCTTTTGACCGGTGGGAAGTGATACTTCTTTGTAGTGCAGATTTGCATTGCCCGCTTGTTTGCTTGGCCAAAAAGGGCGTATGCGTTTTCTCCTGAATATATTCAGGAGAAAACGCATACGCCCTTTTTGGCCAAGTGCACCATTGTCCAAGTTGTGCCCCTCTTCCTGTGCTTTACAGGCGATTCCAACGTACCTCTTGAAATCTGTTTCCTGCTATTTTCCCTCACTTTCAAGTCCGCCTCGTTGACTTCCCTCAACAGATTTTTGGACGATAGTTGTCCTTTATCACTCTGCCAGTTTGTGAATTGCTGTGCCCCTGAGCTCCATTTCTCAACTCGTTTTTTGTGAGCTGAACGCAATTCCAAAATTTTGGATCATGTCCTATACTGGTTCCCGGTGGGTGGCTGAGACTTTGGTTAATTCTTCTTTCTGCCGGGAAATTAGAGTGACATGTGCCTGTCCAAATGCCTAACAGCTATTCTCTCATGGGTTCTCCCTCGTCCCTTACATCCTCTGCAAAATTCGGAACCTGTGCAAACCAGGAGGTTAAAGGGCCTGTCTGTCCAAGTTGGGAGATTGATAGTAAGGCAGTTGGAATGTCAAACTGGAGCACCAGGAGAGGGACTATTCGTTGAGTTTTAGAAACCTTTCGTATTCACAGTGTGTCCATTCTCTAGGTTTCCTGTACATGTTATAGCTGTAATAATATTCCCTTGAACATGGAGAGTTGGGACCCATGGAATGGGGACCATGCATTATTGCTTGAAAGGGTCTGCATTTGCTCACCCAATCTCACCAATCCTCTCAATCCCAAGTGTCCAGCCTTATGCCACATCCAGCTGTCATTGTAGATAGCGTCTTTCCAGGTTTCCTCAGACACCCTGAAGGAATTGTCAAGAATTTCCCTGTTTTTTGGTTTTGCTTTTGAAATTCCTTTTTATAGTGGGTTTGAGCTGATTCTCGCTGCCATGTTTATGCCACTCTAGACACACTTGATTCCCTTATGGAGTCATATCAATACATAGGTTTTAAGATTCTTACTAGTCAGATATATTCCTCTGCGGGAAATATGGGGTTTTGATTCTCTTTCACTGAGGAAGGTGTAGGTCTTGTCTATTCCAAAGTTGGTTTTTGGAACGGTCCTTGTGCTTATATCAAACTCTGGTTTTATGCATCACCCCACCTCTCCTTCCCCTTTATGCAGGCATAAAAGTGTTTTCTAAATGTGAGACTCTGTTCTCTTTCCTAACTCAGTTCACGTGTAGCCATGTTTACAGGATCTTCATAAGTGATATCTTATGATAAGTTTCTTTTTCTGTGTGACTTATTTCACTTAGAATCATCGTACCTGAATCCACTCACTTTGCTGCTACTGGTCTTATGACATTGATTTCATGGCTGAGGGATATTCCATCGTACGTAAGTACCACAATGTTTTGAACCATTTTTATATTTCCTGGGATATTTAAGGTGTCCCCAAGTTGAGGTTCTTGTAGCCAGTGCAGCCCTAAATTTGGAGGTGGCTCTTTCTTATTGATTTTCAGTTTTCCCCAGGTATATTCCCTAGACTGGAAGTGGCCTTGGCTCTGTAGCTCTGTTGTTTACTTGTTTTAGGGAACACAATGCACTCCTCCAGTGAGGCAGTTGGCAATTTACATCCCGCCCATCAGCATAACAAGGCTCCCTGTTCTCCAGGGCCTGTCTTGCCTTTCTGGTTTTTACACATTCTGTGGATGTCCCTTTTGACCGGTGGGAAGTGATACTTCTTTGTAGTGCAGATTTGCATTGCCTGCTTGCTTGCTTGGCCAAAAAGGGCGTATGCGTTTTCTCCTGAATATATTCAGGAGAAAACGCATACGCCCTTTTTGGCCAAGTGCACCATTGTCCAAGTTGTGCCCCTCTTCCTGTGCTTTACAGGCGATTCCAACGTACCTCTTGAAATCTGTTTCCTGCTATTTTGCCTCACTTTCAAGTCCGCCTCGTTGACTTCCCTCAACAGATTTTTGGACGATAGTTGTCCTTTATCACTCTGCCAGTTTGTGAATTGCTGTGCCCCTGAGCTCCATTTCTCAACTCGTTTTTTGTGAGCTGAACGCAAGTCCAAAATTTTGGATCATGTCCTATACTGGTTCCCGGTGGGTGGCTGAGACTTTGGTTAATTCTTCTTCCTGCCGGGAAATTAGAGTGACATGTGCCTGTCCAAATGCCTAACAGCTATTCTCTCATGGGTTCTCCCTCGTCCCTTACATCCTCTGCAAAATTGGGAACCTCTGCAAACCAGGAGGTTAAAGGGCCTGTCTGTCCAAGTAGGGAGATTGATAGTAAGGCAGTTGGAAAGTCAAAATGGAGCACCAGGAGAGGGAATATTCGTTGAGTTTTAGAAACCTTTCGTATTCACAGTGTGTCCATTCTCTAGGTTTCCTGTACATGTTATAGCTGTAGTAATATTCCCTTGAACCTGGAGAGTTGGGACCCTTGGAATGGGGGCCATGCATTATTGCTTGAAAGGGTCTGCATTTGCTCACCCAATCTCACCAATCCTCTCAGTCCCAAGTGTCCAGCCTTATGCCACATCCAGCTGTCATTGTAGATAGGGTCTTTCCAGGTTTCCTCAGACACCCTGAAGGAATTGTCAAGAATTTCCCTGTTTTTTGGTTTTGCTTTTGAAATTCCTTTTTATAGTGGGTTTGAGCTGATTCTCGCTGCCATGTTTATGCCACTCTAGACACAATTGATTCCCTTATGG